>NC_089252.1:4267500-4567500 GCF_963930625.1 Muntiacus reevesi | reverse complement strand
AGAGGAGAATTTTAAGTGTTGTTAATAGGTAGGTGAGCCTGCCACCACAAGCGAAATGATGCTGCAGCTCTTTGAAACCTCAGCTCTGAATTTATCCAAATCCTTTCCTCCTATCCTTTACCAAGATGAATGCTTTACTAAGCAATGCATTCTTCAGATAACCCATTACCAACTGTTGGCGTGAATTCTTAATACTCTGCAAGAAAATGATCCTGGAAAGCATAAAATATTTACGGCCTGCTGTCTGCTCTGCCTCACTTGAGGAAAATCCTCATCTGTACACAAATGTTCTTCAGCTTTGGGGAACAGATGGTGGAGAGTAATAAGAAGGCTGAAAAACTAGAAGCAAGAGCTGGGCACAGTACCCAGCCAGGGAAGCTGAGCCCCGTGGGGAACAAGTGTCTGGATGTTCTTGAGACAAAGAACTTGAAGGCACATCGCAAAATTTGTCCATCAGATTCTGTCCCTTTCTCTTCTTTTGTATACGTCTCCCTCCATCCCCTAGGATGTTGTCCAGCACACTAGCATGCCCTTGGGCCACTGCACAGGATGTCATGGCAAGGAATCTTTAATTCCCTCCCCTCTGCAGGGCAGGTGACCTTGAGAAAGAGACCACACGTGCTTTCCCTCTCAGCAGGGAATCCTCTGACGCACCCGCTTTCTTCACTCCCCTCTGCTTCCCTGGGAATTGCCAGCAGCCCCTACACAAATGCATACACGAATGCCTACTCCCTCTTACTGGCTTTAGGTCTGTCTGACCTAATCACGATATTGTGTCATCACTGAAATAGGCTCTCAAGGGACTCCACCATCACATAATCAGCTTTGTTTAGGCTCGTTCCCCCGGGCAATGCTGCCGAACAGGGCCACACCTGTGCCTCATAAACAGACGGGGACCCTGAAGGACAGCCACTCGTGCACTCATGCACCAAGTCCTAACTTCTAAAGGCCACCGAAAATCAAACATGCCCTGTTGCATTCACAGCGCTGTTTGGTGCATTTGATATTAACTTTTCTTTCCTGAGTGTCATTACAAGTTTGCAAACCTTCAAAACTGTATTTTACTAGAATTAAGGGTGCTGTTTTCTTTGTGATGCTCAAATTGTTGCAGTGAGATGAGCAGAAAGCCCTTTGTGCTAGCTGTCTTGTCCTGATGTCATTGAGATCCCATGTTCGGAGAGGATTACCTTGCCAGGAGCAGTGGTGGAGTCACTATGATATTAGAGTGTACCATGTGGATACCAAGTGTACGCATGCGAGCTGGAGGTGGGTGGGGGGATGTGCAGAAATGATGCTCCTGCTGCCCTCCCTAGGCCACATTTTATGATGAAACTGGAGAAAATATTTCTTTTCAAGGTCATACTTTTAAATTAATTTATCACTTACCATTGAATTAGCTTGAGTACTGAATTAAATATTTTAATTGTTTCTAGTTTATTTCTTCTAAAACCTACCTCTTTTAATCTTTAAACCTCTCTCCAAAACTATAATCATGCCTCCTTCCTCCTAACAAGCTGCTTGCATCTCACTAACCCCCATTCTGTAGTCAGTTCATTGACTCTTCCATTCAAAAGCCCATCATACTTGTGTTTGTGGAATTGAGACCCTAAACCTGGGCGCAGGTGTATAGGCCGTAGGCTACAAGTCACAGGCCAGTGGGGCTGGGGGGTGTTCAGGAGAACTGACCCTCCTAACTCCCCTCAGTCCCTCCACCAGGGGTCTAGTCACTGTGGCCACCACCACAGAACAGAGCTCCAGGGTTATTTGCCTAAAGTTGCCATTCTGAGAACCTCTGGGGCCATCGTGACTCAATGAGGACAACGCACAACGTATTTTCTGCCTTAGAGAAATCAGGCAAAGTAAGATTCTTTCCTTTGGTCTCCAGAAAGCCAGTAGAAAGTTTCACTGCTCCTGTGTTTTAATAAAAAGAAATATCTCTAAATGAAATTTTTACATCCTTGGACAGAACTCCTGGGTAATGACTCCGGGTAACAGCCCAAGCATCCTATCTGCCCAGCTAATTGTTCAACAGCCTCCTTTCACGTTTACAGTTTGCCTCCTTATCGTCTGCTGCTGCTGCTGCTAAGTCGCTTCAGTCGTGTCCGACTCTGTGCAACCCCATAGACGGCAGCCCACCAGGCTCCCCCGTCCCTGCGATTCTCCAGGCAAGGACACTGGAGTGGGTTGCCATTTCCTTCTCCAATGCGTGAAAGTGAAAAGTGAAAGTAAAGTCGCTCAGTCGTATCCAACTCTTCGCAACCCCATGGACTGCAGCCCACCAGGTTCCTCCATCCATGGGATTTTCCAGACGAGAGTACTGGAGTTGGGTGCCATTGCCTTCTCCGCCTTACTGTCTAGGGAGTCCCTAATAGGTTTTTATTGGGCAAAACTTAAGTGGTTGAATCCTGATTCAAAATGACGCAGCTTCTGGCAAGTCAAACATTTAGGGCTGGGCTCCCTATATTTCATGTCATATATTATTTTCCACTGTTAGATCTACTCCTGAGTTTGTGTCTGTATCAAACTCTTTCCTGTAAGTAGAGATTTACCCTAAAGGGATACTCTTGGATTCAAATAGTCATTATTCATTGAGCCTAAGGAGTTTAAGGAGTTTTCAGTGTGGTTGTAACTGAATCTATAACATTACTCAAGCATTTTCCTGTAGTTTCCAAAATGTAAACAACTTGCTTATTGTCCTTATGAGTATGCCATTACTCTGCTCAGAAATATGCTGTGGTTCCAAATTGCTTCTCAAAGACCCATCTCCCTCCTCTATCTCATACTTTTGGAATTCTCTACAGCCCATAACATGCTGTCTCAAGAGTCAGCTACAATCAAGTCACTATATTCACGACCATCTTTTGCTGTCTTTTCCACCCCATCTACCGTAACTTCAACCCGATTGATCATTTATTTAGAGATAACAAGTGAAATGTCAGGGAAAACACATGTCCCAAGGTCAAACACAACAAAGGATGAGATTGAATTTACTACCATCTACTTCCTTGTCCATTGTGTGTGTGTGTGTGCATAGTCATATGCAATTCTTTGTGACCCAATGGACTATAGCCCACCAGGCTCCTCTGTACATGCGACTTTCCAGGCAAGAATACTGGAGCAGGTGGCCATTTCCTCCTTCGGGGGATCTTCCCAACCCAGGAATCGAACCTGTGTCTTCCGCATCGCAGGTAGATTCTTTACAGAGAGCTAGCAGGGAAGCTCTCCTTATCCATTACTATTGACAAATTTCACAATATATTGGAAAATGGAAAAATGGATAAACTATATGAAGCTAATTATTATATCCTGGAGACTTTGAGTTCCTAATTATTTTGATTAATTTTTTAAACCTCTTATTGGGTTCAACAATTTTATTTATACAATGTACATAGACTGATTTTATGTTTTTTTAACTGTTATTATCGAAAAAAGTAGTATTTCAAATTAACCTGTTTTAATTGAAGAAGGGTCTCTTTCCCTTTCCTGCAAATGGGCTTTGTGGGCTGGGCAGGGTCAGAGACCCCCAGGGTGCCGGGGGCGATGGAACTGGGTGAGCAGAGGCGGCCCACTGGCTGTTGTCGCAGGCTTCTAAGCGCGCACAGTGCTGTTAACTCAGCTTTTAACAGGCACATAAAATACACTGAAGCCTTAAAATCTTAACACATGGGGATAGCAAAAGAAAAAGCAACAGCTGTATATTAAATATTACATGTTCGCATCAGGCATGGTATTCTATGCCAAATTTGTATGTAATAAAAGTGGGGGGGAGAAAGCAAGAGAATAAAAAGCTTTTAATTTTGAGGCACTTTGAATCTCCTGCTGCCCTGATAGACATCTAAAATATACATGAGGGTCCAGAGCCAGGGTCCCCAAACTGGGGGCAGGGACAGGGGCGGGGGCGGGGAGAGAACAGAGCAAACCGCCCTGAAGCACGCAGTCCACCGAAGGGTGCGGGGTGTGCTCACCACCCGCAACTCCCCCGCATCCTTTCCATGTAAAGGCCGGCACACATGTCTTCTTGCTCTCTCTGTGGGCTTCCCAGGTGGTGGTAGTGGTAAAGAACCCGCCTGCTAATGCAGGAGAGGTAAGAGACCCAGCTTCTATCTCTGGGTCGGGAAGATCCTCTGGAGGAGGAAATGGCAACCCACTCCAATATTCTTGCCTGGAGAAGCCCATGGACAGAGGAGCCTGGCGGGCTACAGTCAGTCCACAGGTTGCAAAGAATCGGACACAACTGAAATAACTAAGCACGCATGTCTTTTGGCTCTCTTTATTGTTCCTGTTTTGCCCCTTATTTTTCTCTCCTGTTACTGGGGGGTTGGCAGCTTGTCATTTGGGGACCATTCCCAGCTTCTAGGGGCCACTCCCATCCCGAGTCTCCTGGTTCCTACCCTTCATCTTCAAAGTCAGCAAGATGGGCCATGCCCCTCTCACACCTTGAACAAATCTCTCCTCCATCCTCCCTTTCCTCCATTCCAACCCAGCCACAAATGAGGCTTCACTTTTAAGGACTCACATGATGAACGTCACCCAACATCAGGCACCCAGTAAGTAGCAGCACCTGGTTTGAAATCCAGGTACTGAAGGCTGGGCCCTTAACCACTTGTGGAGTGAAGGTGTTAGTCACTCAGTCGTGTCTGACTCCTATGACCCCATGGACCGTAGCCCACCAGGATCCTCTGTCCATGGGCTTCTCTAGGCAAGAATACTGGAGTGGGTTGCAATTCCTTCCTCCAGGGGATCTTCCCAACCAAGGGATCGAACCCAGATCTCCTGCATTGCCGGCAGTTTCTTTACCATTTCAGCCACCAGGGAAGCTCCTCTTTCCTAATAAAAAACAACAAAGAGAAATCAGCAGTGCGCCAGCCACACTGGAGACCGAAGTGGAAAGAAAAGTCAGTTCAGCTGATCCCGTCTTTACCTAGAACACCAATAGTTTTGTTTATCATGGATAATTTGCATTTATTTTTACTTTTAATATATTTCACAAAAATGTCATTTACCGTCACCTCTGCCTTTCTGGATCTCCCTGCCCCGCCCCAAAGCTCTGTCTGAGGTGAGGGGCTCCCTCTCCTCCCCGGGTCCTCAGAGGAAAGAGCACACTGCTGGTTCACCCAGGGAGAAGCCAGTTCTGACCCCCTGTTGGAACTGTGTGACTTGCTTTATCGTTGCTGCTGTTATTATAATCATATATGATGGCCTGCCTCAGAGAATCCTGCCTTTCTGCCTGACTGTTCAGCTAAAGTGCCTTTGTTCAGAAGCCAGTCCACCTGTGGATGGCAGGAAGGAAGGAGCACATCCTCCTGCCTGAGGTTTGCCATTCTAGGAGATATCTGCAAGGCTGATGGCCTTTCTACTTTGTTTCCTCACCTTCCCCCATCTCTGATCCATAAGGGAACCTGGCATCCAAACCCAGGTGAGATGATTATGTTCAGACATTTGTCTACCATCTTCTCAATCAGCTGGTTCTCCAAATAAAGTCATATTCCTTGCCTCAACACCTCGTCTCCCAGTGAGCAGAGTGAGCTTGGACTCAGTGACATGCTGATTGCACTGAGAGTGAATCTAGGCACACAAACGCGAACTTAAAAGATATTCAGAACCGAAAAGTTGAGAGGTTTTTTGGTGTGTGTGTGTGTGTGTGTGTGTGTGTGTGTGTTTGGCTGGGAATTTTTAGGACTTAAGCCCAAGAAGCAGCATCTCAAGTGACCCTGGGAGAACCGCTCCAATGAGGAGAGGAGGAGAAAGCCAGGTTACGTAGGAGTTTTGCAACAAAGGGCAGGTTCAGTTCAGTTCAGTTCAGTCGCTCAGGGTCTGACTCTTTGCAACCGTATGAACTGCAGCACGCCAGGCCTCCCTGTCAATCACCAGCTCCCAGAGTTTACTCAAACCCGTGTCCAATGAGTCAGTGATGCCTTTCAATCATCTCATCCTCTGTCGTCCTCTTCTCCCACCTCCAATCTTTCCCAGCATGCAGGTCTTTTCCAAGGAATCAGTTCTTTGCATCAGGTGGTCAAAGTATTGGAGCGGCAGCTTCAGCGTCAATCCTTCCAATGAATGTTCAAGGGCAGGTAGTCAGAACATCAAAAGATTATTGTTAACTAAAGAAAACCAAATGTCTGAGGCTAAGGAATTTAGACTTTTCTCTGTATGGGAAGATGCAAGAGTCCGGGCTCTCTGAAATCAGTCCTTTGAGATGCACCTCAGCTACCAGGGGCCAGCGTCCTGTGTTTTCACAACCTGCTTTCCAGAGGGCTCACCTTAGGGGAGGGGCTGCAGTCTGATGGCTGCTAGAGGGCAGGTATTCTTTCCTTCCAGAGTGCCCTCAGGGCTCACCAGCTCATCTTTAGTTGCGGCTGGAACACTGATGATTGATACACAGGAAAGATTCCATTTCTCACAAGCAACTTCCCCAGACCCAGAATTATAAGCCGCTTAAAAATAATGACCCCCACATGATAGAAAATGTAAAGTGAACCGAAAACTGTTCATAATAAGCAGACACACACAGAGTAGTAACTCTTATCTTTACCTTTCTGTCGATCCAGAGGCGAGATGAGTCACCAGGTGAAGACAGGACTCCTTCTCCTCACTGGTGTGGGCTGCCCTTTTTCGGAAGCGGCCCCAAGCTGTTCAGAATTTCGTTTGCCCAGGAGAGGGAGCTCTGGTTTTTGCTTCCCCGGCATCTAAGGCTCTGCGGTCTCTGTTTCTTTGTTTTGTAAACAGAGGAAGAGTGTTAAGAAGTCTGTATAAAAGGCCAGGTTACTGTGTGAGATGATCACACCGTTCCTGCTGCAAACGTCTCTCTCCCCATCTCTCCTGTCCTCGCCCACGTGTCCTGGGAACGGCCATCTTGAGGACCGTTTCCCGAGCTTTAACCCTCTAGAGCCACTAGAGGGCAACAGACACCCACCAAAAGGAATCTCAGCTTCGTGAACTACAATAAACCGATAATTACAAAGGCATTCTTTCAAGACAACCGTTTTTAGATTGTCTTTTAAAGAGTTTGTTCTTTTAGTATTCGTTTTATATATAGTATTCATTTCAACCTTAAGAACCCCTAGGAAGTTCAATTAAATGTAAAGTAAAAAGCCAACTCATTGGAAAAGCCCCTGATGCTGGGAAAGATTGAAGGCAGGAAGAGAAGGCATCTCGACAGAGGATGAGATGGTTGGGTGGCAGCACCAACTCAATGGACACGAGTTTGGGTAAACTCCAGGAGATAGTGAAGGACAGGAAAGCCTGGCGTGCTGCAGTCCATGGGGTCGCCAAGAGTCAGACACGACTGGACAACAACAAAAGCTTTTTACACGGCCTCCACGTGCTCAACAGATGCTTAAACGCTGTGTGCATTCTGTAAGGGTGTGCTGGACAGTGAGGTCACAAAACTGAGCAAGACTCAGTCCTTGTCTCTGAGAGCAGACAGATTAGAAGCGTAAAGAATTCACTATAGCAATGGACAGTGAGCGTCAGGGTAGACCCAGGATAAGGCAGTGCAGGTGAGAGAGAGTCAGTGCTTCTGGTTATGTGGGCTGGGGGGCGTGGGGGGGGGGGTCAGCTAAAGACAGGAGCAAAGAGGGAACATGACCTATGACCCCATGAAAGCAATGTGCGTGCATTTCCCGTGCAAAGTGGGGTGAGCTACATACTCCAGTGTTTATCAGCTGAGAGTTAGAGGGTCTGTAATCACCCCACACTCTTCCAAAGAGGCTTCTTCATCGGATTTATCAGAGTAAACACACAAACAACAAACCAGGGTCATCCCCAAGACCTGACCGCATCAGAAATCTAAAGGGACCTGCCAAGCACTGTAAGAAATGGAACTTTCTGAAACCCTTTAAAAGACATTCTTCATTTTAAAGAAAGCATAAAAACAAAACGTATTTTCTCCAAAAGCCATGTTTTTCTCTAAAAATCTCCTTCCCCTCCCACTTGGAGAAGCCAGAGGAATCTGAATCTGGTGGGTGTTAAGCTGGGTCCTTTTGGTGAAGGGGGGAGGCCCTCTCCTCTCTTTGGACTAATGAGGAGGTTACTGGTAAGTCATTGAACAAATAAAACGCCTGCCAATGAAAAGAATGGGTGCTGGCCTTTGTCCCACTCACCTCTGCCCTGGGCTCGGGGCCAGCTCTGATCAGAGGGTAATCAAGGCAGCTCTGAGCCCTGGGAGGTATCAGCTAACCCCTCTGTCCCTAGGAGCTCCCAGAATGGCAAATGGGGACAGAGGAGCCTGGGGGTGAAGACACTCCTGAAAACCATGTCTGACATCAGGCTCTGGCCCTCAACTGTCAGAGCCATGGGCTGGGGTGCCTCTCCACCTCCTGACCCTGGGGACTTGGGTTCTCAGCAGAAGGAGAGAAGGGTGGCAGAAATGCTGGCTAAGCCCCTCAAGGGGGGGTGGAGCCTCCAGAGCCCCCCAGATCCTGCTCCTGAAGACTGCACAGGGAGGGATCTGAGGGCACCGAGCTGACGAGATGAAGGGGCGTCCCCAAGGGGGCTGACTTCAGGCGCACAGTCCAGCTCCGTGAGTGCTGGGCCCAGTGCACTCCTGTCAGTGTTCAGGCCTGAAACTCCCGCATCCTGGGGAGCAGGGCCTGGGGACAGTCACCTAGATAAACATGCAGCTTTAGTGCTCAGTGGCTTCCCAGGTGCCTAAGACAGTAAAGAACCCTCCTGCCAATGCAGGAGACGCGGGTCCCATCCTTGGATGGGGAAGATCCCCCGGAGGCGGGCAGCGCAGCCCACTCCAGTGTTCTTGCCTGGAGAATCCCATGAACAGAGGAGCCTGGAGGGTTACAGTCCGCGGGGTCGCAAAGAGTCAGACATGACTGAGCACACACACAGCAGTGCTCAGATGACAGCGGTGACACAAAGAGCCACCGCCCCCAGCCCGCAGGGACCCCAGGACCCCAGTGCAGCCAGAGGCACACAGGTGGCCCAGGGGATCAGACAGAATGACTCAGTCTGGCAGGAAGCGGTTCCTCGGGGCCAGTGGACACCACGGGGGCTGGGAAAGGGCTGGGAAGGGACCCCTCCCACCCCCTCCCACCCCCGCCACGAGGTACCCCGGCCTGCCAGAGAGACCACTCACACCCTCTGGAGAGAGCTGGAGGGCCGAGGTGAGTGGGGGGTCGAGGGGGGCGGTGGGCAGAGGGGGCCAGGGAGGCCCAGGTGACCTATGTCCGGGGCATCTCTCTGGACACAATGCAGAAGATACGCTCCTTAAACTCGGACCCACGTGTTGTCCCTTTTCTGTCCCTTTGTCCCGTTATGCAATTGTGTGGAGGAGACAGGAAAGGAGGCTGCTTCTCGCGCGGGCGGGGTCTGGAGAGTCGGTGGGCGGGGCAGGAGGGGCGATGGACGGGTCGGGAGGGTCGGTGGGTGGGGCCACAGTGGAGACCCGCCCCCAAAGAGGAGGCGTTCAGCAGCTAAAGGAGCAGGATTTGGTTTCTGAGAGACCAAGAGAGTTGAAGGTTGATTTTAAAATGTCAGCAAGTTTTTTAATTTGGACAAGAAGGACAAGATTGTGAAAGAGGAGTCCGGTTTGGGAAACACAGAAGGCAAAGGAGTGGAGAAAAGGTGATATGAAGTAGTAAAAAGTCGGAGAATGATAGTGACATATGTCAAGCTCACATCCAGGGTGATCACTATCATTTATGTCTATCTGCTCAGTCACTTCAGTCGTGTCCACCTCTGTGACCCCGTGGACCTTAGCCCATCAGGCTCCTCTGTCCATGGGATTATCCAGGCAAGAATACTGGAGTGGGTTGCCATGTCCTCCTCCAGGGAATCTTCCCGACCCAGGGATGGAAACCAGGTCTCTTGAATCTCCTGCATTGCAGGCAGATTCTTTACCTGCCGAGTTGTTGGGAAGCCCCAACAATTATCTGTAATAACTAAAATCAAGGTATGCCTACCAGTAGAGCTGCAGGAGACTGGAGCTGATGAATACACAAGGACTGGCAAGTGGCACCCCATGATAAACTATGCTCTGACACCCTTGCAAACATTCTGTTAATCTCTTCAGTGTTAGAAACACCTTTGAAATTGTATTTACACCATTAGTCTATTCCGTTGATGCTGACACTCTCCTAAAGGAAGCTCAGCTTAGCTCATCCCATGAACAAGTTCATGATGGTTGAGTGTGACTGTCTAATATTCGACAGGCATCTTGATAAGGAAGGTTCCAGGACCGCCAGAGGTAAACTTTGGTGATGGAGCTAGATGCCGAAGAGAGAAAATGGAGATTGCTAGAAGCTACATTCCAAGGTTTAAAATAGCATCCTTATCCCTCTAAAGATGGGCTCTTTGTTCCTGGGATTAGTTTTTAATATTTCATCTATTTCTACTCCACTTTGGGGCAATCAAGTTCTAAAAAGAGAGACTTCCCTCGCAGCCCAGTGGTTAAGACTCTGAGTTTCCAATGCAGGGGGGCATCAGTTTGATTCCTGGTCAGGGAACTAAGATCCCACATGCCTCGCAGTGCAGCTAAAAAAAAAAAAAAAAAAATGTTCGAAGAAGGGAACCTCCTAATATTTGAATTAGAAAGTGCAGAGCAGAGCTGGAAAAGCCTCATGCCCACCTGGGGCACCCTTCAGAAGCGTTTCCAGTCCATTGCTGTGTGGCTTCCCAGGTGACATTAGTGGTAAAGAACCTGTCTACCAATGCAGGTGACATAAGAGATGCGGATTCAATCGCTGGATGGGGAAGATCTCCTGGAGGAGGAAATGGCAACCCACTGCAGTATTCTTGCCTGGAGAATCCCATGGACAGAGGAGCCTGGTGGGCCACAGTCCCCGGGGTCACAAAGAGTCAGACACGGCTGAAGGATAGGAGCAAGCCCTGAGGTGAAGGTTACAGAGCAGCTAAGGGGACCAGAGCCCTCACTTTTAAGTGTCTGTCTTGCCCGCTTCCCACAAAGCTGACATGCATGCCGCTGATTTGAGAGCTCTGGACCCACTGACCACTGTCTTCTCTCAAATCCAAATGTCCTGGGTGGGGGGGTGGAGGCGGGAAATGTCGGCTCTTCCTCTAGATTGCTCCCTTCAGAGCTCTGAGCAGGGATTTTTATTGTCTGGATGGAGAACCAGAAGGCAGAAATGAGTGCAGGAAAAGGCAAGCTCGACTGGCGTGCCATTCTGGAAAACTCCAGACAACGAACTCTACACATCCCCTCATAATTATTTTACTGGAGTGAGGAGGAGAACGAAGTAGATATCACCTCAGAGGCTGGGAAGATGTCACCTTCCTGCACAAGGAGACTTGTACTGATAAAAGCATGGAGCCTGGAGGTCTTATGACCCTAGAAGCTTGGAACAAGCTCCTCAGTCTCTGTTTCTTCATCTCTGAGCCAGGATATTCGCAATCCCTTCAAATCTTTCAGGGAGGAGGACCAGGAGGGAGCAGGTATGCCATAGTCAGAGGACGCCCAGCTCAGCAAGTGCCAGCAATCACTGTTATTGTTACTTTCTCCTTGGAGAGAGAAGTAAAAGTCATCTCAGTCATGTGTGCTGAGTGACAGTCAGCAGAAGGAGACAGGAAAAACGTGTCTTGGTGTAATAATCTTATTTCACAACAACCAGATTCTGTGCCAGTACTGCTCAGGCATCTCAGACAGGTTGTAAAGGAGATAAGACCCTGAAACTGGGGAGAAGTGCTGAGAAAGAATGTCCTACCCCGTGGCCCAGGAGCGGGGGTTGGGGGGGGTGCCCCATAAAACAGCAGAGGCTGGGTGGATGGGATGGAGTCCCACCTTCTGCTCTGGGTCAGAGGGAAGCAGGATGCTAGCAGGTCTTCCCTGGGGCCGGGGGTCTGGGGGGAGGCAGTAGGTACCACTTCTATCTTTGTTCACGAAACTCAAATGCATAGATCTTCTGATTTTCTTCCTAAGTATCTAATGTAAGTGAAGTGAAAGTGTTAGTCATTCAGTCGTGTCTGACTCTTTGTGACCCCGTGGACTGTAGCCCGCCAGGCTCATCTGCCCTTGAAATTCTCCAGGCAAGGATACTGGAGTGAGTAGCCATTCCCTTCTCCAGGGGATCTTCCCAACCCAGTGGCTGAACGTGGATTTCCTGCATTGCAGGTGGATTCTTTACCACTGAGTGAGCAGGGGAGCCCTCAGAGGCTTACTCACCTGTAAAATGATGGTAATTGTGGAGGTTAATTGTGTCTCCCAAAAGGATATATGAATGTAGCTTTATATAGAAATAGAGTCTCTGCAGATGTAATTAACATGTAATGTAAGATAGATCAGGCTGGATCAGGGAGGGCCCTGAATCCAACGACTGGTGTCTTTATGACAAGAGAAGACAGAGAGACACGGGGAGGAGGAGGCAGAGACCAGAGTGATGAGTCTACAAGCCTAGGATCACCCAGGATTTGCCACCAGAAGTGGAGGAGGCAGAAAGCATCCTCCCCAGAGCCTTTGGGGGAGCCCGGCCCCAAGACACCCTGATTCAGGACTTTAGCCTCCAGAGCTGTGAAAGAGTGAGCCTCCCTGAGACACTTTGTTAGGGCAGCCGTGAGAAACTCATGTAGTGACCTCGTTCACAGGCTGGGTGTGAGGATTAACAGCGACTGCGTAATTAAATGTTTACTGAGTGTCAACTTCCCTTTTCTTGCCTGTTTCCCCAGGAACTGAGGCTCTAAATGCTTTCAGGGAGGACTTTGATAGCCTTGCTGTCACCTGAGAACTCAAAGGCGAGAGCTCTGGGCTTGGAGCAGTCTCATCCAAAATGCACAAGTTACATATAGCTGCCAGCTGCTTCTCCCATGCCACTTTCCCTACAGGAGAGAGTCCAGGTTGGAGCTGGTGGCCTGGTGCTTCTACGGGCCCAAGTCCTGGCCAGCTTGACGGGGAGTTTGGAGAGGAGCTGAAGAAAGCTGCTGAGCTGACTATCCTCTCCTGTGATGGCAGAGGGACTTGGGGCCTGTCCCCTCTGAGCTTCCAGTGACAGGTAAGACGAGGGATGCTGGCCCAATGATCTCCAAGTCCTCTTCAAGTGCTGGCTTCCACGGCAGCAGGAGTCTGAGACTTGGGGCTTCCCTGGTGGTTCACATGGTAAAGAATCTGCCTGCAATGCAGGAGACCCGGGTTCAATCCCTGGGTCAGGAAGATCCCCTGGAGAATGGAATGGCAACTCACTCCTATATTCATGTCTGGAGAATCCCATGGACAGAGGAGCCCGTCAGGCTACAGTCTACCGGGCTGCAAAGAGACAGACACAACTGAGAGATTAACATTTTCACACAGGAGCCCCAAAACACTACGGCTTCCACAAGTTGGTGGCAGTTAAATAGTTTGTAATTATGAAAGTTTTCCCCAAAGAAAGTTCTTTTATGAACAAAAGTCTTGAGACAAAAAGTCACAACTGTGAAGTTACTGAAATTCAGGCCACAGACAAATCTCTAAATGTGGCAGCTTAGCTTTGTGGATCTGGTGCACTGATGAGGGCAGAGTTCTTATATTGAGTTTCTATTAAAGAATACATCCAGATAAGTTGGAGTTTTAGATTCCTTTGAGTTTGGAAATGGTTTAACCACGAATCAGTCTGAGAAGAAAGTTAGCATGTAGCTACATTTCAGGAAAAAGTTCAAGTACCTTCTGAGAATATTTCTGAAAGCAAACTATCCAAGAAAGATAAGTTTAACATCTCCTTATATATCTTTAGGAAGCAATCATTTCACTTAAAATGCAATTTAAATAGTTGGATATAAAAATATATATTTTCACAAATTGCAGGATTTCCTTCTTTCTCATGCTTGAATAATATTACATTATATATGTATATAATATATATTATATATGTACTATATTTATTATATATCATGTATATGTTGCTGCTGCTGCTGCTAAGTCACTTCAGTCGTGTCCGACTCTGTGCGACCCCAAAGACGGCAGCCCATCAGGCTCCCCCATCCCTGGGATTCTCCAGGCAAGAACACTGGAGTGGGTTGCCATTTCCTTCTCCAGTGCATGAAAGTGAAAAGGGAAAGTGAAGTCGCTGAGTCGTGTCCGACTCTTCGCGACCCCATGGACTGCAGCCCACCAGGCTCCTTCCTTCGTCCATGGGATTTTCCAGGCGAGAGTACTGGAGTGGGGTGCCATTGCCTTCTCCATGTATATGTTATGTATACGTTATATATATAATATGTGTTATTATACCCCTTATGACTCAGATGGTAAAGAATCTGTCTGCAGTGCATGAGACCTGGGTTTGATCCCTGGGCCAAGAAGATCCCCTAGAGAAGGGAATGGCAACCCATTCCAGTATTCTTGCCTGGAGAATCCCATGGACAGAGGAGCCTTGTGGGTTACAGTCTATGTGGACACAAAGAGTCGGACAAGACTGAGCAACTAACACTTTCACTTCACTTTTCATGTTATATATTATATATGTTATACAATGTGTTTTATGTTATGTATATAGTCTACATTATGTATATGCTTATCGTGTCTACATACATGTGCTGTGTGCTTAGTTACTGAGTTGTGTCCGACCCATTGCAACTCCATGGATCGTAATGGAATATTGTATGTATATACGTGCCACATTTTCTTTATCCATTCATCCCCTGGAAAATAGGTTTCCATTTCTTGCCTGTTGTGCGTCACACAGCATGAACGTGGGGTGTGTTCTTCCATACCCTGTTTTCATTTCCTGTAGGTATATACCCGGAATTGGAATGGCAGCTCTATCCTTACGTTTTTGAGGAACCTCCACACTGTTTCCATAGTCGCTGCACCAATCCATTCTCACCCGCATTGCAGCAGAATTCCCTGTTCCCTACATTCACACTGTCACTTGTTACCTCTTTTCTCTCTGATAGCATTCATCCATACAGGTGTAAGGTGATATCTCCCTGGGGTTTGGATTGCATTTCCCTGATGGTTGGTGATGCTGAGCGCCTTTTCCTGTTGGTGACAACATGGATGGATTTTGAGGGCATTATGTTAAGTAAAGTCTAAGCCTAAATACCGCATGGTATCATGTATATGTGGAATCAAAAATAAAAAAGTCAAACTTACAGAAACAGTGCAGAAAAGTGGTTATCAGGGGCTGGAAGTTGGGGGAAATAAGAAGAGGTTGGTTTTTAAAGGGTACAAATTTTCAGCTAATAAGATGAATGAGATCTGAGGAGCAAGTGTACAACATGCTGACCACACTAAACAACACTGTTGTATAATTGAAATGTACTGAAAGAGTAGGGCTGGAATGGTCTCACACACACAAAAGATAAATACATGAGGTGGTGGTGAACTAACTAGATGAGGGACTCCTTTCACAGTATATATGGATATCAAGTCACTACTGTGTACACTTTAAATATCTAACAATTCTCTTCATCAACTACACTGCTATAAAGCTGAAAAAAATTTAAAATATGTTTTAAAAATATGTCTAAATTAAGAAGGCTGTTGTTACACTAGGAAATGTGTTTAGGAGGGTGGTGAGCAGCACAGATTCTAGAGAAAGGCATGCTGGAAGGTGGCAAGCGATGCAGGCCTGGGAACCAGGGTTCTCAGAGGCCTTGCGACTGGGGTGCCACACAGCTCAGAGCCCCCCACCCACCCCCCAATATCGGCTCAGACCTCCTGCCAGCCCCCCAATATCGGCTCACCTCCCAAGTACTAACTCGTTTCTTGAGTGTCTGGATGCATGCATGGGTGCTATTCAGGAATAAACTGACACTGTGTGTAACTAATCTTGTGCAAGTTAGGCTTTAGCTTCGAATGTCCGGAACCAGATCAGCAAGCTTAGGCACAAAAGAAACAGAAAAAGGCCTGGAATTCAGGCTTGAACAGCCAAATGTGAGGCAGGTCACGACCCCGCCCACAGGTGACCGGCTTCTCCTCAGCAGAACGTCCTAGGAGATGGCCTAGGCTTAGCTCGACATTCAAAAAACCAAGATCATGACATCTGGTTCCATCAGGGGAAAAAGTGGAGGCAGTGACAGATTTTCCCTTTTTGGTCTCCAAAATCACTGTGGATGGTGACTGCAGCCATGAAGTTAAAAGACGCTTGCTCCTTGGAAAGAAAGCTATGACAAACCTAGTCAGCGTATCAAAAACCAGAGACTTCACTTTGCCAACAAAGGTCCATGTAGTCAGAGCTATGCTTTTTCCAGTACTCACATACGGATGTGAGAGTTCGACCATAAAGAAGGCTGAGCAGTGCAGAATTGATGCTTTCAAAGTGTGGTGCTGGAGAAGACTTTTGAGAATCCCTTGGACTGCAAGGATATCAAACCAGTCAATACTAAAGGAAATCGGTCCTGAATATTCATTGGAAGGACTGATGCTGAAGCTGAAGCTCTAATACTATGGCCACCTGATATGAAGAGCTGACTCCTTGGAAAAGACCGTGATGTTGGGAAAGACTGAAGGCAGGAGGATAAGGGGATGACAGAGGACGAGATGGTCAGATAGCATCTTCAGCTCAATGGACATGAACTGAAGCAAACTCCGGGAGGTGGAGGGCAGGGGAGCCTGGTGTGCTGAAGTCCATGGGGTCGCAAAGAGTCAGATGTGACTTAGTGACTGAACAGCAGTAATAACAACAACAACAGCCACGTGTGGCCCTAATGGGAGCCCAACAATTCTGCCAGAGACATTTGGTTGGAATGGGAATGGCAGGGGGAGGGGACCACCCCCAAGTAAATGGCAAGTTGTTGGGTGAAGGTGGGAATGGTTCTCACCTGCAAGGCACAGACATCCATCATATGGGTAGCCAAGTGACAAGTAAGTAAGCTGATTTGGGGGCTTATTTTTTTAAGACAACTTCCGGGGGTCAGATCATACATAACTCTTTTTTTTTTTTTTTTTTTTTTGACCTTTTATTTGAGACTGTTCTATGTTGAAAGCAGCGATTCAAAAACATCTTTCCTTCAACAGTCATTCAAGGCATGCCTAGCTTATTTAAGGGCTTATGATTAGTGCTGGGGATCCATCGCTCAGATGACCTGGTCCTTTCTGGGAACCTTCTTATACTGCCATCAGGGGACTTTGCCTCCCAGAACTTCAGTTGCTTCATCAGCTTCTCCTTTTTAGCAAGGAGGCACATGGCATAGTACCCATACTCTGAAACATCCAAGATCAGTTATGTTCTATTAACTGGTGATATTAAACATGTATTGTGAAAGAGTGTTTTAGTTGCTCACCTATGTCCGGCTCTTTGTGATCCTGCCAGGCTCCTCTCTCTCTGCCCGTGGAATTCTCCAGACAAGAATACTGCAGTGGGTTAGCCATTCCCTTCTCCAGGGATCTTCCTGATTGTGGGATCAAACCCGGGTCTCCTGCATCTCTTGCATTGCAGGCAGATTCTTCTTCCCATCAGGGAAGGTCTAAGTCTTTGTAGGTGAAGTTAAAGAGAGTTTTTAAATCATATTTTAAGTATTTTCCAGTTTTTTAATGTGAGTAATGTCACTCAAGAAACTCTAGATGAGGTGCAGTGAGGTAGAGTTTGACCTTATTGATATGTTATTTTTCAGACGAAACTTATTAAGCAATAGTTGGTCACGGTTCTAAGCTTTAAGAGCACTTTTAAGTTTCCTATAGATTAAAAGCTCATATGCTTAAGTGAGTGAGCAACTCACTTTCCTGGGAGTGAGCAACTCACTTTTTCTCAGAGTTGTGAGACTAGTAAAAAATTTATCTTTCACTGGCTATGACTGAGTAGCTGGGAATCCATTCTATAAAATGCTTCCATGCAAAGGGCAGGAGGGTTGGGGGAATGGGAGAAGGAGGCAGAGGACAGTAGCAGATTCATTGACACCAGAGTGTTATCAGCAGGAGTTGACTTGTGGGACATTTAGTTTTGCTTTTCCAAAGAGCAATTATCTTAAGATCTTGAGTACTGTCAACCAAAAATAAATTGGTATGGAAGAGTGAGAAATGGCATCTATCAGAAAAACTATACCATTTGTGTGAAATGGGAATATTACTTCTAAGTTCATGACATATAATCAAAAGAGGGCACCATGTCATTGGAATGATAGAAATTAAAAAGCGTGGAAAAGATAAGACCCATTAGTTTGGTTCACTGAACTGTGAAATCGTTCCTATTCATGTCTGCTCAATTCCACTCAGTGCTAAAAGCAAAAGTAACTTAAGAAAATGAATACCCACATTTGATAATAAAAATGCTGAATATTTAATAATGATTTTACTTAGTTTCTTATAAACGTTCATCAGTAAGGTGATATAATTGTATTATGCTGTGTGTGTGCCAAGTTGCTTCAGTCGTGTCTAACTTGTATACGACCCCATGGACTGTAGCCCCCCAGGCTCCTCTCTCCATGGAATTTTCCAGGCAAGAATCCTGGAGTGGGTTGCCATTTCCTTCTCCAAGGGATCTTCCCAACCCAGGAATCGACCTAGCATCTCTTATGTCTCCTGTATTGGCAGGCAGGCTATTTATCACTCGCATCACCTGGGAAGCCCGATTATGCTGCAAGCACTCAGAAATAAAAGATCTTCATAGGAGAGATATAAAGGTGAATTATTACAAAATGTTTAATTCAACTAGTGCTTGCAGTGCAATTCATGTTACCTTTGAAAATGAAATTATATATCAAAATAACCAGCCATAGCTCTAACTGTGGGAAGTGATATAGAAAAGAAATTCTATTTTTAGATGTGCATGTCCAATAATGGTATTATTATTGCAATCTTAGCCAGGACTCCAGATTTAGAATATTTTCCACTCTCAAAATAGAGCATCCATTGGCCTATGAACTGTATCTCGATAAAGCTGTTAAAATAGGGTAGGTACCACGTTCAAAACACACATGAACAAAAATTGCAGGTAAATCATGTATACTTTCAAGGACTATTTTCTAAACTATGGTTCATTATTTAGATTTCATCAATCTGAACATGTGACAATTCTAGCCCACAATCTGTGCCTATATGAACATCAACTTACCACCAAAACATTTATTGAATACCCACTAAATGATGCTCCAAACACATTACATGAACTCCCTCATTGACTGCTCACAGCGACGTGAGGAAGTGGGAGCTGTTACCACCCTCTGTTCTATGAGAGAGGAAACTCAGACAGAGTCTGTACGAATCACCTGATGTCGCCTGCTGGCAAGGGACAGGGCCAACTTTGAAGCTCAGGCAGCCTGGCTCCAAGTTGTTAGTTAGTCGGTAAGTTGTGTCTGACTCTTTGCAACCCCATGGACTGTACCCTGCCAGGCTCCTCTGTCCATGGGATTTCCCAGGCAAGGATACTGCAGTGGGTTGCCATTCCCTTCTCCAGGGGTTCTTCCGGACCCAGGGATCAAACTCAGGTCTCCCACACTACAGGACGATTCAGTTCAGTTCAGTTCAGTCACTCAGTCATGTCTGACTCTTTGCGACCCCATGAATCACAGCACGCCAGGCCTCCCTGTCCGTTACCACCTCCTGGAGTCTATTCCAACCCCTGTCCATTGAGTCGGTGATGCCATCCAGCCATCTCATCCTCTGTCGTCCTCTTCTCCTCCTGCCCCCAATCCCTCCCAGCATCAGGGTCTTTTCCAATGAGTCAACTCTTCGCATGAGGTGCCCAAAGGATTGGAGTTTCAGCTTTAGCATCAGTCCTTCCAATGAACACCCAGGACTGATCTCCTTTAGGATAGACTGTTGGATCTCCTTGCAGTCCAAACGACTCTCAAGAGTCTTCTCCAACACCACAGTTCGAAAGCATCAGTTTTTCAGTGCTCAGCTTTCTTCACAGTCCAACTCTCACATCCATACATGACCACTGGAAAAACCATAGCCTTGACTAGGCAGACCTTTGTTGGCAAAGCAACGTCTCTACTTTTTAGTATGCTATCTAGGTTGATCATAACTTTCCTTCCAAGGAGTAAGCATCTTTTAATTTCATGGGTGTAATCACCATCTGCAGTGATTTTGGAGCCCCCCAAAATAAAGTCAGCCACTGTTTCCACCTTTTCCCCATCTATTGCCATGAAGTGATGGGACCAGATGCCATGATCTTAGTTTTCTGAATGTTGAGCTTTAAGCCAACTTTTTCACTCTCCTCTTTCACTTTCTTCAGGAGGCTTTTTATTTCCTCTTCACTCTCTGCCATAAAGGTGGTATTGTCTGCATATCTGAGGTTATTGATATTTCTCTTGGCAATCTTGATTCCAGCTTGTGCTTCCTCCAGTCCAGTATTTCTCATGATGTACTCTGCGTATAAGTTTGCCTCCCTCCAATCCCTAATGTACAAACATAAACCAATAGAAGTGCCCGCCTTCTCCCCATTTCTACTCTAAACACCTGCTGCTGCTAATTACTAGTTAACCTGCTTTCTCTTTTGCATTCAAGTATTTTCATGCTAAGACTTATTAATAGTTTTCCTAATTTCAACCCTCTTCCCCAGGTGATCAAAACATAGTATTAGTCCACTTTCAAACCCTCTACTGGTGAACGAGTAAATCAAGAAAGTTTATCTAGAATCTCTCCTGTAAGGCCAGATGCATGGGAGATGTGGCCTGAAGCTCTGAGTGGCACAGGGAATTCAAGACAGTCAGTGATTGAAGTAATGTCCAGTTTTATGCAGCCCCCCTTCCTTTAAAAAAAAAAATTGTACTGAAGTATAGTTGATAAGAATGTTATGCTAAACCCACAGTAAACATTATCCTCAATGGTAAAAAATTGAAAGCATTTCCCCTAAAGTCAGGAACAAGACAAGGGTGCCCACTCTCACCACTACTATTTAACATAGTTTTGGAAGTTTTAGCCACAGCAATCAGAGCAGAAAAAGAAAAAAGAAATTCAGATTGGAAAAGAAGAAGTAAAACTCTCACTGTTTGCAGATGACATGATCTTCTACATAGAAAACCCTAAAGACTCCACCAGAAAATTACTAGAGCTAATCAATGAATATAGTAAAGTTGTAGGATGTAAAATTAACACACAGAAATCCCTTGCATTCCTATACACTAACAATGAGAAAACAGAAAAAGAAATTAAGGAAACAATTCCATTCACCATTACAATGAAAAGAATAAAATACTTAGGAACAAATCTACCTAAAGAAACTAAGGAGCTATATATAAAAAACTATAAAACACTGATGAAAGGAATCAAAGATGACACAAATAGATGGAGAAATATACCATATTCATGGATTGGAAGAATCAATATAGTGAACATTAGTATATTACCCAAAGCAATCTATAGATTCAATGCAAACCCTAGCAAGCTACCAATGGTATTTTTCACTAAACTAGAACAAATAATTTCACAATTTGTATGGAAATACAAAAAACCTCGAATAGCCAAAGCAATTTTGAGAAAGAAGAATGGAACTGAAGGAATCAACCTGCCTGACTTCAGGCTATACTACAAATCTACAGTCATCAAGACAGTATGGTGGCATAAAGACGGAAATATAGATCAATGGAACAAAATAGAAAGCCCAGAAATAAATCTATGCACCTATGGACACCTTATCTTTGACAAAGGAGGCAAGAATATACAATGGAGAGAAGACAATCTCTTTAACAAGTGGTGCGGAGAAGGCAATGGCAACCCACTCCAGTACTCTTGCCTGGAGACTCCCATGGACGGAGGAGCCTGGTGGGCTGCAGTCCAAGGGGTCGTGAAGAGTCAGACACAACTGAGTAACTTCACTTTCACTTTTCACTTTCATACACTGGAGAAGGAAATGGCAACCCTTTCCAGTGTTCTTGCCTGGAGAATCCCAGGGACAGCGGAGCCTGGTGGGCTGCCATCTATAGGGTCACGCAGAATCAGACACAACTGAAGTGAGTTAGCAGCAGCAGCAGCAGCTGGGAAAATTGGTCAGCCTCTTGTAAAAGAATGAAACTAGAACACTTTCTAACACCATACACAAAAATAAACTCAAAATGGATTAAAAATCTAAATATAAGACCAGAAACTATAAAACTCTTAGAGGAAAACATAGGCAAAACACTCTCTGACATAAATCCCAGCAGGATCCTCTATGACCCACCTCTCAGAGTAATAGAAATAAAAGCAAAAATAAACAAATGGGACCTAATTAAATTTAAAAGCTTTTGCACAATGAAGGAAACTCTAAGCAAGGTGAAAAGGCAGCCTTCAGAATGGGAGAAAATAATAGCAAACAAAGCAACTGACAAAGAATTAATCTCAAAAATATGCAAGCAGCTCCTGCAGCTCAATTCCAGAAAAATAACTGACCCAATCAAAAAATGGGCCAAAGCATTGAAACATATATATTATCATATATGAAACAGATTGCCAGTCCAGGTTTGATGCATGAGACAGGGTGCTCAGGGCTGGTGCACTGTGATGACCCTGAGTGATGGGATGGGGAAGGAGGTGAGAGGGAGGTTCAGGATAGGGAACACATGTACACCCAAGGCTAATTCATGTCAATGCATGGCCAAAACCACTATAATATTGTAAAAGTAATTAACATCCAATTAAAATAAAAACAAACAAACAAAGAATGTTGTGCCAATTTCTACTGTACAGGAAAGTGACTCAGTTATACATATCTATGTACATTCTTTTTCATATTCTTTTCCATTATGATTTATCCCAGTTTATCACTTGTTGTTGGAAGTTTTCCTCTCTTGAAATGAGAACTGAAGCATCTAAACCAACAGATTTCAAAGCTGTGAGAATAGAAAGCAAGAACTCTTTTGTGGGTCATTAGGTCCCACCCTGTGGTTCCCAGACTGAGGGCCAAAGAGCATCATCAACCCATCTACTGGCTTAAGACATCTATCATGTCCTGTCAGATGGTACCCAGCTTCCCAAGGGGCTGCCTGCCAGGCTGCTCTGTTCTTTCAGGGCCACGTGATGATTGACTGGAGGGTGAGAAGAGAAGGGCCCAGGGCTACATGTCCTCACCGGGAGAAGGAAGGTCCCCATGCAGGGTTCCAGGACCTTGGTCAAGGGGGGTCTGAAGTTCACATAAGCAATTCAGTCAGGGAGGACAAACCCATACCCAGAAAGGATGCCTTTCCATTCGGGAAGAGCCAGTCATGATGAGCTGAGCACAACATCAGTAACTCACTGCTAGGTTTCCGGCAATGCCTCTCATCCCTGCCGCCAACAGTTACCAGGCAATAGCTTCCATTCATGGTTGTCCTGTTGGCAGACTGGGCCCTTGGCGGTGGTGGTACCCAGGTTGCCTTGAAAAAGAGAATGTCTGTGCTGAGCCGTCGAAAACCTCCATCCCTTGGCCCATTGAGCCTCCACGGCTCTGGAGGAAGATGCTGGTCCACAGCACAGATCATCTTGTCCACTGATTACTGAGTCTTCTCTGCAGTAGAGACCCTTTGACAAGCATTTACAGGGAACAAAGATCCTGGGAGCCACTGGAGTTATAAGTCTGGAGGCAAAGGCAGGTGGCAAGAACAGACCTCAGCACACAGTCCTTATGCAGGAAAGCCTACTTTCCTCAGACAGGGAGAAATCTAGTGAGACAGGCTGGAGGAATTGGAGTAGGGGTGGTCAGGGTTCTTGGTTGAGTCCACTCAGATGTCTCCCTCCCAAATCCCCGGGTCCCTCCTCTTCCCACTAATGCCCCGAATTTAACATAAGGGATTTACTGTGGCTATCATTTGGTTTTCTTTTCTAAATATATTATTCACTTATTTTTGACTGAGCTGGGTCTTCATTGCTGCTCACGGGCTTTCTCTGCTTGCAACGAGCAGGGCTGGCTGCTCTCTTGCTGAGGCTGGAGGGCTTCTCACCGCAGGGGCTTCTCTTGTTTAGTGCAGGCTCTGGCGCTCTGGCTCAGTAAGTTATGGCTCACTGTCTCAGTTGCCCCCCGGCATGTGGACCGGGGGGGGGGGCACATGCTAGACCAGGGATCGGACCCGTGTTCCCTGCATTGGCTGGCAGATTCTTAACCACTAAACCCTCAGGGAAGTCCTGGTTGTCATTTCTGCTGCCCACACAATTAGATACTGGGCCTGATCCGCAGCCAGTCTCTCCTTGTGGCTACAAGAAATGAACCGCTGTTTTGACGCTGACCTCTGAGTGACCTCTTGGATTTGTGCCTAACCCAAGACTTCCAGCTCAGAACTGGACAGTCATTTTGGAAGCTTTCCAGCACCATCTGCATGATCATTATGACTGCACATCAGTGGAATGTAGCCTCTAGTTAGTATCCCAAACCCTTAAACTCAACCAGCATCCCAACTCAAACAACAGGTGATGGTTTAGCCCAGAGAGGTGGGAACCATGGCAGGCCTGCCCAACAGGAAGCCAGGGCCATAAAGAAAGGGCAGCCACTGCCTGAGACACAAGGAAACATGGGGAGAGAAGTCCCTGTGGCTTGTCCCTTCCTCCTGCTCAGTCCGTCTCTGACCCTGGTCCTCTTTGACTGAATCACCTTTCTGCTGTTCTTATTCAGTTGCTTAGTTGAGTCTGACTCTGCAACCCCATGGAATGCTGCACGCCAGCCTTCCCTGTTCTTCACTATCTCCCGGAGTTTGCTCAAACTCATGTTCATAGAGTTGGTGATGCCATCCAACCATCTCATCCTCTGTCATCCCCTTCTCCTACTGCCCTCAATCTTTCACAGCATCAGGGTCTTTTCCAATGAGTTGGCTCCTTGCATCAGGTGGCCAAAATATTGGAACTTCAGCTTCAGCATCAGTCCTTCCAATGAATATTTAGTGTTGATTTCCCTTAGGATTGACTGACTAGTTTGAGAGTCTGAGAAATGGAGTCGGGGTCAGCCCCAAGTGACACAGAGTTGAACAGGGAACATATGAGAAAGAAATCTGAGAGCAAAAACTGCCAAGGACCCGTACCCCGCATGGCAGGCTTAGGGTGAGTAGAACCCAGGTACGTAATGCAGATCGTGCTCACAAAGCAGGCTCTGACGGGCAACCACCCCAAGGACTTGCCATGATGCATCTAAATGAACTCTTGTGACTTGTAAATAGAACTACTGAATGTGAATAAATGTCAAGGGCAAAGAAAACACAGCAAAGGTAAAATCGAACAAGCAAATACCCATGTCAGATAAGGAGGTCACCACTCCCGATGTGAGGTTCTGGGTCCGCCGGATCCCTGTAGTCCAGCTGGGAGGGGAGTGTGGACTTGCTCCAGGCAGAGCTAGAATGAGCCAGCCCCCTCACCCACACACCTTCCAGTTTACAGGTGCATCCAGAACTTTGCCCTGGCAAGCAGATCCCAAGCACCTCTTTTGCAACCCTCTACATACCTTTTCAAGACATACCAAGTATCTCAAGTAAAAACCGTTGCTACTACCAGAGGTTAGACTGGGGAGGTGAGGGGAGGTCAAACTTATCAAGCTGCAAGAGGTCTTAGGGTGACTTCGTCTAATAAGGAGCCACCTACAAGTGACATACTATCTATCTTCAGGAGAAAGAAGTCTCAAATGTTACATTCAAAGGCACACAGAGAGTTGCGATTCCTGGTTTTAGGTTGCCATTTCTTGCCTTTTACAGAGGAGACCTGTCAGCCATGTTTTCCCCACACAGGCCCTTCTGCAGCAAGGGGCACTCATCATCACCCAGGGCTCTGCCACTGAGGAAATCTGCACCCAAACAGGGGCGTGGCTTGCTGCCCAGGGCCACACAGTCAAGGGCAAAGCCCACACTGAAAACCCATCTCTCCTGGCTCCTAAGTCCAGCACTCTTTCCTGTTTCAACCCTTGCCGGTTGCCAAGAAAAAGATGTGTGCTCCCACCTGAAGCCCAGGAGATTACAATGAGGCAACAGCCCTCTAGTCCTGCCCGATGCCCCCTGAGGCTAGGCCGCCCTGTGAACGATCGATTGCGCCAGCCCAAGCTGTGTCACAAGAGGGCTTGAAATGTTAATCCCAACTGCAACAGATGGGACTTCAAATGAAAAATTTGAGAAGCCAGACTTGG
The DNA here is from genome assembly GCF_963930625.1 of Muntiacus reevesi. NCBI lineage: Eukaryota > Metazoa > Chordata > Mammalia > Artiodactyla > Cervidae > Muntiacus > Muntiacus reevesi. The sequence continues at coordinate 4,541,635 of NC_089252.1, read as the reverse complement.
GACAACCCAGGCTCGTGCTTGGGAAGAAAGCACACAGTATTTCTAATCCTACGTGTCACACGCATTTATTGATCTATCTGCCTCTCATCCTGGGCTCTCTTGGAACACGGGGCAAACGTCTGTGATGGCAGGGGTCCCACGCCACTGCCCTCCCTTCCTGCACCCGCCCACCACCTGCGCGAGGTGCTTACAGCTCCAGGTCTCTAGAAACGAAAGGTTCAAATACACAGCAGCACTTGAAAAATACATGCTCAATAGATGAAAGCGCCAAGGAGTAGAAGGTGCTGGTCAGTCACCATGCTTTCTAGAGACTGATGCTTCCTATAGTTCCAAAAGTGATGTGTCACGTGGTCAAGTTCTGCTGGCATCTTCCATCAACCAGGCAATATATGTGAGGCAGTCACAAATTAATAGTCCTTGAAATCAATTTCTAATAACCCAACAGCTGAGAAGAATAGCTCCTAAAATATTTGTTGGAAGAATATTTTCAGATGGCTTGTCATTGTCGTAAAATAATATTACATAGCATTATGCCTTGGCACTGTATAAAGGGCTCATATGAACATTCTGGCTTTATTTATTTATTTTTGGCTGTGCTGGGCCTTCGTTGCTCTGCGGGCTTTTCTCTAGTTGCAGTGAGTTGGGGCTGCTCTCCAGCTGCAGTGAGCGGGCTTCTCACTGAGTTGGCTTCCCTTGATGCTGGGTGTGGGTTCGAGGGCCAGGACTTCAGTAGTTGTGGCTCATGGGCTCAGTGGTGGTGGTTCCCGGGCTCTAGAGCTCAGGCTCAGTGGTGGTGGCTCCCAGGTGCCCTGAGGCATTTGGAATCTTCCCAGACTAGGGATCAAACTCACGTCTCCTGCGTTGGCAGGTGGTTTCTTCACTCCTGGGCCACCAGGGAAGCTCCCATCCTTGCTTTCAACTCAGAAATGTTTCTTAAGTAGCTTGATGTGTCCTGTGATATCTTTTTTTTTTTAATATGAATTAAGATTTTATTGAACGGTTTGTTTAGAAGATTATTTCTTAAAAGGAAAATGAGAAGATCAACTCGGTGAACACTGGCACAGACACAGATTGGATGGAACTTGAGTTCGTGAGCTTGGGTTTTTGCCATCAAAGCCTATGATCTGAAACTGGGCTAGGAGGTCCCAGGAGGTCGATCCTGGGACGAGCCCATGAGAACAAGCAGTGAATGTGGGGGGGTGAGCCAGGGAATGGCAGGCAGACAGCCAAGGTTGTGACAGTGAAGCGGGGACATGGTGCGGACGTCAGGGTTCAGCGAGGACACACGTCACACTTTAGCACTGTCCCATGCCGAGAGGAGGTGGTGGAGGTGCTGGGCCCCACTCCGATCCTCACTGATGGAGCCGCTCCTAGGAGATCGCCTCCCAGGCCCTACGAGCCTGCCCAGCAGCTGGCCAGCCGTGGTCCAAGGCAGAGCCAGAGAACATCCCAGAGGCAGAGAATGCAGGAAGCCGACAGCTTCAAGGAGAAGCAGCCAGGGAGGCTAGGAGGACATGGCCAGATACTTGCCCTCTGCCCTCTGTTCCTAGGCTTGGGAGCCCCAGGCCTCTACAAAGATTTGGGTATCATGGAGGCCTCCTCACCAGTGAATATCTGCTGTGATGCCCAGTCATTCTCCAGAAAGTATAGGCCCCAGCTTCCCTGGACGGGTGTGGCCACCCTAAGTGAGGGGTGCTGTAGCCTGGTCCTGTGATGACAACGTGACTGAAAGACAACCCTTTTATTAATGAAAACCACACACTCTGATTATATACACTTTCTGCATCAGAAATGCCATTTCAGAAACAAATACGTTGAGAACCCAGGACACCGAAAGAAAAAACTCAATCATAAAAAACAAAGCCAGGGAAGCAAATCATTAACTACTCACTAAAGAAATGTCAAATGTGTTAGAAGAAAATATCCTTTAGCTCACCAACTGGTAAGAGTGAGCAGTTTGCACCTTTTGGCAGTTCATGGGGACCTGGAGAAGCAGAGCGGCCTAGCCGGGCTTGGCTGGGAAGGACAGAGACACGAGGTGGGGGTCAGAGGAGAGAGCATGGGGTGCGGACCCATGCTGGGCAGGGCTGTCTCCCTCCTGGCAGCAGCTCCGGCAAGCATGCAGCAGACCCAGGCCCACCGTGACATCCCGCAGCCACCGGGAGACACACTGCATTCTCTGCCACCACCTTGCCTGATGACAAGGGCGCCATCCATGTTCTGATTTTGCCAACAGACCCCTGACACCCTTTATGGCACTTTTCCCTCCAGCAGAGCAAGCACCCAGCATCTGGTACTTCATCCATCCGCCGTGTCTTCTTAGTCACCTTTACCCTGGAGCATTCCACTAGATTAAAAAAAAAAAATCTTTTACGGTATTGTGTTTCTGAAGAATAATTTCCTCCTCCCTTTTGAATAGAATTGCTCTCATTTGAGGCTGGCCACCTTTCTGGCCGGTGAGCCACACGAGCAGTGCTATGTTCACTGCAGACGTGCGGTGGCCACTGGCCCCTCTCTGACAACACCCATCAGGCGTCACCCAGCTCCCCATAGCAGGGTTCCCCTGCGGGCTTCCCAGGTGGCTCAGTGGTAAAGAACCTGCCTTCCAGTGCAGGAGACTCAGGAGACCCAGGTTTGATCCCTGGGTCAGGAAGATCCCCTGAAGGAGAGAATGGTAACCCACTCCAGTACTCTTGCCTGGAGAATCCCACGGACAGAGGAGCCTGGGGACTTTGGTCCATGGGATCACAGAGAGTCGGACACGGCTGAGTGACTTAGCACACACACATGGTCCCACTGGTTCCCCTGCAATGGGTGCACGTGTACCGATCCTCACGAACCTCCCCTTACACTCAGCATCCAGCAGGAATTCTTGCCTGAGTCCGTCTTTACTGTGACGGCTGCACACAATGGCCCATGGCTGACACTCCTCACACGTCACCGGCCAGCACTGGGCATTCCTGCAACCCTCCTTTCTCTCCCATTTTTTTATCCTTTAATTATCATTATGGCCTGAAGGTTGCTATTTTTAAAATAGTTAATAAGTCACTACTGTGCTTAATTGGCTGCTGAAACCGAGCTAGATTTGGCCAATGAAATCCCATCAAGTAGGCTCCCAAGTCCTTCCGACATGCCCCATCTTGATTTTTAATCGCTCCTTATTCTGTGGCATAAGTTACCCCATGCTCATGCAATCTACGCTGTCACAGCTCTGAAATCAGCCATTTCTACAAGGAGTCCGGCCGGCTCCTCTTGGTGGGAAATAGTACTCGACACCAAGGTCTGGGTGCAGGTGTGTTCATTGCTCTGAGGCGTACTTGCTTCTAGGTCTTTCAGTGGACATAGTTCAATGTCTTGAACAACTGGACAAATTCGTGCATCTCTATCTTGGGGATGTCCTTTCCAAGGGTCAGCTTTTATCAGAACCGGCATGATAAAACACAGTTCTCTCCCAGGAACACAGAGTCCTAGAGTTCAGGCGAAGAGGAGAAAATCAATACAGACCCTGTGATAAAGGACTGGGTTTCTGGTGCAAAGAGCGAGGTTCTGTGCAGGTATCGCCAGGATCAAACATCCCTCCAGGATGGAGCTGTCAATATCTGAACCCCCGTACGGGTCACTAGGGTTTGAATCTTTCCTGTGACCTCGGACAGCAAGCCACCAGCATCTTTTAAATAAAACACAGAGCAGTGAACCTTCTGGGACACTCGTGGAAACCGTAGGGAGCACTCTGCCATCGTCGAGGGGATGAGTTCAAGGATGCCCATACACGCTCTGCGGCAGCCTGGCACCAAAGAGCATGTGGCCCTTGTCCGCAATAAACATAGGCACTTTACAAAAATGCACGTACAGACCTATGGTTGCAGCCTTAAACTGTCTTCTAGATGCTGGAATATCAGCCAAGAGCCCTTCCCCTCGCCTTCCTCTTACCTCCCCTCCAGCATTTCAGAGAGTAAGGACTGGACCTAGCTCCAAGAGTACTCTTGGTTATCAGGATACTCACAGCTTTGGGGCTTTGGGATGGTAAATATTCATTGCCGGGGTCCAGCCCCAGCAGGATCCAGGGGAACCCTCAGGATGAACGGCGTCGGCGAATGAGAGAGAGAGTGAGACAAAGCTCGAGGCTGAGTCTGAAGTTTATTTTTGCGCGGCTCCTTTATACCCTTAACAACATCTTTGGGGGAAGTGCACATTGCTTACACACAGGTCATCTCAAAACATTACAACAACTTGACCTTTAACAGAAACTGGATGTCACCCACATACTTTTTCGTTCACAAGAGTCTTTCTTATCATTTGGCCTTCAGGTCTGCTAACATTTTATGGCTTGCACCTGGTGTGACTTAAGCAACTTCAGTAGCCGACCCTGTTTTTCTTATAATTAATCTATTTTCTTTCTAATAAGTGTCATCTCTATGGGAACTAGATAGGATTAAATTTTTACAGAACAGAAATGCGAAGGACTGCAGAAATAGCAGATATGGCACAAAACAGGCTCTTAGTCTAAAAGTTAACTACTTGCAAGAAGTCGCCAGCTAATCTCTATCTAAAGTATTTTTTATTAGGCACATTTGTGGCTATCATATTTGTGGAGCTTTTCTCACCCCGCAAAGGGGCCTATGCTTAATAGTTTCTTTTGTTAGCGTACTGTGCTTAGGATGTTTAGAACAATCATGAGCATTTTGTGCAATGAGATCACATATTTATCAAACAAGCCAGAATGCCAGCAAAATGTTTGAATGGAAGCATTTTCTTCATCCCTGGCCCCTTCATAGGGTACCAGCATCCAGGAGATTTATTAATTAGGGTTTTAAGTTGGTCCTCATTCAGTGAAAGAGGAGCAGGGGAGCTCTCGGCAGGCAACACAAGAACCTGCAACAGGGCAAACAAGAACAACAGCAGAAAAGGGAGGAGGATACGGGGTGGGGTAGAGGCCGAGGCCAACCTGGAGGGTCCCTTATCCTAGACGGCCTTGCCTGTCAGGTATTTTCCTCATGACCTCGTTATGGATGGGGTCCCGGACGGCCTTGCCTGCCCGGTATTTTCTTCATGACCTCGTCACGGGCGGGACCCCCCATAACGGCTCCCGGCAATTCATGATACGTGAAACAGCATGACCCATAACTGCATGGTCTTAATTACATAAAAATGGATGCTTAGTTGTGAAAATACACACGTGAGCTCTAAACGGACACACCAGACGGCAAACTGCTGTGCTTATGAATGAGTTTGCTGTTTGCTTCTTGTGGTTTTGGTTTCTTATTGTGCACATGTTAACTTCTAAGAAATAAATATTATTTTGAAAACTTAAAAAAAAAATCACATGGTTCATGTGTGCTTTTATAAACCACTGTCTTTTGAAAAATTTCAAGCACACACAACCACGCAAGAACCTGTGTGGCCTTATCCACCGTTCTTAGTTTGTCCACACGCCTTGCTCCCCTATACTTTCTAGCAAGAAAATTTTCAAGCAAACTTTAGACATATTTTCATATGCATCTCCAAAATTAAGGACGACACCATTATCATCTCCAACAAAACAAAAAGCAATAATCTGATTACCTAATAGTACCCAGTCAATGGGAAGCTCCCTTGGAGGAGGGCTTAGCAACCCACTCTAAAGGAAGGACACAGGAGCCTGGCGGGCTACAGTCCATAGGGGTCGGACATGGCTGAAGCAACTTAACATAGCACACACACACACAGTCTATGCTTAATCTTCTCCAGTTATCCCAAAAGTGTCTTTTCATAGTTGATATAAATTAAGATCTAAGCGAACATGGTGAGTCTATCTCTTAAGAGTGTTTTAACCCATGATAATTCTCCTTCCTTTTTAGTCCCATTTACTTGTTGAAGAAACTGGGTTCTTATAGAAATTCCCACATCTTGGATATGGCTGATTGCCAAATTAGCTCTTAATATACAAGAAATATTTAGTCCAGGAGAGATTACCCAGCAACCCGATGCGTGATTAACCCAGTGGGTGACATGGTGGTGAGAAGTATGCTCACAGGGCATGTGGGGGCCATTCAGCAGGTGAGAAAGGCCCAGACAAAGGGGCAGGAAGAAAGAGGCATTCCTAACTCTAGGAATTTGATGTGGGTTCAGCTGAAAGAAGGCGGTCCCAGCAGGTAGTTGACAGGTGGGCACCAAGGAACCGGTGCACGTTGATCACAGGAAAACCCAAGTCCTCTTTTCCAAAGCTACCAGGGAGGGCCTTTCCATGAGCATCTACCGTGTGGCTGCCAGCCTGCATTTCTGATCCTCTGCCCTCTCTGTGGTGCTTCATATTACAGAAAGCATCACATTACCACCATTCTTATCGTCAACAAACAAAAACACACCTCAGTTCATTTTACAACCTTTCAAACAAACCTGAATGCTCTTTCAAATCGCCTTTCAATGTGCATTCTTATTTAATTAACAGGCTTACTCGAATCTTTCCTACTGTGTAAATATCTGGGTATGCTATGAGGCCAAGGTCCGTGGGCACACAGGCATGCATGACCGGTTACCCTGCTGGAGAACCAGGGCGGGTCGGCCTCTCTTAACCCGGCGTCTCAAACGGGACACCGCCCCATTTCTCCCCGATCTAGTTTCCTGGAGATGCTCATCACAAGAAGCCACACACCAAAGGGGCTTAAAACAACAGACACGGATGGCCTGGAGCACTGGGGGCCGAAAGTCCAAAATTGAGGTGTGGGCAGGGCTGTGTTTCATCTGAGCCCAGCCGGGCAGGACCCCCCTCCCAGCCCGGGAGAGTGCAACAGCCTTTGTCTTCCTTGGCTTATGGTTGCATCACTTTCTCTCTCCCTTCATCAGCACAAGACGTTCTCCCTCGGTCTGTCTCCACGAGAACATCTTACAGGGACACTGATCGTACTGGATTAGGGCCCACCCTGCTCCAGTAGACCACATCTTAACAATGGCACCTGCGACCACCCTATTTCCGAATAAAGTCACATCCTCAGGTGCTGGGGCTTTGGACTCCAACATGTCTTTTCCGGGGGACATAGTTTTTAACCCATCACATTCTTCTCTCACATATAATTTCAATATAAATAAGCACAGAGTTGTAGCTAAAACAAAGTACAGACTATCAAGCTCCCCACAATGTAAAATCATACATCTGCCCTATCCAGACCGACCTATGAAACTCTCCAGGCCACCAGTGTCTGGAGATCTTCTGTTGTTGTTGTTGTTTAGTCGCTAAGTCGTGTCCGACTCTTTTGTGATCCCTTGGACTGTAGCTCTGGAGGTCTTTATGATACCACTATTCTAGATAGCAGCTCATCACAGTTCCTTTACCAGTAAAGAATAAATGTATGAGCTCCTATGAGCCAGGCCAGGGTGGAAGGAGCACAGAGATGCTGGGAACCGGAGGGGGCAGGGTGCCGAGAGCAGAGCCGGGTCCAGAAGCCTGAACGCAGCCAGAGCGATGACATTAGACACACACGCGTGGGTCCTCTGAGCTGAGCGACCTTCTGCAAGTCACTGAGCTTTGCTGAATCTCCATTTCCTTCTCTGTGAGATGCTAACTGGGCTTGCAGGGTTGCTGTGAGGCTGGAGTGAAAGGGTGGAGGCGTGATGCTTAGCAGGCAGCAGTCAGGAAACAGTAGGTATGGCCACCTCCTTCCGCCAGGCACAGAGGGCACAGAAGAAATGCTGGAACCCACTCCAAGGACTTGCACTCCCTGGGGACTGTCTGGGCTCCTGCTTCCTTGCAGGCTTGTCAGGGTGACTCGTGCACTTCAGAGGCAGGCTCTGGGGGGGCAGAGGGGCCACCCCGCAGGGCTGCCCCATCAGGGTTGCTTGGGGCTTAGAGAATCGTCATGGGTGGTTTGACCCTCAGACTAACAAGAAGGAAGCTTGTGGCTCACATAAGTAGCACCTCGACCTCGGTGTGCATGGGTAAACTTTGACACAAACTCTCTGTGGAGAGATGTGGAGAAAGCAAATGTTACCCAAGGGTACCCTGTGGCATTCCCAGGGAGGTGAGATGACCAGCAGTGATATTTCTGCCTGCCAAGAGTCTCATCTCTGGGGCAAGAAGGGGAGGAAGCAAGCACTGTCTTCGAGCGGCTGAGGACCGGGGATGCAGGTGTTCACTGGGGCGCACAGATGGGGGTCGTCACAAAGGGAAGGGGTGCTCAGCTCAGGGACTGACGCATGTTGCTCCATAGAATCATTACCCCAAACACGCAGAAATGAGCGAGAAGGCTCTGGGAATGCAAGTGTAAGAATGCCATGTAGCAGAGGGACTGAATTCTGCACCAGATGCTTCCACGACTCTTCCCCAGTCCAGCAAATCACACCCACTCTGAGCCAGAGGTCATGATAATTCATGATCAAGGATTCTATCCAAGGTCTACATGACAGAGCAGAAATCCAGAGCAAATAAACACCCAGCAGATAAGATAAAATCAAACGGGCATGCAGTCTCTGCCAAAGGCTTTGGCTCACCCAGCTCCTCTTTAATGCCCCGGGTGTACGCTTCCCCACTTGAGCTCAGCAGAGTGGCTGCAAGGAGCTCGTCTCACATCCCACACCTGAACCTTTCACCCGCACCCACTGTACATGAACACAGGCTCACTACTTCCGTGTCGATTCTGGTGGAAGAGTCTCCCTAAAACTTGACAGGCATCTCAAAGTTAGGGTCAACGCCTGAAACGTGAGGAAAGATGCAGTTGCTCTTTGGAATGAAATGATTTACATTTATATGTTAGGAGACACGGGAGTTACAGGTTCTCAATGCTATCAGATCCCAAGTTGTGGTTTTAGTTGCTATATCATGTCCAACTCTGTAACTTAACAGACTGTAGCGGCCAGGCTCCTCTGTCCATGGGACTTCCCAGGCAAGGATACTGGAGTGGGTCACTATTTCCTTCTCCAATCAGACCCTTTGCACCTATGCACCCTTTTAAAACTAAGATTTTGTGATGCTATCTTAGTCCGAAGTAATCCCTAGATGATAGCACTTACACACTCTCGGAAAGAATCATCATAAAAACCTCAATCTAATATGAAGGGAAAATAAAATGGAAGCAGTTCATAATTAAACAGTAATATTTATTTCAATACATGAAATGCTTGAGGACAGTTTTGCCAGAAGACGAAAAGGGCCCGCTCACACGGCCGAAGTACCCGCGAGGCGGCAGTGCATCACCACCAAGAAGCACTAGGGCTGTGCTCCGCAACCAGGGCCATGGTTTGGACAGAGATCCCCCGACCCGGGAGGGCTCATCCATGATCTGCAGAGACGGTAGCCGACAGTTAGCAGAGGCACACAGATCCTCCCAGCATCTGTACTGGAGAACGCAAAGCAGACCGTCCAGAAGTCAAGACAAGGGCTGCGGACAAACTCACTGAGCAAATAATGGCCCCAAAAGAGACAACAGGACAGTATTATCCAGGGAGCCATGGTCCCCTAGAGACGTCTCCGATCCTGCTCCAGGCTCTCAGCCCGGGCCCCATCCCATGCACTCACTCCCCGGCCCTCTCTTTGAGGTGCCCTGACTCAGCTCCTGCCCTGCACAGTCAGCCTGGAGAGGAAAGGAAGTTTTGGTGAGGCCTGTTTGTTTGAGCCTGCTGCAGTTCTGGCCTGAGAAGCGATTGTGAGGAGGTATGGCTTCTAAGTCATTGTTCATCACAGACTCAACTTAGAGCTTGAGGTTCTATTTACAGCACATCGCATCCATTGCAAACGCCCCTTCTTCCCAGGTAAAGACTGAAAATTAGGTTCACTAGACTCGTGACCTGGGGATTGGAGCTGGCACCCACATGTACTGGGCTTGCACAGAGCAGGCGTGCCCATAGGCCTGCCTGACTCTGCCCACAAGTCTCACAGCACCTTTGGCCGCGCTCCCTTCCCAGGATGTGCTGAGTCATGTGCCCTGGGAAGGCAGGGAAGGCCACCATCAAGCTGGGAGGAGGTTTTCAACTGAGAAGGAAGAGCAGACACTGACGAAACCACCTGAGGCTCACACCATCCCTGATGGGCTCAGGGTTTCATGCTGGGCTCCTGTCTGCTGGTAACCAACATTTCAGAAACCGAGACCTTATTGAAATAAAAAGGTGTTTGCTTTTGGAGTTTGTTAGGACCACAGCCATGGATACACAAGTTCAAGAAGCACCTGGATCGCGTTCTGCCAGACTGAAAAAAGCGGGGTCGTCTATAAAGGCAAAAACCATAAGATTTCAGTATTAAGGATTATCATTGGATCTGGCAAGAAGTGAGGGTGCTTGTTAAGTCGGGGCCCGTGGGGGGCTGCAGTGGTTGTGGAGTTACCAGAGGGGACTTTGAGACTGCCAGGTGGCAGCTGGCAGGTGTGACTGGGGGTGTCCTTGGTACCGTTCACAGAAAACAGCTGAGGTTCTCAGCGGTGCAGAGATGTTTCTGAGTCCAGATCCTCAGGGGCGGTCTGACTCCATTTTTGCACGCCTGAGCTGTGATAACTCTGGCATAATTTCACTTCGACATCACTGCCAAGTCCTTGCGCTTTACCACGTGCAAAACACACAGTGCTCTACTCTCCTGGGAGCCGTTTCCCCATCACAGCTCACACCAGGGTCCTGTGCTTCTCCTGGCCTTGCTCTCGGCCCCCCTGGCTTTCGTGAGGACATGTAGGAGCAGAGGCAGCCCAAGGAGTGGGATGACCTCCGAACTGCCCACATTAAAGAGCTTTATACCCGCCCCTCCCCAGACGACGTCCAGACTGGCTGTCTCCGGCCCTGCCCGGGCACGAGCTGGTTCTGGGCACTGCCCCAGGGCCACTTTCCCAGGACAGACGAGCCCATCTGGACCTAGTAGCCATTTCATTTTCATTGCTTTTCTTCCCTCAAAGAGAGGTAAAACCAATTTCTGGCACATTACTTTTCTGCTCTAAAAAGTTAAAAACATGGGCCCTGGGTCACATTTTCCCTGAAATTCTGGCCCAATATTAACTTTACCAATGGCTCAGGGTGCAGTGATTTCTCCCCAACTTCATATATTGAAGTCCTAACCCCCAGTGTGAACTTGTTTGGAAATGAAACAATTAGTCAAGGCAAGGTCAAGCTGGAGCAGGCTGGCACCCCATCTGGTGTGGCTGGCATCCTCACCAGATGGCCTGGGAGGACACGTGCACGGAAAACAGTGTGAAGATAAGGGCAGAAACAGGGGATGACTCTGCAGACCAAGACCATCAGAGCCGGCGAGCCACTGGAAGCTGGGAGAAAGACACGCACACACACATGTATACATGACATTAATATATGTTTATATATATGATCTCTCCTGGTGGCTTAGTTGGTAAAGAATCTGCCTGCAATGCAAGAGACCTGGCTTTGATTCCTGGATCAGGAAGATCCCATGGAGAAGGAAATGGCAACCCACTCCAGTATCCTTGCCTGGAGAAGGAAATGGCAACCCACTCCAGTATCCTTGCCTGGAGAATTCCATGGACAGAGGAGCCAGGCAGACTACAGTTTGCGGGGTCGCTTTATTATTTTCTCATTTGGTTATACTTAAGGCCAACTGTTAAAGCAGGTGCACTGGGTATTAAATACACCATTGTCTTCTCTTCTGCTCACACAAGAATCAAAGGCAGCTTAAGCAGTGCAAGGGAAGGAGTTGGTTCTGCCTTTAAGGAGAAAAGGTTACAATGAGAAGACTCGCCTCATGTGAGTATCAAACACTGCTGAATTCTGGGAACTTCAGAAAGGGGAACACGGAGAGATGTTTGGCATCTGACTCTCATTTTAATAGTATAATTCTCTGCAATTTTTTGTTTTGACTCCTTAGGAATAAACTAGGCTTCCCAGGTGGCACTACTGGTTAAAAAAAAACCCGCTTGCCAAAGCAGGAGACATAGGAGACACAGGTTCGATCCCTGGGTTGTGACGATCCCCTGGAGAAGGAAATGGCAACCCACTCAAGTACTCTTGCCTGGAGAATTCCATGGACAGAGGAGCCTGGTGGGCTACAGTCCATGGGGTCGCAAAGAGTCAGACACGACTGAGCAACTTAGTACGATGCACAGAAGTAGGTGGTTAAGGACTATAATAGTCCCCTGGTCGTCGGCCCTGGCAATGCAAGAGATTGCCTAACAGAAGGTGCACCGACAAGCTGAGTTGTCTCCTGTGTCCTTTGGCTCAGTAAGGAGCATGGGCAAATTTTTTTGGAGACAGAGTGTAGAAACAGACAAACTGATGTCATCGAGAACAAGGGGACCATCTTCGACTAATAAACAAGTTTAATTCAGTCTCCCTGCCTTGAGAGAAAGAACCATGAAACCGTGAAACCAAAGAACCCTTGATTTGAAATGTTTGGGCTTGGTGGCTTTGTCACCAATGCGTTTCACCCTGTGGTTGGGTTCAAGCCACCCTGTGATGACTGGGAGAGCAAGAAGTGCTAGAGCCTTCACGGGCCTTGACTGGACTGAGAAAAGCCCAGGACTTGCCTTCTTTGGCTTATGGAGCAGGCATCGTCCCTCCTGAACACCAGCTCCTACCCCGGCGAGGGGCAGGAGTGAAGAGGCCCGGGGTGCAGCACCCCTCAGGGTATCCCACCTGCCCGGGGCCCCGTCAGCTCGGCCAGGATCAGAGGAGGCGCCGTCGGAAGAAATGGGTAAAACAGACCCTCGCGATGGAGGAGCAGCAGGTGTGCAGACTCTGGCTTAACAATTCCTCTTCCCCCAGTTAAGCAAATACCTGCTCCCTGAGGAAACACCACGGGTTAATAACACTGATAAACTATGGTCTCAAGTTACTGAGCAATATGAGGAGGAACGATCAACTGTCTGAAGTACGCACGTTCTAACTCACAAAAACCTTCCCTCAGCCAGCAAGCTTGGCGTTGCTCCGACTCACCTCACTGCATCCAAATCCCTTCTGGCTTCTCCCAAATATTCTCTTAGAGTTAAAAATCCAAACAGCGGCAGGCACCTGCAGGCCCCGCCATCCATCCTAATACATGTCCAGAAGGCACTTGTTTTCAACTGGGCTTCCCAGGTGGTGCTAGTGGTAAAGAACAAGTCTGCCAATGCAGGAGAAGCAAGTTCGATCCCTGGGTCAGGAAGATCCCCTGGAGGAGGTCATGGCTCCCCACTCCAGTACTCTTGCCTGGAGAATCTCATGGACAGAGGAGCCTGGTGGGCTACAGTCCATGGGGTCATGGAGTTGGACATGACTGAAGTGACTTAGCATGCATACATGCTTGTTTTCAGCCACATAGATGTTTAAGAGGAGGCAACATTCATGGCAGAGACAACTCTTCTCGAAGATAGCTGTTGTCCCCCTCGTCCTCTGAGTCTGAGGATTTTCCCCAGATGGAGGAGGACCCCTGCCGGTGAATTCATTCTGACTTGCTGAGCTGGGCTGAGGTCTGCTCTGAATCAAATTCTCCCGGGCAGAGGCTCTCGGAAACCTGGGGTCGGTTAGTGCGAGCCTGCCCCTCATCTACCCGCCTTGGGCGTCAGCCAGGCAGCCCGTGGCCATTGCCACTGCAGTCCATCTCTGTGTCACCTGGGCATCAGCAGTAGGGGGCCCGGTGGCAGCAACAGCCCCACAGAGGTGTCCTGGGGTGGTCAGCGCCCGGCTTCTCCTCGCTGTGAGGTTCTCAGTTCCAGCCTGTCTTAGCTACAGCTCACCTCAGACTGACTTAGACATTCAAAGGGATTTACGAATGTCAACTCTCAGGCTGAACCAAAAGAAACTACCATTCTAATAGGTCAACATCTGTCAATTTATCAGCAGTATCATAGGCTTCCAACCTCAAGAAAAGCCCCATGATAGATCTGAAAGAGAGGCATGATCCAGCAACTCAGCCAGTGTCTCCGAGAATGGAGATTTTCTCAGTCCTTTCAGTCTCTCTTCCGTGGCAACAGGCTCAATTCCAGACCTCATGAGTCTCCACCCTAGTAGGAACCAAGATACCTCATGATGCCAAAATGGCTACAGCAGCCCATGACATATACTTTTGCATCTATCATTCAGGAGAAGAGAAGTGGTCACACAGAAGTGTGTGCTCACACAGAGGAGGGAAGGAGTTTCGCTTTCCCATTATCACTGGCAAACAGCTCTTCTGCCTCTTTGGTTCTGATAGTGCAAAATATTTTCCCACTATGGCCAAGAGACAGGATTTTTTTTTTTTTTTTTTTAGCTCAAGAAAATTAACCATCCTGGATTTAGGAGTTGGGTTAATCCTACCCATATCATATCATGGAGAAAGATGAGGCTGGTCTCCTAAGAGACAGATCTAGGTTTTGTTACTAGAAGCTCTTGATTTGTGTTTCCCAGGGTTATAGTTGAAAGCATATTAAAAGACATTTGCTTCTTAGAAGAAAAGCTATGACAAAGCTAGGAAGTGTATTAAAAAGCAGAGATGTCACTTTGCAACAAATGTCTGAATAGTCAAAGCTATGGTTTTTCCAGCCATCATGTACAAATATGAGAGTTGGGCCATTAAGAAAGTTGAATGCCCAAGAAATTATGCTTTCTAACTGTGGTGCTGGAGAAGACTCTTGAGAGTCCCTTGGACAACAAGGAGATCAAACCACCTAATCCTAAAGGAAATCAGTCCTGAATATTCATTGGAAGCACTGATGCTGAAGATGAAAGTCCAGTACTTTGGCCACCTGATGTGAAGAACCAACTCACTGGAAAAGACCCTGATGCTGGGAAAGACTGAGGGAAGGAGGAGAAAGGGATGGCAGAGGATGAGATGGTTGGATAGCATCACCAACTCAACGGACGTGAGTCTGAGCAAACTCTGGAAGATGGTGTCACAGTCCAAGGGGTCACAAAGACTTGGACACAACTCAGCTTTAAACAGAAGAGGGACCTAAGTGAAGAGGGCCACACACTGATTCTGATGGGAACAGGTTCATGAGAAGATAAATGAAAGTGTTGTAGAATCCAGTTTGAACTTGAAAAGTAGAGAACAAATCAAGAATGGGCATAATGAGCAGAAGAGATGATTCTGAAAAATAATGAGCAGTCACAGCATTGGAGATAAAGGCAATGATTTCCCTTAAAGCGTTTTGTTCTAATTTATAAAAAGTGAAAGTGCTAGTTGCGTCCAACTCTTTGTGACCTCATGGACTGTAGCCCACCACTCTCCTCTGTCTGTGGGATTCTCCAGGCAAAAATACTGCAGTAGGTAGCCATTCCCTTCTCCCCTTCTCCAGGGGATCTTCCTGACCCAGGGATCAAACCTGGGTCTCCTGCATTGCAGGCAGATTCTTTACTCTCTTCAGGGACTTTAGCCAAAAACATTGAGCTGTTCCCAGTTGTATCTGTTGGGAATTCTCCTATGAGATATCCAATGTTTCAGTGTCTAGGAGTAAATCAGTGACCAATCTCACACCAAGAGGAAAGAAAAATATGCTTTCTCTAGTTATCGTTGGCCTCAGTGGTAAGTCTTGAATACTAAAATAATCACGATTTTCCCAGAAGGAGAGTGTCACTCAGGGCCCTTAAGACCTATAGGTTTTTGTTAAAAGGAAAGCTTTTAGGGAGGGCTTACTGCCAAGTAAATTTTACCAGCTTGGAAGAGCCTACAGGCTCAGGTCTGGGGTGGCTTTGCTGAAGTCACGAGATACTGCAGCTCGGCATAGATAAAGAGTAACTAGCAGAAGTTAATCAAACTCAGCTCCAAGAGCACAGAACTTCCCTGACCTCTGGGTGTGTAAGCAGCCTTGCCCTCATGTTTGCAACTGATAACCTTCCAGCCTCTCTCGTCTTCCATCTTTTGGACAGGCTCCAAGGTCTAGGTACTAACCTAGTCTCACTGGCCAACTGGTTCTGACTCGCTAAGAATATCAGTGCTTTGTCAGATAACACCTTTCTCCATCTCTTGTCATTGCTGAGAAACTGCTAGAGCCTAAACATACCTGGGCTTCCCTTGGTGGCTTAGTGGTAAAGAATCTGCCTACTGATGCAGGAGATGCGGGTTCGATCCCTGGGTCAGGAAGATGCCCTGGAGGAGGAAATGGCAACCCACACCAGTATTCTTGCTGGGAAATCCATTGGACAGAGGAGCCTGGCGGGCTACAAGTCCCTGGAGTCACAGAGTCGGACATGACTGCACACCTGAGCACAAATGTACCTGGGCTCCAGTATGCAAAACTGGGAGCCAGCCTTCTGGCTGCAGTTCTTAAAGTTAATATCCTTATAGGCTGAGGAGCAGCCCTACCAAGAGCCTTCAGCACTGCCTCAGACTTATGCCATCACTAAAGCTTTCGTGCAAGGGTGATATCAAAGTGGTATTTTAGAACAATACAATAGAACACACAAAAGACTAGAAACAGAGATGTGAGGTGGGAGACCAGCTAAGGGACTTCAGTCATTTCTTAGTTTAGTTAATCCGTCAACAAACAGACACCTCCTCTGTCCCATGAATTGGACAAGGCTTAAAGGATACACCATGGAACAGAACTAGTAGCAGGAAAAGACAGGGAGCATTTGCAGCAGACATTCAGAAGAGAAGAGCTGAAGGCCTGCACTAAGGTGGGGACACTGGAGGTAGAGAAGGGAGGTGGCTTTGAGTAGAGAACAGACAGACCAATAGAGGTGTTTCTTAGTCTTAAATGCACAAGTTATACATTTTCATTCAAAAAACATATCAGAGAACAAAATATCAAGTAAAAAGAAAGAGTCCTTTCTCTGTCTTCACACCCCACAGCCTGAAAGAGGCCACTTCTACCAGAGTGCTGATTCCAGGAAGTGATGCAGTGCATGAGTGGGATGCGGCTGACTCCCAAAGCTGGCATGACCGGCTGGATGCTTCCAAGATGACAGACACGGGAAAGGACCAGTGTCTTGGAGGTAGAAGATGTCTGAGCTTCCCTGGTGGCCCAGTAGTAATGAATCTGCCTGCCAGTGCAGGAGATGCAGGTAGATGTGAGTTCAATCCCTGGGTGGGGAATATTCTCTGGAGGAAGAAATGGCAACCCACTTCAGTATTCTTGCCTGGAGAATCCCAAGGACAGAGGAGCCTGGGGGGCTACAGTCCATGAAGTAGTAAAGAGTGGGACAGGACCTAGTAACTGAACAACAACAGGGGCTGTTTGTGCTGACTTTTTTTTATGATTTTATTTTTTTGGCTGTACTGGGTCCTCGTTGCTGTGTGGGCCTTCTCTAGCTGTGGAGAGTGGGGTCTACTCTCCAGCTGCAGCACGTGGACTTCTCACTGCAGTGGCTTTTCTTGGGCAGCACGGGCGCAGCAGTTGTGGCTCACGGCCTGAGTTGCTCCACAGCATGTGGGATCTTCCCAAATCAGGGGTCAAATCCATGTCTCCTGCGTTACCCATGTCCACAGGATTCCTTCCCATGGAGCCAACAGGGATACCCTGTGCTGAATTTTTTATAACAGTTTTATTGAACTATATTATAATCCCACACCATACAATTCACCCATTTTAAACTGCATAATTCAATGTTTTTTGGTACTGATACACTCACAGATATGTGTAGCTATCACCTTAATCAATTTTAGAACATTTTCATCACCCCCAAAAGAAACCCTGTATGCACTAGCAGTCACTCCCCACTTCTCCACAACCCTAGGCAACCCCTTTCTGTCTCTATAGATGTGCCTGTTCTGAGCACTTCATATAAATGGAGTCATACACAGTATGGCCTTTTGTGACCACTTTCACTCAGCGTACTGTTTCAGGATTCAGCCATGTTGTAACAGACATAGTACTTTTTATCATCCAATAATCCTCCATTGCATGGATATAAAACATCTTTTATCCATTCATCTGTTGATGAACAAATACTTGGGTTGTTTGGACTTTCTGACTATTATGAATAACGCTGCTATGAGCATTTATGTACAGGTTTTTGTATGAGTTTTCTGTTGTTTCCGTCGCTAAGTTGTGTCCAACTTTCTTGCAACCCCCTGGACTGTAGCCCACCAGGCTCTTCTGTCCATGGGATTTCCCAGGTAAGAATACTGGAGTGGGTTGCCATTTCCTTCTCCAGGGATCTTCCTGACCCAGGGATCAAACTCATGTCTCCTGTTTAGTAGGTGGATTCCTTATCACTGTGCCACTTGGGAAGTCCTTTAGTATGAGTATGTTTTCAATTTTATTGAACATATTGAATTTTGGGGTCACAGTAATTCTATGTTTAATTTCTTTTCAACTGAAGTATAGGGTGGTATGGTGGTAAAGAGCCTGCCTGCCAGTGTAGGAGATGCAGGAGATACATGTTCTGTCCCTGGGTCAGGAAGATCCTCTGGAGTGGAAATGGCAACCCACCCCAGTATTCTTGCCTGAAAAATTCCACGGTGAAAGGAGCCTGGCAGGCTCCATGGAGTCCCAAAGAGTCGGGCATGACTGAGCACACACACACATAACTGATTTACAATGTGTTAATTTCTGTCATACAGCAAAGGTACTCAGTTATATATACACTCCCTTTTTAATATGCTTTTCCAATGACTTATCATAGGAATGTGTTAACTTTTTAAGCAGCGGCCGTCATGTCTTCATCAGTGGCTGTACCATTTTACGTTCCCACCAGCAAGGCACAGGGTTCCAATCTCTCCATATCTTTGTCAACACTTGCCACCATCAGATTTTTTTATGATGGCCTTCCTAGTGGGTGTGTGGTATCTCATTGTGGCTTTGACTTCCATTTCCTAATGACTAATGCTGGTTGAAATCAACTCATTTATGTGCTCATTGGCTTTGTACATCTTCTTTGGAGAAATGTACAGTCAGATCCTTTGCTTGTTTTTCAATTGTTATCTTTTATTGCATTGTAAGAGTTCTTTAGAAGTCCTTATTAAATATACGATATGCAAATATTCTCCCCCATTTTGTGTGTAGTCTTTTCACTTGCTTGATGGGGTCCTTTAAAACACAGGGTTGTTAATTCTGAAGAAATTCAGTGTATTTCTTCTTTTGTGGTTTGTGCTTTTGGTATCAGTATCTAAGAAAAGATCACCTACTACAAAATCATCAAGAACTATGCCTGTGTTTTCTTCCAAGATAATTATGAATCTTGTACTGTGTTCTTGAACTGGTTAACTGAGAAAGTGATTGTGAGAGCAATGCTGTGACTTGTATTAAATATGTCCATCTGACAATTCTCAGATGACTTCTTCCTGAAGAGCTATCACATGACAAGCATAATCATAAAGGTGAAATAAATTCAGTTAGGAATAAAATATTAGGGCAATGAAACAAGAGTTTCCAAAGTGATTGAATATTCGCCACAGGATCAATGTTACTTAGACGTATCATGTGAATTTTAAATTCTTTCTACCAGACCTTCTTTTTTTTTTTTTTTTTTCCCTACCAGACCTTTTAATTGTTCAGTTATTACCAGAATTTCTCCATGGCTCCAAGAATATCAAAACAAATAGAATTTTCTTATCTAAAATGTCATTTTAATGGTTTCTTAAATTATTTGGATTGAAGGTAAACAATTTTTGCAGTTGTTCCTTTTGTATCATTTCTTTTTGGAGGATGTTAGCTGCAGATATAAGCAAGTTTATTTCACTTGGGGACTTCTCTGGTGACCCAGGGGCTAGGACTCTGAGCTCCCAATATAGGGGGCCTGGGTTCAATCCCTGGTCAGGGAAATATATCCCACAAACTGCAACTAAGATTTGTTGCAGCCAAATAAATAAATATAAATAAGTGTTTTAAAATTTTGTCTCATTTGTTTCTTTCTTTAAGGGAGTGGTGGAGTCCACCTACAGCCCCACCCCAGAAGTGTAACTGTTTCAAGGCCAACCTGAAACCTTGAGTCAACTTCAGTTGGAAAAGCCAAATATCAGAGGTGCAGAGACTGACTAACCATGGAATCAGAAAGACCTGCTGCCTGTTCACCCTCCCTAACAGCTAGTCTTTATTTAAGAAATTCTGCTTCCAAAGTTCAGAGGGCTGATTTTCATGACTTAGGGGTTCTTTGCATCATCAACCTCACTAGGAAAGTGGAATAACTAGGAAGATACTGAGGCCTGAGACAACAGTGGACAGAAGCAGAATGCAAGGTTACCTATTTCTCCATTTTTTAGGACTTTCCTTGAGAGATGCATCATTCCCACCAACAACTTGGGATTCGTTTTCTATCTTGATGTTTGATGTTCATGTTTGACTTTCAAAAAAACAAATTAAGACTGTGATTTATGTTTTAGAATTTAGAGAATGACTGTGAGATCTTTCAGGTTCTCAAACAACTGATTACAAAACACGCCTCCAGGTGAACCCCCCGCCCCTCCTCCAGTCACCATGGGAATCCCTTGCATGGCTTTCTACAGTTTCTAGAGATCGAGGCCAGGCTTCCTGCATAAAACGGCTTCCTCTCCGGTTGCCCTCCCCTGAGTCTGCCCACCCTTCGGGCAGCTGGACACAGCAGACAGGTCAGTCCAGCCCGATGCCCACTGTCACGTCTTCTCTTCCATGCCCACTCCTCCCAGGGCCGTGATCAGGCTCGCAGAGGACAGAGGTGATATGAAAGCTTGTCTTTGCTAATGCTGATGGCACAGGAGTGGACCCTGATTTCTAAGGGCGACTGTGGACCACCCCCAGTCCCAGAGCTCCTCACCCTGATACGAAGCCAAACCAAACTGGGCTTCCAGATAAGGTGACAGCGAAGACATGCAGTCAGGGCAGAGCAGAAAGAGACGCCTGGAGGCTGGGGCAACCCAGCTTCACAGATTCTGCACACGGGCAGGACACGGCTTTTAACTGTAAATATTGCAATCACAGTCACTTTGCCCAAATTTTCCATGCCAAGTATCTCATCCTCATTCTAATTTAAAGCAAGCTTATAAGAGATCCAGATGAGAGACATATAAATAATTCACTGGAGTGTGAGTTTGGTGGTCATTTCAAGCTTCACAGGAACCAGCTATGGGGCCGGGGGTGGGGGTGAGGGACCTGCCTCAATAGCTTTGGTTGTACTGTTTATTTCCAGACACACCATTCATGCTGATGCTGAAAATCACATCTGGAGCTGTGAACCAACTGCTCCGCTATCCCAGAGGAAGAACTGGGGAACTCGACATGGAAACCCTTGACAGGTAGCCTCAAAAGGCAGGGTGAAGGTCCACGGTTTTTATTTAGCTGACCTATCCATGACTAACAGTCATGACGGCACGTTACAGCAGAGTCTGTGGATGTACCAACATGCAGAGGGAGGGCGGGCGCTTCAAGTCCATCACGAGAGGCTTGAGTTTTGTTCCAGGAATATGTTTATTAAAATCTGGACAAAGCCAGGCATTTTCCCACGTGATACAGACACCTCCCCCACCGCTCTCCAACATTCTCTCCAACCTCCAGTCACAAAAGAGGCAGAGGGTGGTACATGTCATTGATTATAAAAATCTATGTATGCTCTGAAATTTAAACAACTTCTTCAATGTGCTTTAGATATTTCTGATGAATGCCATGGCTCGTCAGTCGGCTAGTACGCCAATGGACAATCATACCTAACTATGATGTACTTCGAGTCTATAAATTCATCCCTCAAGTTTCTTGAGAGGAAAAAAAAAAAAGCACAGGGTAGAGAATAAACAATAGGATGGTTGAATCAGAGTCACACCAGAGTTCCCTGTGGCCTGTCACCAGAGCTAAATTTCTTCAAAAATCAAGACTCCGAATGTCCCATAATCTCAAGTGTGTGCTTGTACAAATTAGTGAATCACTAGTTCAAGACATTTTAAAATTATCTGGGACCTCTTTGACCCACGTGTTATTTGGCAGTGTGTTGTTCCACCTGCAAGTATTTTTATATTTCCGGCTTTTTTCATTACTGCCTAGTTTCATTGATTCACAGTCTGAATAAATGCTTTGTACGATTCTCTTAAATTTGAATTGTGACCCACAATGTTGTCTACTCAATCAACTTTCGTCTGAGCTTAAAAGTGTGTATTTTGATGTAGTAGAAGAAAATATTCTATAAATGCTGGTTAGATCCCTCCCCCAAAAAAGAAAAGCCAGATTAGGGAATCAAGATTTCCTTATGGGGGTGCAAAAGCAGTTTTCACTTCTGAAAGAGAGTCTATAGAACCTGAGAAACTGTCAGCTGAAGATCTCTGTGCAATCAGAAGCTTTGTGCAAACTGTTTAAGCTCAGAGATGGGACAGCGGCAATGTTGTCTCATGGTTCTCAGGCTTCTTGTTGACACTGCTGGTGTTTTTAATCAAAGATGAGATAGAGTATCTTTTCTAGGTCAAGCAGGCCAATTTCTCTTTTTATTATCTATTCGGTTGTTTTTTGTAGAACAATTATTAGAAATCTTTAAGCTATTGTTTCTGGGCCTTCCTTAATTTCCTTAAAAAAAAAAAAACCTACACTAGAAACATGCAAAATCTGATCATTCAATTGGATGAAGCAGCATAAGAAACGACCCAAGGACACCCCTCCTCACCTTGGACAACTTGGGTCTGAAAGACGAGCACATTAAATGACCGCCAAGTAATCAGATTCTAAACATGAAAGACAATTATATACCCAACATACAGCTCAGCATGGTGGTATGTTTTAAAAGATCTTGTCCACAATAAGCAAATGATGTAGTGATGGAACATCAGAACAAAGGTGACGAATAAGAAGGCACGCTCTAGAAGTTCAGCAGTTGAAAGAATGGAAGTTTTGGTTTGTGTCTAATGTAGGAGGAAAGGAAAACAGGTGTATTCAGATTATTTTCAGGTGAAGGGTTCTGTCAGTCAAAGTTAAGAGTGGTGGCTTCTTTCTCCCCGGACCAAAGCAGTCTTTTCTTCCATTGGCTTCTGAGAATGCGTTTAGTTTTCCGAAGTGTAGAGGTGATACATCAGGGCTACAACCAGTGCCGAGATAGCTGGGATCAGCCAGTTGGTCCACCAGCTGGAAAGAAAGAGCAACGATGCTTGCATGATGTTCCATGCAGGAGACTCAAAACTCTGCTCCGTCTCCTTACCAGGACAGTCACCGTGGAAATGTTCTGTTACCCCTCTAACCTTTCTAGACGAAAAGCTCACTCTAAATTGCTAAAAGGGAAGTGAGTACAACACATGTCCTGGTATAACGGCAACTGTTCCACTCTTCCAGACTTACAAGAAAATGAATGCCCTCCCAGTCCCACTTAGATCTATTTCTATGAATTCATACAAACAGCTGTGTATCACTCCCTCAACAGATGCCACCAAGCACCAGTGACTTATTGAAAGGACATCAATTCTGGGTTTCATATCACAAGTTCAGAAAAGTAAACAGGTATTGATCTAGGTACGTCCATAAGTTAACAATGGCACTGAACTGCGAAGCAGAAGACCAGGTTTCTCATTTAGCGAAAGCCATCAGCAGGCTTCACAGCCAAGGGCAAATCACGTGCCCCGAGCTGCAAAGCTAAGGGATGTGAAGCACACGGTTACTGAGGTTGCCACCAGCACCACAGCGCAACATGCTGTGATTCTAGCTAGAAAATCTAATCACTACTGTGTGCAGTAGGTTTAACGTGTTAAGAAAAAGCATGCCCAAATGATTGAATCTGCGGTCCATAGTTGTGAATTCACAAAAATCCCTAATTTATATACTGTTCAGTCCCGATATACTGATCTACTATAAATGACAGATTAATCAGGGGCAGGGCTGGAAAGATCATGAATACAGATGTGAACTTATAATTTCTTAGAAAACAGAAATAATGTATGGGTTTTAGAATCTGGAGAAAGAGCAGATAACAGCTGACACACACGCGATGGTTTTTGTCATAAACTTCCTGTCCTTTAATACTCCTCACGAAGAGCAAGTTCAAAATCAAGATTTAAATTGCAAAAGGATTATGAGTGTAATTTGGTAGGTTTTCAGTTTCCATTTAGGAGGAGACGGACATTTCAGGGTAAAGCAAGAGGAAATACTGCGGGGAATGCACCAGAATATGATAGCCTGGGGACAGCAGACTTCAACAGGGTGGAATATAACAGGCAGGAGTGTGTGGCTTCGAGCTTGGGTCCAAAAAATTATATTTGATGGCAGTCTAAGGATGGTAGAACTGCCAAAAATGTCAGGATGATCTTGTGCGTGCTAGGTCGCACCTGACTCAGCAATCCCGTAGACTGCAGTGGGTTACAATTTCCTCCTCCAGGGAATCTTACCAATCCAGGGATTGAACTTGAATCTTCTGCTTTGGGAGGCAGATTCTTTGCCACTGGGCCACCTGGGAGCTATCAATATGATCTTAAACTATGAAGAAATCAAGTGCCTAGAACAAGTGACTCAAGATATACTTGGATCACTGAGTTCAATTTCAGGACAGACTAGAAAAGGGACAAGGGAAAACCAAACCATGCTTAGGGAGATATAATCATGACAATTTAAGAAACTGGCCACATATCAAATGAGGAAGGAGATGGAATATTCGCCTCAAGATAAAAAGTTGTCCAGCCCACAGTGGGGAGGAGGAGCCTCCATTTGCTCTGTTCCCCCAGGTAGGGGCGGCAGCAGCGTGAGACAGGGGGTTGTCTGAAATGTCTGAGCCATCTGAGTTTAGGAAGGCAGGCCCTGGGTAGTCTGGGTGCTAAATGGAGAGGACCCCGACCTGTCCACGGAGAGGAGCATGGTGGGAGCCCGAGCAACAGAGATGCCTCGGATATGGGGAGAGAGCCCCCAGTCCAACTCTGATTCTAGGAGCCTTGTGATCAGTCATACTTTTAAAGAAAACTACCACATACCTGGAATTAGAATCAACGGTAGTAATAATACTTTCCTGAAACACAAGAAAAGGTAAGTTAAAGGGAACATCTGAACATTCATTCAATTGACTGCTTTATTTCAACTGACTGTTCATTTCAATTGACAAATGAACTGACTGTTCATTCAATTCAATCTGCTTTAAAACAAGACCACAACAGTTTATTCAATTCATTCTTCTTATTCAATGCATTCTTCAAAAAAAAAAAAAAAAGAAGTCTGAAGGAAAAATGACATCATAAGCTTCACTTATATACCCAAACTCACCATTTTTTCAGAAGAAAAAATTTTTAACAAGGGTCTCTATTTAAATTACTTACGAACATAACCTAAAAATTTGCAAGAAAATGTTAAAAATTAATAGGATACCTAATTCTGTACATGACAGACATTTATGCTTAATGCATAAATAATAAATTTATGACAGACATAAATGCTTAATGTAGAAACTGAACACAGGTATCATTTATAAATACAAAAAATGTATCATCATCTTTAAGGAGACCAGTTTCATTCTTCAAAAGTAGGAATGAAATGTTCAATAAAACATCAGTTATTTCATCAAATCTCATAGAAGTAAAAGTATACCCAGATTATATTAAAAAAAATGTGTCAAACAAAAAAAAAAAAACAAAAAAAGAAGTGGCATTTAAATTGTAACAGTCTGGACCACCTTTCCTGGTCTTCTTTAACTCTGGCAGGGTTTTTTTTTTTTAACAAAAACTGGCGGCCTCACAGGCTGACATCACACCGTCACCCACCAAGAAATCCTCAAATGCCAGGGGCTTTCACGGCTATCTCCTGGTTTACCATCCAACACCTTCTGAGAGAGGTCCTTCTTATCAGTATCATGAAAATGAACTGCAGATGGCTCTGGGAAGACAGTCTGCCCCAAACAGTGGGGTAACCAAGGCCAAGTAGGATGTAAGCTTTTTCGGGATTGAAAATTGTTAAGAAACACTCTCGAAGCTCCACACCAGCAAAAGCATTAGTGCCTCACAGGAAAGTAGACAGAAATAATGCAGCTATAGTTTCCCAAAGCACAAAATAAAAAAGCATTAGCAAATGCTCAATGATCTGCAGCAAGGTAATGCTACACACAGCAAAGCACGTTAAAGACATTCCCGTAAAAAGGCTGAAACCTTCCAGGGGAAAATCAGGCAAAGCAGTTATGACACCCACCAACCTGGAGACATGGCCTTTAAGATTCCTGACACAGGAGGAGGGAAAAACACAGTCATTCAAAGAGAAAACTTCACAGTCATTACCTTTTGGAGCAACATTAAATCTCAGAGACTACAAAAGTATTTATAACTACTGCACGATTAGTTTTCACATTTTGTATAGGCAAATAAAATGAACAAGGATTACAAGAGGTAACTGGACAGTGTGAAAATATTATTTGGCTATTAGAGACATTTAAAGACATAATCAGTTCCGAAACAAATGCAACAGTCCATTTAAGGTGAAGTGTTATCGGCACACTAGCAAGCTAAGCCTGAAACAGTGAACAGAGGTTATTTTGTCACACCCCGAACATGCATCACACCAAACGTGCTAACAACTCTGCATGGAAACTCGCTGGCCTGCCTTCCTCCACCTTCGTTTGTACCGTGAGTGGAATGCACTACTAGGGTGTGGTCACCACCAGCAACAACAAAGATCCTCTAAAGAGGTGCACTGTAAAAGACAATACGCATTTTTTGATTGCTTATTATCTGTTAGATAATAACCCAGAGATGCTTCAGCGTTAAGACAAGTTTGAATTACCACTCAGCACTGGGCCCCAGTTGGGTTTTGGTATGCAACTGACAAATCTATCAAGGAAGACGGGGGAAAGACTTCGGTCTTTATTACAACTGTGCCTCCTGTTCACACAGTGAACTTGAGGGGTTCAGCTTCAGGCAGGAAAAGGTGAGCAGTGAAATCAACACGTGATAAGCTCTCATGCAAAGCCCATGCAAATCACTTATAAGTTCATCTGACTAAGCCCATTCCTTCACTGGAAGGCTTCCCTAAAAATACTGCTGATGGAGCGATGCTGTTATGCAAAGGTCAGAGCTTACAGAGGCCTGAGAGACTCGCAAGCACTACACCTTAAACGGGTGGTTAAACCACCACAGTGGTCCTGCTGTGTGTGACCTTGACAAAGTCAAAGCTTGGAACTAGGTTGACTTTCATTCTTTACACTTTCTCTGGTAGGTCCAGGAGCTCCCCTATGATACCTTGAGAATCAAATCAGCTCACTTATGTAGCAAAGCTTCTAAGATAGCAACCGCAGAAACCTATCAGTAGGTACTGCCATTACTGATATCCTCCATGTCAAATTGATAGATCTGGATTTGCTCACTTAAAACTGCACTGTCTCTGTATTTATTAATACAAATACCTTAACATGGCAACTCAATCTGTTTCCCTTTGGCAGGTTCAAGCTAACACTCTTTGGTGCATCTTGTTTCACAATTCAAACAGTTTAAGCAAGCAACATTTCAAAAATTCAGACCACAGTGTACATTTATCAGCCTGGAAACAGATGGATAGTTATACAGACGCAACAAGGAACTCTCTTCTTCTGGTAAGCTAGAAGCACAAGAAAGATAAATCCAGAAAAGTGTCCATGTGTTTGCTTCTGGCCTTGAAAACCAGCAAGTTCCAGCCCCGCATTCCCCCAGTTCTGCTCTGTAGTAAGCAAAGTCATGTATGTTCTACAGGAGGAAAGAGTGTGTCTCTCGGGAGTAAAGTGATTATGTAGGAGACCTTAGCTCCGACTGGTGCTTTCTGCCGGCAGGAATCACGGTTCAGGACACAGTTAGATCTATGTCAGTTCTAAGTTCAGGTGATGAGCCTTATCAAATCCTCATTTTACTATAGCTGAACAATATGTGCCAAGATAACATACGGAACACCTAAGGAGAAACTACACTTCTTCCCTTGAAGAAAAAGCAAAAGACTTCAAGCCCCACAGAATTTCAGCAATCCAAAAGGGAGCCTCAAAAGAAGGTACTAGGTCATACAAATGAGCTGATCAGTTCAGAGAGAAGGGCGGGTGAACCTGGGCATAAAATGAACATTACTGGAATTATTTTCTTTTCCTAAGGAAAAATACATCAAAATGTTATTTAATTAGCATTAAATTCAACCAGTAAATACTTATTGAACACCTACTATGTCCCAGAGATGTGGAGATGAAGAAGACATCGACAGACACCATAAAGGTTTAAGTATGAAGACTCTACTGAGATTTTAAGTTCTCCGAAAAAAAGACTTATGTCAAATGTTTCAGTTCAGAAGCATAAGGCTACTTATGTAAATAAAAAGCAGAAGCAGCCCTTCAAAAGGTATCTGCTGCTGATTATGATGGAAATGTTATTTTAAGTATTGACAATCTTACGAGAATATAAAGTTATCCTAATAAAATATACTGATGGATCTACACAGATAAAAAATTTTTTGAGCCAACAGGGTACATATTCATCTAACCTAGAAAGACCTGTGCTGGTCTCAGGTAAGTAAATGACCTTTGTCCTTCAGTTTGACAGGTATGAAATACAGCGAAGATAATGTAGCCACCGATATACCACAGATGGTCACACGTACCGCAGGCTTGGTTATCTTTGATCTGTCATCCTGCAATAAAAAAATAAAGCCCATTATGAAAGGAAAAACATCTACAAAACTACCATTTCTGAAGTGTTCGCTTTTACTGACATTTAAAAAACTGTTATTCAATAATTAGCATTTTAGGTTCTACCCGTTATTAAATACCCAGTTTGATCCATCCGAGTGCAACAATTTTTTTTTTTTTTCGAGTGCAACAATTTAAAGTGCTGAGACGTATTGTAATCTAGAGTTCCAAAATTTAAAATAGCATTTGTGATAGTCATATTTATATGCTGATCTGTATATACATTTATTAGATTCTGATCTGTAATTCAGGGAGCAGCTGAGATCTAATTAGATTTTTCCTTTCTGTCCTCTGAAACTCCCTTTCAGATGTGTGCATATACATGTGTGTGAGTGTGCAATATGTGCAGTGAATTCCTGCAGTTTCTCAATTGTAGGGTCATAATCTACTCAAACCTCCATCTAAAATAAAGTGCATTAAAAGGGTGATTGGCTCAGTGGTAAAGAACCCGCCTGCCAATGCAGGAGATAAAGATTTGATCCCCGGGTCGGGAAGACGCCTTGGGAAGGAAATTGCAGCCTGCTCCAGTATTCCTGCCTGGAAATCCCATGGACAGAAGAACCTGGAGGGCTGCAAGTCCACAGGGTCACAAAGGGTTGGACATCACTTAGCGACTCAACAACAAAGGCTGATCACAGGTGAGGCAAACATGCTACAGCCACAGCCTGAAAACTCACCTGCTCCAACCCCACAAGAAGGGAAAGAATAAGGACAGGAGGGAAGATTTAAAGGGCAGTCCTCTCCGATTACCATCAAACAACATCACTTCGGGAAAATATGAAGATAAAGATGAAAATATGTGGGTGAATAAACTTTCCGGGGAAATGAAGCTGCCTTTTCTCAAAGTACCATCTCCTCCCACCCAAAACCCCACCTCCTCATTCAATGGAAACTGCTCTAAAACAGCTCCAGGCCCTCCCCAGAGAGCCTGCTTCAACCCTTCCTCACCCACGGCCATTACGAGAAACAACAACCAGACACAACACACATTCTCACGGGGTGTTTTTTATAGGGTTTCTCGGCATGCTCACTGGGGTCGGGGCTCTGTGCTTTGTTATTTCCTCGTTGGCGCCCACTTCCAGCAGCACCTCCAGCCCTTCGGGTGGGCCACTGGTAACATGTCCTGAGACGGAGGAGGAGACAGGCAGGCACTGGCTCGGAGGGGAGATCCACGCCCTCTCACAGGGGCGGAGTCCCCGCCTGCCTGTTCCACACTCCAAGTCTGCACATTTCTAAAGTTCCTGGCAATGCTGGTTGACGGATGAGTGCAGTCACACGTGCACATTTCAAAATGCTGCACAAGGGCCTCAACTCCTATTACACCCCTGGGTTTACAGAAAAGCTGAAACAAGCCTCTGTTTTCCCAAAGTCAGTCCATGGACTAGCACCAAGGGAGATGTTCTCAAAGGTCTCAGGTAGAGTCAGAAGGATGAGGACTGCGTGTGGGTTTTACAGAAGGCAGGGTTTATTCATTTAACAGCTGATCTTTCAAAAAATTTCTAAATCACATTTTAGAATTAAAATATCCTCAAACTAACAAAAGTAGAAAGGAGTTTCTTTTTATATATTTATTTATTTTTCAAATTTTAATTTTAATTTTTCATTTTAAAAACTTTTATTTATTAAAAAATTTTTAAAAATAAATATAAAGAAAGAAAAAAAAAAGAAACACGCTTCTTAAGAAAGTTATTTTGGTCAAAAAAGAAAAAAATTAAAAATAACACTACTCTGGGTCAATACCCCACCTTCTAAAATCTGCTGCTCAGGGGACTTCAGAGCCTGGGGTGCACCGTCCCCAGGACCTGACACTGGATGAGAGGGTTCTGAGTGCTCGTGAAAAATGTAACCAGGGAGTGCAAAGAAATTTCTGGTCAGTTTATTTTTTGATGAAATGGTGTTCTACAGTCAGGAGGAACTGCTTTTTTGTTTTATTCCTTTTTACATTTTGCAATATGCAAGGCTATAGGTTTGAGTAAGGTCAAGCCATAGCCTTAAAGAGAAACAAGGCCCCCCAGGAAGGAACTTACTGGGTGCAGCTCTCCAATGATAAATGTTTTGGACAACTCTCGAGCATCTGTAGAGTGTCCAACATCCTCAAAGTTTTCAGTGGCATCACCTCCAGCTTGTTCCCTTAAGACTTCCTCCCCACCAGGATGCTGTATGAAGAAGAGAGAGAAAAATGAATATTTTTCTCCAGGCAAATGAGCTAAAAGGAAGTGGTTGGTTTACTTAACCAAAAAGGTTATTCTGGCAGTCATAGGTGACAGTGTGAGAGTGTTAACTTGTTCCTAAATGAAACAATTCCTTTGTATTCAATTTCCTACTTAACTTTCTCCAACAGTAAGATGTTCATTTCCCAGTTATTCATACAGCAATCAAAGCATTAGGCACACATTTTTATCCTTCCAGAAGGTCCCCTTTGCTTTGCCATAAAACTCTTCTCAATCTTCAAAAGTGAAAGTGTTAGTTGCTCAGTTGTGTCTGACTCTTTGTGACCCCATGAACTGTAGCCCGCCGGGTTCCTCTGTCCACAGCTTTCTCCAGGCAAGAATGCTGGCGTGGGTTGCCATTTCCTACTCGTGGGTATCTTCCCAACCCAGGGATCGAACCCAGGTCTCCTGTATTGCAGGCAGACTCTCAATACTTACCCAATCTATTTTTAACTTATTTATATACCTTCACCTTTGACTTCTTTTGTCTAATCGTGGACTTACTACATCCAAGACAATTCATCTCTGAAAAGTGCTCTGTATGCCTGGCAGGTACAGCAACGTCCAGTCAAGCAGATGACTCCCTGCCTCTGGACAGACTCACTTTCCAGAAGGAAGAAAAAGCAGTGCAAACACGTGTAGGAGAGACCTGCTCCAGATGGTGCCAGGGGGACATGACTGAGAGGGAACAACAGGGGCAAAGAAGAAAGAGCCCAGTTCCACAGGGGGCAGGGTGGAGAGAGCCTTCTGTGGCATCTCAGCAGCCCGGCTGCTTTCCCTGGTGCAGCCCAGGACGGCCACCACGCAGGGACCCGGGACTGGCGGGGCAGCCGGGCACCGATACAGCTGAAGACGTCCAGAGACTCTCGGGCTGGGGAAGAGGGCGCTCAGACAAAGACAAGGAGGTGCTTGCGTACGTCATCCTAAACACTTCTGCAGGGGGAAAAAGCTTCTGAGATCAAATGCACCCTGCCCTGAGCCCGTCACTCACAAGTGCCCAGTTAGAGAACAGAGTGTTCTCCCCTACCTGACTGACTATAGGTTGTTCTTCGTCTCTCCCACTAAGGGTGGGCACAGAGGCAGAAACACTGGACAAGGGTGGGCAGTCACTGTGTTGTGAAACCTATGTCTCCTCCTACCGGTTAGACATATCTGGTGCTAAAGAAATTTACTTAATTTTTTCTCTACTACTTGGAAAAGCTATCCATCTACAGTATAGAAATACTGGAAAGCACAAGAAAGAAAAAGTCACCTAAATCACCCATAATCTCACTATCCAGAGAAGACTGGATATACATATACATGTGCATGCATGCATGCTAAGCCCATTCAGCCGTGTCCAACTCTGTGCAACGCCATGGACTGTAGCCTGCCAGGCTCCTCTGACCATGGGATTCTCCAGGCAAGAATACTGGAGTGGGTTGCCATGCCCTCCTCCAGACATATACGTATATGTATGAATAATTTTTAAAAGAAAATCATGATCATCACCTAAGGCATACAGATTCATTAGATAAAAAAAGGAGACTATAATATATACAGAGACAGTACTGCCTAGCGTTACTATGTGAACTTGGGAAAACAGTGTACTTATCTCATATAATTTTTGAAAAATAAGTGTGTTAATGTACGTGTTAATATAACCAATAGATATTATTCAGCATTTTTATTAAATACTTTGCAATGTCATTGACTATCTTTCCTTAATATGATTTTTTAAATGACTAATAACATTACATCTTGTACACATTTCCACATTTATATAAGTCTTCCACTGGGACACAGGATACTAGAATCCACTCAGATGTGGGAAGCTGCCCTGGAGGGACAGGCTAGCTCAGTCTGAAGCCAACCTGAAGCTCCCTCACGCAACTCCAAGGTTGTGACAGCAACAAACGCGGTTTGTTAATCATCAGTCTGTTTGTTCTTGGGCACAGCCTGAGAGGTACAGAAGCGACACTGTGGGAGACACAAAATGACTATTCCCAGAAATTATGCAAATTCACAGACTGCTGTTTCCTCTGTGTAGGTGGCTTCACTCATGAGTTCCTTAACTTTTGGGTCCTGTTAAGGATATGGGAAGAACTGATACTTTCAAACTGTGGTGCTGGAGAAGACTCTTGAGAGCCCCTTGGACAGCAAGAAAATCAAACCATTCGATCCTAAAGGAAATAAACCCTGAATATTCACTGGAAGGACTGATGTTGAAGCTGAAGCTCCAATCCTTTGGCCATATGATACAAAGAGCTGACTCACTGGAAAAGATCCTGATGCTGGGAAAGATTGAAGGCAGGAGAAGGGGACAAGAGAGGATGAGATGGTTGGATGGCATCACCAACTCGATGGACATGAGTTTGAGCAAGCCCTGGGAGATAGTGAAGGACAGGGAAGCCTGGCATGCTGCAGTCCACGGGGTTGCAAACAGCTGGACACAACTTAATGACTGAACAAACGAAAATTAATTCAGGTGGTGCAGTGGTAAAGAATCTGCCTGCTAATGCAAGTGACATGGGTTTAATCCCTGGGTTGGGACGATCCCCTGGAGAAGGAAATGATGGCCCACTTCAGTTCTCTTGCCTTGGAAATCCCACGGACAGAGTAGCCTGGCAGGCTACAGCCCATGGGGTCACAAGGAGTTGGACATGACTGAGCATACGTAAACAAAGTTAAGTGACTCCACACACATACTGAGTGTCTCCATGTGACAGACACCAAGGTATGCCAGACACCACAGTGAGCAAAGGAGACCAGGTTTAGGGGGTGGACCGTTTCCTGAGGCACCTCCCCCCACCCCCGCACTCACTGTATCCACACATCTGGAAGCCAGTAACTCCGTATCTCCTTCTGTGAAATCACTACTTATTATCAGGTCACCAGGTACCACCGTGCACCGATAACATAGGAGAATCTCCAGATACAAACCAGGCAATATCAGTAAAATAACCAGAACAGCTTTCGTTTTTGGCACCCTTTTTGTCTTTAAGAACTGTTTTCCGGGAAATAAATACAAAATAGACTTTAAAAGATGAAAGACCAGCATAGTCCATAATTCAGAAAACATCAATCATCACATTGGGCTTCTCTGGTGGCTCAGAGGTTAAAGTGTCTGCCTGCAATGCGAGAGACATGGGTTCGATCCCTGGGTCAGCAAGATCCCCTGGAGAAGGAAATGGCAACCCACTCCAGTATTCTGGCCTGGAGAATCCCATGGAGGAGCCTGGCGGGCTATAGTCCACAGGGTCACAAAGAGTTGGACATGACTGAGCAACTTCACTTTCACTTTCAATCATCACAACCATTACCCATTCCTAAGGACACTTTCACAGAGACAAGGTGAATTCTTGTGGGATAAACAGAATGGTGGCTACCAGGCACTGAAATCACAACCGGCCTCCTACCACTCACAGCAACAATGCTTCTGGGAACGCTGGCAGTGGATCTCTGCTCCTTGAAATGCTTTCTTAACATGGCTTCCAGTACAAGAGGCTCTTCCAGTTTCCCTCCAACCCCGCAGGCCACTCCTGACCTTCTCGGAGTCTCAGCCCCAGCACTCGGGTCCTTGGCGCTCTCCCATCCTACCTGGACCTGCTCCCCTGTGATCATACCTGGTCTCCCACGCAGAACATCACCTGTTCTCTAGTTACATGCAGTTCATCAGGCTGCTCCTGAGCCCAGACTCCTCCCACCTGCAACAGCCTATTTGCCCACGCACGCAATATCTAGGGAGCATCCTGAATATAACATAACCCAAGCTTAACGCTGTCCTTTGCCCCCAGTAAACAGTCTTTATTCTCAGCGATGGCTGCCACCATGCATCAGTTGCTCAGACATGTCTGACTCTCTGTGACCCCATGAATGGCAGCTCGCCAAGCTCCTCTATCCATGGGATTTCTCAGGCAAGAATATTGGAGTGGGTTACCATTTCCTCCTCCAGGGGATGTTCCTGACTCAGGGATCAAACCCAGGTCTCCTGCATTTGCAGGAGGGTTGTTTACCATTGAGCCACTTGGGAAGCCCTTGTATTTGGTGGTTGCGGGCAAAAACTAGAAATCAAACTTCATTCCTCTTTCCTTTTCATCCCCATCATCAGCAAATTTGGCTGGCTACCTTCAAAACATATTGAAAATCTAACCTCCCCTCCCCACTTCCACCGCTACCACCGCAGATCAAAGCAGCAGCACCCCCTGAACAGACGACCACACTGTGCCTGCCTGGCCCGCTGCGTCTCGATCCTCCCCTCAGGCCACTCTCCTGACGCCCTCACGCCATGCGGATGCTCAGATGTCAGCTAAGTCCAGGGGAGCTGGCCAGAGTGGAAGCAAGAGAGGCAACAGGTAAAGTAGAAGAGGCAGGCAGACACCTTAGTGATGAACTGAGGATGCCCCCCGCCACTGCACACACAGAGCCACGTCTCCCCTCACCCTCCGAGGGCCACACCTGAGTCCCAGCCACACGGCCTGAGGGCTGGCTCACAGACTTGCTTCACTCCATCTCAGAAACTCAAAGCCGCCTCCTGTGGAATGCTCATCTCCCTGACCTTGATGAGATTCCTTTATCTCTGCTCACGTCAGCCTTCCACAGACCTTCACCGAGCTGTGCATCCAAAGAGTCTGCCCTGTCCCCCCAACAAAAAGGGCTCCCAGGCCCTCCCTGTCCACACCGTGACCCCCACCCTCCCTGCCCCCACACCGTGGCCCCCACCCCTCCCTGTCCTCCCAACAGAGGGCTCCCAGCCCCTCCCTGCCCCCACACCGTGGCCCCCAGCGCCTCCCTGCCCCCACACCTGGCCCCCAGGCCCTCCCTGGCACCCCCACACCGTGGCCCCTCTCCCCCTCTCCCCCCACAGATGGCCCCCAGCCCCTCCCTGCATTTTAAGTCCTATTTTATCAGTCACTTGCAGGATGCAGGATGGAGGCTTTTGTCTGCTTCACTCATCACCGTTGCCCATACCTAGTTCAGTCCCTGACACCTGGCAGATACACAGAAATATCTGTAAGTAATTTTGAAGGAAGACAACATGCACAGCTGACTACACACTGGTCTTAGAACTAATATACACAACTGCTTAAGTGACCACAACTTTCCCATTGCAGCTATTCTCGTTCACACCCCTTTCCTTTCCCTGAACTATACAACAGTTAATACCATCCAGAAAACATATAATTTCATGTTCAGTTGCTGTTTAATTCACTTTTAAAATTTTATTTGCAGGATAACTGCTTTCCAATGCTGTGCTGGTCTCTGCCATACAGCGTCGTCCCCTCCCTCCCGACCCTCCGCTCCACGCCCCATCCCATCCCACCCCTCCAGATGACCACAGAGCAGTGGGCTGCGCTCCTGTGTTACACGGCAGCTTCCCGCTAGCTGTCTAGTTCACACGTGGCGATGTGTGACTCCACGCTACCCTCTCAGTGTGGCCCACCCTCTCCTTCCCCCGCCGTTTCTATTCTCTTATTTGTGCCTCTGTTCTTGCCCTGCCAATAGATTCATCCATCTAATCAAAATATTTCCCACTACTATGTGCAAAGCATTGTGTGGGACACCCAAAAGTACACGAAAAATCGACATGATTGAATTCTGAAAATGAATTGGAGGCTGAAGGAAAAAACACAGGAAAGACCCTGGCCTTCACTGATAAAGCCTCAGAGTTTTGACTGTTCCTGAGTGACCCGAGCGCCCCGACGGGGCCTCAGCACGCAGTAACAAGCATCACAGCTGGAGCAGGAGTCTAGCCCCTGTCCCTGAGAGGCGGCCGTGGACCGGCCTTCGCTGCGGCCAGTGCGTCCCCAGCTGCCCCTCATTCACGCCACGGAGCAGCGAGCTAACGCTCAACTGACCTCTGAGGCAGTGTCTTCTGTTACAACTGTGATAAAAGCTTCGTTTTTGTGTGTGTGACAGATGGCTTTTTAAAGTCACATTTGGTGAAGAAAAAATCAAGAAGTACAGTAGAGCAGGGCTTCCCTGGTGGCTTAGTGGTAAAGAAACTGCCTGCAGTACAGGAGACCTGGGTTCGATCCCTGGGTCGGGAAGATCGCCTGGAGAGGGGAACTGTTACCCACTCCAGTACTCTTGCCTGGAGAACCCCATGGACAGAGGAGCCTGGCAAGCTTCAGTCCATGGGGTGGCAAAGAATCAGACATGACTGAGCGACTAAACAACATAATAAAGCATGATTTTGTTGCCAGACATTAGAAATTTGGTTTCCAGTAAGATGTGAATTCAGAAGTGGCTTGGAATTATGAGGTAAACAATCCCACCCAACATCATAGCTGTATGGAAACAAGCCAACAAAAATGCAACTCTTCACAAAAGCTGCTTCAGTGAGTGCTCCAGTGTGTGCTGCCCTAGAACTTTCTGCAGTGATGCAATATTCTATGTCTAAACTGTCCATATGGTAGCCACTACTCACAAGTGGCTACTGAACACTTGAAATAGAGCTGAAAAACAACATAAATTGTATTTAATTCATTTAAACTTAAGTAGAGCTTCTCTTGAGACTTCCCTCATAGCTCAGTTGGTAAAAAATCTGCCCACAATATGGGAGGCCCAGGTTTGATTCCTGGGTCAGGAAGATCTCCTAGAGAAGGAAATGGCAAGCCCTCCAGTATTCTTGCCTGGAAAATCCCATGGACAGAGGAGCCTGGCAGGCTACAGCCCATGCGGTCACAAGAGTCAGACATGACTTAGCGACTAAACCAACCAGGGCTTCTCTGGTGCCTCAGACAGAAAACAATCTGCCTGCAATGCGGGAGACCAGGGTTAGATCCCTGGGTTAGGAAGATCCCCTGGAGGGGGACATGGCACCCCACTCCAGTACTCTTGCCTGGAGAACCCCATGGACAGAGGTGCCTGGTGGGCTACAGTTCATGGGGTCATAAAGAGTCGGACATGACTGAGCCGACTGAGCGACTAATGCAAACTTAAGTAGCCACTTTTTGTCTACTAGCTACCATATCGGAAAGTGTAGCTACGGACAAGGCAAATATTTTTCAAGAGACAGGGACAACCTAGGTGAAAACTGAAAAGGATTTCATTTGCAGTGAAAGACATGAGCACTTATTCATTGTGTGTGTGTGTATGTGTGTGTGCGCGTATGAGAGACAGTAAAGATGAGCTCTGAACGTCAAGAAGCATGCTCCTCTGCATGGTGATGATAAAGAAGTGATGGCATGAGGGGAGCCCACAGTCATGGCAGTGCCTGGTTTCAAGGTGGGGGGCCCATAGCTACGGGTCATTGGATAGAGGAGGAGCTCAACACAAACCAAACTGTCTTGGAAGAAAAAGCTTTTGTCAACAGGCTCGTTCAAGGAGAGGCCACCACAAAAGCTGAAGATGGTCACGGACCAAACCACTCTTCTTCTCTGTGGCAGGTTTCCGGATCAAGTATGACCTGTTTGACCATTTTACCAACCTTGGGCATTACAGGGCGAGAGCAGGAAGTTCTTGTCTATATGAGGATAGTGCAATAAAAACTGGCATCTCATACAGAACTTTGGTTTGTATTAATCTAACATAAATCTTTACAACTTTAGCCTTCCAATTACAATCACTAAAGGTCGGAAGTGGTCTCTTAGGCTTTGCAGTTACACTTTATCTAATAATATAGTTGTAACTGTACTTTTGAATTTTAGGATGTATCAAAGTCAATGGTTTGCCAAATGTACAAAAATGAGAGGAATGCAAATAAGGCAGAAAACAAAAAGTGTTAAATGAATACCAAGGAAAAGACAGCTCATTCCAGTTGGAGGACAGGTGACAAGGAACCCTCAATATGCTAATATGACAGACGACCAACGGAAAGGAGAGGTCACCCTTCCCCACTACCTGGTCATGTGAATTAATGACCCTGGCAGAGTTTGTATGGTACTCAACGATCTAAAAGGGGCATGCCTTGATTTCTAAAGAATGAACTCAAAAGAGAAGAAAATACTAGGAATTTGGTAAACTTTTCTTCACAGGACTGCAAATATCCATGATGAATTAAGCCTTATTTATAGTCCTTTGCACAATGCAAAGAGAAACAAGCTCAGATTCTCACTTCATTTTTTAAAAAATTGAAATATAGTTGATTTACAATGTTGTGCTACTTTCACTTCACCTTTAATTAACAGTGCCACACCAGTGTTTTCAGGTAAACACCACTGAGTTACCTGCTGTGAAAAATCCATACACTTAAACCTGATAACCAGCTTGTCACTCTTCACTTACAAAGCCAGACTAGCCATGATCCCATGCACCCTACCTCTTTCCAAATACTTCCACTGGTAAGAATTTGTTTTGATCTGAAAAAAGTGCTCACTGCAGGTGGAGCTCAAGTGTTCATGGGACTGCTTCTTTTAGGAGAGATAGCAAGGCTACCAGGGTTAACTCCACACTGACAGAAACTACATGACCAGCTTTATTCACAACCAAAGTTCCAAGAATCTCACCAAGAAGACACGTGGCCCATTTAAAGCTGCGGAACTCCACGGCTTATCCAGAGTGTGTGATCAGTCGTGTGTGCTTTGCCCACAGGCTGTAGCCTACTGTAGCCCATCAGGCTCCTCTCCATGGGATTTCCCAGGCAAGAATACTGCAGTGGGTAACCATTTCCTTCCTTCCTTACCCAGGCATCAAACCCACATCTCCTGTGTCTCCTGCATTGGCAGGGGGTTCTTTACCCGCTGAGCTATCAAGGAACCCACCTTCCTCGGCCTCACTAACTAAGGAAGATTACAAAGACAGACCTGTTTCTATCTCAGGGCTCCATCTGGCTGCGAGGTTTTCCCAGTAAGAAACCCCACAGGGTATGTAGACCGGCAATGCAGTACCTGTCGGGTCAAAGTCATTCCCTTTGAGGACGTGCTTAACTGAGCACAAACAAACACAACAGCAGCAAAATCCTTTCCATGTAAATGTAATGTTATGTGGATCCAAAGTCCACCAGTTTTGGAGTTTTAAACAGGATCTTTCAATTCAAACACTCAACACTGCCAGAAAAGGCAGCACAAACAGACCATCTATAAACAATGACCAGGCAAAAAAAAAAAAAACTATTTAAAGAGATTATCTTCAATAGTTAAGCCAAAAATGAAAACAATCCTTTGGAGTGCAATCAATTTACATAAGATTTAGGAAGAACAACAACAAGATAGCTGAATGGTCCCTATCATTTCTAGACGTTGTTTTTCTGAGAAGGCAGAGGGTGAAGGCCGTGAAGCTAGTGGGACCCTCAGACCTCTGTGCAGCTCGGCTCCCTGCAGACTGGGGAGGGAGCGGGCCCTCGGGTCCACACCGCGCCGGGGCCTCCATGCAGC
This sequence comes from Muntiacus reevesi, assembly GCF_963930625.1. Classification (NCBI taxonomy): domain Eukaryota; kingdom Metazoa; phylum Chordata; class Mammalia; order Artiodactyla; family Cervidae; genus Muntiacus; species Muntiacus reevesi. The sequence goes on along the minus strand of NC_089252.1, from coordinate 4,501,773 downwards.
TTCTCAATGGGCCCTCAAAGCCCCGGGCCAGAGGCTCACAGGCATCATCTGAATTCAGTTCCATTCAGTTGCTCAGTCGTGTCCGACTCTTTGTGTACCCATGGACTGCAGCATGCCAGGCCTCCCTGTGAGTCACCAACTCCCGGAGTTTACACAAACTCATGTCCATTGAGTCAGTGATGCCATCCAACCATCTCATCCTGTCGTCCCCTTCTCCTCCTGCCTTCAATCTTTCCCAGCATCAGGGGCTTTTCCAATGAGTCAGCTCTTCGCATCAGGCGGCCAAAGTATTGGAGTTTTAGCTTCAACATCAGTCCTTCCAATGAATACCCAGGACTGATCTCCTTTAGAATGGACTGGTTGGATCTCCTTGCAGTCCAAGGGGCTTTCAAGAGTCTTCCCCAATGCCACAGTTCAAAAGCATCAGTTCTTCGGCACTCAGCTTTCTTTATGGTCCAACTCTCACATCCATATATGACTACTGGAAAAACCATAGCCTTGACTAGACAGACTTTGTTAGCAAAGTAATGTCTCTGCTTTTTAATATGCTATCTAGGTGGGTCATAGCTTTTCTTCCAAGGAGTAATTCTCCTCATTTCACTCTGAAGATGAGAGATGAAATGTAATACAAACCCATCTTTGCATTCACCTGGCTGGCTTATGAGATGCGCCTGCTCACTCAAACATCTGCCAAGCGCCATGCCAGGCTCTGTGCTTGGCCACGGCCCCTGCCCTCAGGGAGTCACACCGCGGCGATGTGCAGCCCAGGAGGGCCAACACCGCCAGCGCAGGTGCCGAGCCAGAACACAGGGCAGAAGGACGGTGCGCTCCTGGAGCTGAGGCAAGAAGCCGGCCCCTGGGGGCCGCCTGGACTGTGGAGTGGAAGGTTCTCAGGTGGTTCGCGAGGGGAAATGGGGATGGTCAATGCAAAGAAAACAGAACACAAAGGCCCAGAGACACACGGCACTTGGAGGAACTGCAGGTACTGTAAACAACTGGATCCTGCCTGAATAAAGACACCTGTGTGACCACCTTCTCATTTGTTTTTGTTATTGGATGCGGGGTGGAGGCAATGAGAAAGGAACTCAGGCACGTCACCTCCCAATCACTTTATAGGTAACACTTGCCCAAGTCACTCGTCAAAACGTTAAGTCAGACCCTCTAGTCTGTCCACAAGCCCCAGCACTGTGGCTGTGGTTTGGTCTTCAGCTGCCCAAGTCCAGACAGGCGGTACATGCTATGGAAGGACGCCTGGGCTGGACGCAGAGGAAGCCACATTCAAGGTCCAGCCCCGCCACGTCTTGGCAGAGCAACCTAGGAAAGGACCAGTTCTTCCTGACCTGCCTTGCCTCCATTATGAAATACCTCTCCCACTTAAATTTCAGAGATTAAATGACATAACTAGCAGAATGCCTGGTGTGCAATAGGTGTTCCAGTAATATCAGCTTAGTTCCCTTTCTTCACCACGCCATTCAATAATGCCAGAAAGAGCCTTGCACAGATCTCACACAGCACCTAGACCCTGCAAACTCAACTCCAGCAACAAACCCCCAAAAGACCCCTTCTTTCCATCCTGCCCTTCATCGTCAAGAGATTTCTGCAGAATAATTAACTGACTTGATCCTACTGAGCCACAGAATCAATGACAAGAGTTCACGGAAACAACATATTGTAAGGACAAAGAACACTTTCTGCGTGAAATAATTCTTAAAGGTCACCAGGATGGAAAGAGATAAGCAATGCAGCTGTGAGCTGCTAATATAATGCTATTAGTTTCTCTCCTTGAAAAAACAAAAAGCAGAATCATTACTTTTAGTGATGAGACAGTAAACGTGTGGCTCCGAATTTACCATGCATCAGAGATAACTTGGCATTTAGTCAGTGTGCCTGGATCGATATTTTTAATTCTACCATCACTAAACATGTCTCAGTAGGTAAAACAAGCAAGTTCACTGGAGACACAGCAACTCCTCTGGCCCCTGAAGGGAACGTTAAGTCCCTGATGGAGAGGTCATGACCTTGGAGGAGAGGACGGGGCAGGGCCATGTCTGCCTCTGAAGGACAAGAGCAGGGGACACTGAGGCCTGGAGAGGAGCTGGAACACACCACACACTGCGTGACCTGAATCAACTCGACGATCCTCCTAAGAACAAGCAAAGCCGCCGAGGCTGAGAGCCCAGAGGAGGATGGGTCACGCTCTAGAAGGGACTGGTCCTCTTGTCTCCTCTGGGATCCACCTGGACTTGGAACAGCCAGAAGATGAGAGCTGAGACCCAAGAGGGACGGAGAGGGCGCCTGAGGGCGGAACCGTGTCCTCAACACCAAATCGTCACGCCTGTCTTTCCTTTTACGGCTAACATAAAAAATAAAAAAATAAAAAACCGGCTACAACAGGCAACCAGAGGTAAGAGAGAAATGAAACAAGCTGTCAGGAAATTACTCAAGCTAGAACAACAGCCATTCTGCATTGATTTTCTAATATTTTGCACTTATAAACTTGTACTTATTCATTCAATAAATATTTATTGAGCCTTCTCTATGTGCCAGCATTATTCCAGTTGCTAGGATATAACCAGGGAATAAAGCAGAAAGAAACTCCTGCACTCACGGAGTATACATTCCAGTGGAGAGAGGAAGATAAGCCACAAACATGATAGATAAATTATACAGTATGTTAGAAGGTGATAGGGAAAAGAGGAATCAGAGCAGGGTGGTGGGGTCAGGAATGCAGGGGCCTGGGGAGATGGCCGGTGGGAAACGGGGGTCAGGAGAGGCCTTGTGGAACAGGTGAAGGAGGAAGCCTGCTGGGATCTAGAGGATAACCTTCCATACAGGGGGAGGAGTCCTGACAAGTTCGCAGAAGAGCAAGGGCATCAGCGTGTGTGATGCAGGATGTGATGTGATCCAGGCCAGCAGCCAGAGAGGATGAGATACCTGAGACAGAACCAGGTGCAACTAGGTAGCAGGTGATGCAGGGCCTTGGAGATGCCTTGGTGGTGGTGGTTTATTCACTCAGTCGTGTCTGACTCTTCGCGACTCCATGGAGTATAGCTGGCCAGGCTCCTCTGTGCATGGGATTTCCCAGGCAAGAATCCTGGAGTGGGTTGTCATTTCCTTCTCCAGGGGATCATCCCAACCCAGGGATCGAACTCGCATCTCTTACATCTCCTGCAGCAGCAGGTAGAGTCTATAGCACTGAGCCACTGGCTGCTTTGTTCCCTTTTGATTGCTGAGTGGTATTCCCTCCACGCGTCAACCAGTCTAACCAGGAACCCACCGAGGAACATGTGAGCTGTTTCCAGTTTGGGATATTCCCTCCACAATCTACCAGTCTAATCAGGAACCCAGTGAGGAACATGTGAGCTGTTTCCAGTTTGGGGCTTGACAAGTAAAGCTGCCAGCCCAACAGCCATTCTGTTGTATGACATTGTCAGACATCTATTGTCTGACATTGTTTATACTTATCGACTTTTAATTATTTGTTCAATTAATCAGTGTCAAGTCCTCTTTCTGTGCCAGCATTGTTCCAGTTGCTGGGATCTGTATATAGGCTTTTACGTGGACATAAGTTTTCCTTTCTCTAGGACTAATGTCAAGAAGGGCTACTACTGGGTCTCATAGTAAGTCTACGTTTAGCATAGATTTTAAAATTTGTACACTGATTTCAATGTGTGTGTACCACTGTATCTCACCAGCAATGCACGACCAGTTCAGGATTTCCATGTCCTCACCAGCATCTGGGTTACCTGGAGTTTTTTTTTTTTTTACTGTAGCCAATCTAACAGCTATGTTGTAGTAACTGTGGTTTTAATTTGCATTTCCCTAACAGCCAGTGATGTTGGACATCTTTTCACATTCACATTTGCTATTCACATATCTTCTTGGAGGAAAAGTCTGTTCAAGTCTTTTCCCCCATTCTTCTATTTGCATTATTTGTTTCCTTATCGTTGAGGTTAGAAAATTCTTTATATATTCTAAATATGTCTTCTGTCAGATATGAGATTAGAAAAAGATTTCTCTTGGTTCATGGCTCTGTCATGTCATTCCCTTAACAGTGTCTTTTAAAGAACAGAAGTTTTTTTCATTTTTATGAAGTCCAATTTATCCACTTTTTCTTTTATGGATCATGCTTTCCCTGTTATGTCTAAGAACTCTTTGCCTAATCTTAAGTCTCTTGAAAGTTTTAAAAATTTTATATTTACATCTATGATCTACCTGGGATTAATTTTTGTACAAAGTGTGATGTTTGGGTCAAGATTTATATTCTTGACTACTGATGTCCAATTGTTCCAGCACCATTTGTTAAAAAGGCTGTCCTTCCTGCATCAGATTGCTTTTTCATTTCTGTCAAAAGTCAGAAGCATTTGTGTGCATCTATTTCTGGTATTTAACTTACATGCAGAGTACATCATGAGAAACGCTGGGCTGGAGGAAGTACAAGCTGGAATCAAGATTGCTGGGAGAAATATCAATAACCTCAGATATGCAGATGACACCACCCTTATGGCAGAAAGTGAAGAAGAACTAAAGAGTCTCTTGATGAAAGTGAAAGAGGAGAGTGAAAAAGTTGGCTTAAAGCTCAACATTCAGCAAACTAAGATCATGGCATCTGGTCCCATCACTTCATAGCAAATAGATGGGGAAATAGTGTCAGACTTTATTTTTCTGGGCTCCAAAATCACTGCAGATGGTGACTGCAGCCATGAAATTAAAAGACGCTTACTCCTTGGAAGAAAAGTTATGACCAACCTAGACAGCATATTAAAAAGCAGAGACATTAGTTTGCCAACAAAGATCCGTCTAGTCAAGGCTATGGTTTTTCCAGTGGTCATATACGGATGTGAGACTTGGACTGTGAAGAAAGCTGAGCGCTGAAAAATTGATGCTTTTGAACTGTGGAGTTGAAGAAGACTCTTGAGAGTCCCTTGGACTGCAAGGAGATCCAACCAGTCCATCCTAAAGGAGATCAGTCCTGGGTGTTCACTGGAAGGACCGATGTTAAAGCTGAAACTCCAATACTTTGGCCACCTGATGCAAAGAGCTTACTCATTTGAAAAGCTCCTGATGCTGGGAGGGATTGGGGGCAGAAGGAGAAGGGGACGACAGAGGATGAGATGGTTGGATGGCATCACTGACTCAATGGACATGAGCTTGAGTAAACTCTGGGAGTTGGTGATGGACAGGGAGGACTGGTATGCTGCGGTTCATGGGGTCGCAAAGAGTTGGACAGGACTGAATGACTGAGCTGAACGGAACTGATTTCTGGTTTCTCTACTCTGCTCCACGGATGTATGTACATTCTCTCGGGCCAGCACCACACTTTCTTGATTATTGCAGCTATATCCAAAGTCTTAAACTGAGTGGTGTCATTAGCCCCTGAAGATGTTTAAACAGGAAAGTGACATGATCTGACATCTTTAAATAGCACTTGACTATAAGAGAGTAAAAGTCAGAGGCGAAGGCCACCAAGCAGGAGGTGATGGTGCTCAGAGCAGGGAGGCCGCGTAGAGAAGACAGACCAGTCAGATTCTGGTTTCATTATAAAAGCTGAGCCCACAGAATGTTCTGGGGGACACAGTGTGGGTATGAGAGAGAAAGAAGGTCAGACAGGACGCCAGGGTTTCTGCCCTGAGCAAACAGATGGGCCTGTCCTCGCTGAGACGGGGAAGGTGCCCGTGGAGCATACCGTGAGAGGGAGGGTTGGCTCAGTCCAACACGCTGGGTCTGAGAAGCGTGCCAGAGATCTGTGTGGAGACGTGAAGTGGGTTTCAGATGCAAGAATCCAGAGTGTAGGAGGGAGGGAGGTCTCTGTAAGCTGGAGGTAGAAATCCAGCAGCTGTCAGCATAGCTGAAGTCGTGACCCTGGCTGAGTCAGCCGAGGCAAAGTGGGAAACAGAGCCCGGGACTCTCCGACACGGCAGGAGAGGCAGGAAATCCCCGTGCCGGGAAGAGACCCTGGGCAGCGAGCTGAAGTGCGTGATGAAAGAAGGGAACCCAGGCAGAGGGAAGCCGTACCAAGTCTTTGGGCAGAAACAAGCCCTGCGTGTGAGGGACACGGAAAGGCATGGGGCAAGGTGGTGGTGAAGCAACAGCTGAGGTTCCGGCACCAGGACAGGGCGGCACTTTATTCCAGACGCACGGGGAACAGAAACAACAGTCTGTTTCCGGAAAATGCAGCTCTTTATGTCCTTCCAGAAATTACATCCTTTCGTATAATAACAGCTTAATAACGACCTGAACTGAAAACTCATAAAGCAACAGCCAATGTGATGAAAGTGAAAGTGTTAGTCACTCAGTCATGTCTGAATCTTTGCGACCCCATGGACTGTAGCCCGCCAGGCTCCTCTGTCCATGGGATTCTCCAGGCAAGAACACTGGAGTGGGCGGCCATTCCCTTCTCCGGGGGATCTTCCTGATCTAGGGATCGAACCTGGGTCTCCCACACTGCAGGCGGATTCTTTACCGTCTGTCACCAGGGCTGCAGGACACGTGCTCTGAAGGGAAGAGAGTCTAAGAACTAGAGTCACAAGAAAGGAGGATGAAGACGGGAAACGGCGTGAAGGAAGGAGGGAGAGGCCTGCCCGAGGCCCCCAGGAGCCACATGTGAGTTATTGGGAGGGGGATGGATGCTGGCAGTCAAGGAAACACGGCTCCACCCACAGCGCAGAGGACAGGATTGAAATCAGCAAGGGGTGGGGAGGGGCGGGCAGGGGTCAACTGAACCCACAGAAGCGCTTTATCAGAGCAGAAGCCGCATCCGATTTCCATGCAGGACAAGCCCTTCCAGGCCAGTTATTTAAGAGGGCCTCCAGAGAACAATAAGCCTCTGCACCCATGCCCAACAACCTCCTTCCTGACTGAAATAATACGGATTCTTAAGATCATCCTGAAGAACAAATCCTAACACGAGGAGTCATCCTTGAAGACTCCCCCAGAATCTACTCGAAAACTCCCCTGAGTAAACGGGCAATGGCTGGTTTCGCCACCTTCTAGAAGGCGACACAGTAAAATGACAGCGAGGGGTGGAGAGAAAAGCACGTTTTTGCCTTTTGACTTACAAAGGTTTTCTTCTCATTCTTTCACCACTTTCCTTCGCTTTCTCCCTGGTTCCTACGGAGAACCCCAGGATGGCAGTTGCTGGGGAGGAAATCCCAAAGCAAGTAACATCGACTGTGGACCCACTGGATGACTGTTTTCTTTTAAAGCTGTACTAGTTCCCTTAGTTCTCACACCCTAATCACAGAATTAGCAAAATCACTGGAGTCACAGTCCCAGATTTAAACCCTGGCTTATCGTCACTAATGGAATGTCTTGAGCAGGTTACTGAATGTTCCAAGCCACCTTTTTTATCCTTTAAAAAGGTGAATACCACGACCACCACCACCACCAACCTGCAAGGATGGTTTCGAGGAGTAAAAGCATCAGTGTGAACACAAAGGGCATTTAGAGTTCCGTCAGGCACACGCTGAGGGTCAGCCAGCGTTCGGGAAGTGTCTACTCTGTCACTGTCAACCCACTGAGGACTCCCACCAGGGGAAGGCGTGTGCCCAGCATGCCTTAACACTTTCTGAAAGCAGGCTGGATCTGTTTAGTGTCCTGGCCAATTTGTGACAGAGCTGCATGAAGCTCAGGGAACAGCCTGCCCACGGTTAGCAAGAGCAGGCAGACACTGGCAGGCCAGGGCCTTCAGCACAGAAGGGCCAGCAGCTGCCGCCCTGCACACTGGCCCAGGGCCGCCTGACACCTTAGGCGGTCAGGATGCCCACGCCCTGAACCAGGCAGCTTCCAGGTCTTCCCCACGTCAGCACAGGCCACCTGCTCCCTGCCCACCTCTCCAACTCATCCTCCTGCGTTCACGACGCAGTGCAAGACGCAAGCAGCCCGCCAATAAACACAGGGAAGCAAATGTTCCTAAGAAAACCGACTTCAGAACTGTGGCTTTGAGCTGCTACATCTTAAATCCTGAGCTAGTTTGCTGTTACCTCAGGCCAATACTTTGCTCTAGTACTCTGGCCACCTGCTGTGAAGAGCTGACTCACTGGAAAAGCCCCTGATGCTGGGAAAGATTGAAGGCAGAAGAAGGGGGCGACAGAGGATGAGATGGTTGGATGGCATCACCGACTCGATGGACATGAGTTTGAGCAAGCTCTGGGAGATGGTGATGGACAGGGAAGGCTGGCGTGCTGCAGTCCATGGTGTCCCTAAGAGTTGGACATGACTGAGTGACTGAACACATACTTCTAGTGAATTTGTATTTTGAACCATTCCTATTTACTGGCTAACACTGCAATTTCTGTGTATGTGCTGCTGAAGTGACCACATCATTGTAAATTCTGAGATGTGTTCCTACTAAGAAAATATTGGTCCTACCGCAGGACAAAAAGTAATTATGGCACTTATTTCATAAGAAAACCCTAAGTGAAATATTAACATACTTTTCCAAGCATTTTCACACACATTCTTCTTTCAGTGTTCACAAATCTGAAGTATAGGCAGGTACAGGATATTCCCCACAGAGGAATGAAGAAAATGATTTAAAGTATTTACCTGCCTTGCCTGAGGTCACCTCAAAAATAATACTAGGACTAGATCTGGCTTTTTTCACCCGCAACCCCCCCGCAATACCTTCCCATGAATGTCTAATGCGACAGGGGCTGTTCTGACTCCATGATATTAACTGGTACTTACTGGCTGTCTTTTGTGGCTTTGGAGGATTTTTAATAGACATCTGCACTGAGTAGAAATGAGCATTATCTATTCTTTGACTTATCAAAACTGGCTGGCATAAGCTGTTCTCCCTTAGTCATAACTTCTATCCACCTTAAGGATAAACAAAAACCAGAAGTCAACAATGTCAAGTGTTTGATTTTTTTTTACTGTTCCAAAACAAAGTAGCCTCACAAGCACTCTTGGGCCTTCTTCTCAAAAGCACCAGAAAGTTCCACAGACACAAGCAGAAACTATACAGGAGGCCCTGCCCTCAGACTCACAACGCCATGTGAGCTGAGGCTCTGATGCCCGTTTACCAAGAAGCCTGCACTACCTTTACCACCAGGGCCCCCTTTATCTTTTCCTCCTATAGATTTCCCATTTTCTGAGTTCTATTTACTAAACTACATATGCTGAAAAATAATAACCTTTCTGTCTCATACTCAAAGACATATTTGCAACTGTAGCTTTTTAATAGTATAAGATTCAGAGTATTATCCAACTTCCTTGAAAAAAAGGCAAAGGCACTTTGGATTTTAGTACTAAATATGACAGTCCTACCAAGGGTAAAGATGTAGGGTCTTTTGTGTTTTTCAAAATTAAAGACACTGAGTTATAGGCACCCGCACCCACACTCTGTTCCTGGACCCCCAGGCTTGGAACCATTTGTGTCTGCAAAGTGTGTAGCTGTATTGAAGGAAAACCACAGAAAGTAAGTCCCTAAAACAAAACCTGCTATAGACAGCACTGCCTAAGACTCCAAAATCAGAAGTGAGTCAGGGGCCGACAGCTCCGTGAGGCAGAAAGCTGTGAAGGAACATCTAAGGTGCAGAAACAGAGCACCAGAGCCCCAAGCTCACCAGAAAATATTCTGTAGAAACATTTCCATTTTGATCATATAAAGGAAGGGGAGCAACTTGACACGAAGTACTATGCTTCTTAATACTTTTCAAGATGTCTGTTTCACAAATGAAACATGTAATGACTTGAACTGAAAGCAATATTACTGCCATCTATTAAGTCATACTTTCTTCTCCTATTCCACAGTACTGATAAGACCTGGATAAATGCTATTGCCTCAGTTGCAGAAAGGGAAAAGCAAATCATTTCTGTTCCCGGCCCCAAAGTTCTAGAATCACTAACCTCACTAACAACACAGTCAGAAATGACAAGACTCAACTTCACAAATATGATTTCATAGACTAGAAATCAGAATTGAAAAAACACAAACCACGTTTTTCAAAATACGTAGGCAACGAGGCTCATAATGTGGTAGCCAGTGTCAGACAGTAACCAAACACCTGCTGCTATTCAGATTGCCAGCAAATGCGGACCAGTCTTCCCTCTCAGGTGTCTCCTCTTCTCTGGAAAACAAAACAGCTTTATAAGACTATTATTCCAGGAGATGGAGCTCAATGCACAACTCAGAAGCTTCACTGGTATTCTCAACCAGAGGATATAATTTTCATAACACTCTCTTGTTTCAATTCAACATCACGTGCCAAATTTACCCCTTCACCTACAATCTCATATTCGCACTCAGCTACATACAACACTGCAAAAGCCACACCCATCCGTGACCTGTGCAGGTACAGAGGTTTCCATTTACTGTGCAGACCACACGCTTGCCGGCGTACTGTTTGTTTAACCAGCATTATTTTGTTTAATTCTTATCTCAACCCTTTGAAGTTGGTACCATTGTCATCCTGCTATTTTACGTTAAATAAGGCACATGAGGGGCAGAGAGCACAGGCACAGACTAGGACTCCCTTCCACACACCGCAGTACACACTTTCTCAACTTGCATGCACACGTGCATATAAAGCTATGATATGTAAGGAAATCTAGGCCATAAAGACTGAAAGTCCACTTTAGAGGTAGGAAGGCAAAAAACAAAAAACAAACTTCTTTCATATTTGGGTAAATTAGGGAAAGCAAAATATTCTCTGATGGAGCTAAGTGGTAAAGAATCTGCCTGCCAGTGCAGGAAACGCAGGAAATGCATTTTTAATCCCTGGATCAGGAAGATCCCCTGGAGGAGGAAATGGCAACCCACTCCAGTATTCTTGCCTGGACAATTCCACGGACAGAGGAGCCTGGTGGGCTACAGTCCATGGGGTTACAAAAGAGTTGGACTGAAGAGACTTAGCAACTGAACACACACACAGAATATTCGCTAGTTAGCATGCGAAAGCTTAATAAATTTCTGGAGTTTAAATGATGAAAGAAAGGAAGCAGTGCAAGCAGGGAGAAACAGATCTTCCAGGTTCTTTGTTTCAGAAGAAGGGATGGAATTAAACAGCACTGGAATAATAAAGTGATGGAATAGGAGGAGTCTAGGAAGACGTGAAATACTGGCAGAGCCCCCTGCAGGTCTCTGAATGAGATGTGTGTTTAAGATGCAGGAAGTCACGGGGAATCTTAGGATGGCTGGGTTAGGGGGCCAGAAGCCAGAGACTGTGACACGGCATTAATCAGAGATGGTCCCAGAAAGGAAAACCAGTGATAACAGCAAATAGAACAGCTGGCCCCTCCGAAGTAAAATCAGATGTTCTGGGAAGGTCGGCACTGCCGATGACCAGCTAGAGAGCTGGCTGGTGAGCCTCTCTCCTCGCTGCATGCCTTCACCTCTGAGAGGCCCCACTGCACAGCCACTGTTCTGGTGCTTACCCTAACCCAGACCAGCTCTGGAAGCCCGTCTGTTAGCGCTGACATTAGGTCTTACTCACCAGAGCCCAAGCCTGACGCCTCACACAGCCTTTCTGGGTCCACACCCCATCAGTGAACTAGACTCTGGCTGGTAGAGCGCAGCTTTAGGTGCTTAAATCCCTGCCCACTGCACTGTTTACTGTGTTACTCCTGCTTCCTCAAACGGAAGCTTTGGAGAATAGAAATGGTATCTCTTTCCTCTCAAGTTCCACAGTCTCCATGATAAGAACTCAGCAGATTCTGGACCACTGATCAAAAGGAACGGTGTTAGTACCAGAGGGTAGTGGTGTTCCAAACTCAAGTCAAGGTAGACTATTTTTCTTTTTTAATTGGCGGATAACTGCTTTTTGATGTTGCGTTGGTTTCTGCCATACAGTAACGTGAATCAGTCATAGGTACACCTATGTCCCCTCCTTCTTGAACCTCCCTATCACCTCCCACCTCATCCTCTAGGTTATCACAGAGCACAGGATTTGAGCTCCCTGTGTCAAAGAGCAAACTCCCACTGGCTATCTGTTTTACACATGGTGATGTGCATGTTTCAAAGCGGCTCTCCCAACCTGTCCCACTCTCTCCCATTCCCGAGTGTCCACAAGTCTGCTGTCTATGTCTCTGTTCCTTCCCTGAAAATAGGTTCATCAATACCATGTTTCAAGATTCCATATATACATATATATATGCATTAATATACAATGTTTGTTTTTCTCTCTGACTTACTTTGCTCTATATAACAGGCCCTAGGTTCATCCATCTCACTAGAACTGACTCAAATGCGTTACAGGTAGATAATATGCTCTGAAGGAGCACTTTGTTACTCGCTCAGTCGTGCCCGACTCTTTGCGACCCCATGGACTGCAGCCCACTAGGCTCCTCTGTCCATGGGATTTTCCAGGCAAGGATACTGGAGTGGGTAGCCATTTCCTTCTCCAGGGGATCGTCCCAACCCAGGGATTGAACGCGGGTCTCCTGCACTGCAGGCAGATTCTTGGCCGGCTGAGCTACAAGGGAAGCCTAAAGAAAAGTTTGGTATACAGGAACCACTACAAATTTGTTTTTATTTATCTTACTACAAACAGTAGTTTTGAGTTACCTAGCTCCAAGTATTAGTTATCAAATATTAGTGATAAATGCAATTCATCACATTTTTTCTTGAGAGACGTTCTCCCCAAGCGCCTTTTAAACAGAGAGTTGAAAACTGAGTGAGAAATAAACAGCATTTGCTGGCAGCTAATTGACCCACAGCTGGTTTGCATCTCTTCCGGTTTTGTTTAGAAAGTTTGTGCAATTCTTTTTCTGCCTCATAAGAATGAAATATAAAAGTAAATGGTTTATAGTACAATTTAATAATCTCTTATCTTCTGAGAAATGTATCCATTAAAAAAGTCATGCAAGATATACCTTAGGGCAGTGATTCTCGACTAGGAGTGACTTTGTTCTCCCCAAGGGGACATTTGACAAGAGTTGGAGACATGTTTGGTTGTCTTGGGGTAGGGGTGAGGGGGTGGGGACGATACTGACGGCAGGTGACCGAGGCAACAAGGAACACGACAGACCCTACAAAAGAGAAAAAGTGGCAAGTGCTTCATTATATAAAACATCCTGGGGGCTCAGACGGTAAAGCACCTGCCTGCACTGTGGGAGACCTGGGTTCGATCCCTGTGTCGGGAAGATTCCCTGGAGAAGGAAATGGAAACCCACTCCAGTACTCTTGCCTGGACAGAGGAGCCTGGCTGGCTACAGTCCATGGGGTCGCAGAGTTGGAAATGACTGAGCGACTTCACTTTCACTTTTTCATACTATTCTTTTTTATAGACACCAATAAAGTACATACACACTGGATTTTAAAATCCCACAATTATACACACCCTGGGAATGGGGAAGGAACAGTTGTAAGTAGACATCTGGTATCAATTAGGCCTGATGTTATGATGCAAGATTGTTCAAGAAAGTCTATAGCAAATAAGCTCTGTCGCTCAGCAGAAGGGATAGGACAGATTTGACCCTCTGCTATAAACCACTCTTAACCACATCAAGACACTATTTTATCTTCTGGCACATCACCTGGTGACAGTTTAACAGTAAAATATGTTGCTAATAAACAACTTCAAACTTTAAAAAAATTAAACATTCTCTGCAAAACAAACGTCTTCTGATACAAATTGTGATCCAGCTCAGACCAGGCCTCTACCTTCATTTTTCTCACAAGCTATGTAAAGAATTCCCATCACTAAACGTTCCTGTTTATTGTCTGGGGGAATGAAGGAGAGTGTTACATGTTGACAGAAAACAACAAAATTCTGTAATGCAATTATCCTTCAATTAAAAAATATATTTAGGGAGGGGATGTATGTATACATACAGCTGATTCACTTGGTTGTATAGCGGAGACTAACACAACATTGTAAAGCAATTATACTCCAATAAAAAATTGTTTAAAAAAAAATGTATGACTGAACCCCCCCTCCCACACACACACAGTGAGAAAACAGCCAGAGGCAGCAAACAAAAACCCCTTAGAATTTATTGCAAAAAACTATAATCAATGCAAAGAATCAAGGCAAAGGATTGCTTTCCTCTAAGTTACCCAGCTATTTTACAATTCTCAAAGCTGCCTAAGGGTGAAGTCGCACTGGTTCTTTTCACTTATCTGTCCCTCTCTCCTTCCTCAGCCACTCGCCCCCCGACTCCCAACTCCCACCCCAGCCGCTCGCTGGAGTCCAGTACTGCGCCTTAAACTGAAGTCAGCACTGGATAGCTTAAATGTCACTGGGCGCCTTCTAGGTGAACAGCGGGTGACTGGGCGTGGATGGTGGAGTGGCACCGGCTCCAATTAGGAATACACTCCAGGAATAAGTGGCACGACCCTGGTCCTAGATGAAGAACTGGCCTATGCAAACTCAAGATAAACAGGACCTTCAAAAATCCTCCCGTGGTTGCGCCCTCAATTTCACGTGAGACTTTGCTCCCCACTAAGTGCGTAGCGGGGATCTCCCACCTGCCCGCGCACGGTCCTGGGAGGCGGCTCCTGCCCTACGAGGGCGCGCCGCGGGCTGGGAAACTGGCTCACCTGGCACCTCCGGTCGCCCCCAGGTGTTCACACCCGGAGGTGCAGCCTCCGGGGACAAATACGCGGGCCCGCAAACTCAGGGGTACAAACTCGGAGTCCGCTCCCAGTCGTGCACTCAGGGAGCGCGCACACAGAGGGAGGCAGAGACACAGGTGTGTGCATGAGGGGAGAGCCTCCCAGGTGTGCAGAGCCTGGTGCTCCCGCGAGGGTGACCACACTCAGGTGTGCACGCGGAGTCGTGCGCAGATCAATCCCGCCCCCCCGAGGCAAGTCTCGGCAGGGAGCCCCCCAAGCCCCGGTCGGCATCCTGCCTCCATCAACTCACCTCCTCCAAAAATTTGGTCAAATCGTACACTTTGTAGTGTATGATCAGCCAGGTGCTCTTGCTGTGGTTGTGCTTCTGGATTTCCTCCAGGGTGTAGTACTTAACGGCTTTGCTGGACTCCTCGGCCATTTCTTAACGCAGAGAGCCTAAGGCCCTAAAGGCAGCAGGAGAGCGGGACGGAGAAGAGCGGCAGTCTCTGCGAACTCGCCCTGGGACATTCCCCGCTGCCGGGCTCGGCTCCCAGGCAGGGCTGCCCGTACGGAGGAGGGGAGGGGCCGAAGCATGGCCTCCGATGATTGGTCAGAATTCCTGTCGCTCAAGGGCCCCGCCCCCGACTGACGCTCTCCACCAACCAGGCGGGCCCCGCCCAGTGAACGGGTGTTGATTGGCTGCAAAAGGTGCCCTTCACAATCACAGTATAGGAGAGCGCGGGGGGCGGGGTTCCCCCCGTCTCTGCGCCAGAAGGCGGTGGCGCCGGGGTCAGCGTCTGGGATTGCGTGGACCTGGCCGGGGTGAACCGCGCAGAGTCCACCTTGTGCAGGGCAGCGACCCCACATCAAAATCGCCGCGGTTTCCCAATCCGGTCAGACCTGAACGTTCGTTAATTTGTAACAGAGTCCTTCCGCAGCGAGCGTAGGCGTGGATTGCGAGGCTGAGAGATGCAGAGCAACCTGGTGGACGTGGACTCACGCAGTTCCCCGCTTCGCCTCGGCCGGACAAGTGTGCTGCCCGGAGCACGGCTCTGTGACTGCTTGACCCATCCCCTCCCGCCCCAGAACTGCCCCATTCTCTCAGGAGAAAAAAAGAAAAAGAACAACCCGGGAACTGTTCCGTAAAAGCAAAAGCGGCCTCAAGTGTAGGTTCTGAGGACGCCGGTCGCTCTGAAGTGATTATTTCTTGACGCCTGAGTAGGCGAGTACTTCTATGAGTGTCTTCTGTCTTTTCTCACTGCTATATTGTTTAAGGTAAATTCTAAATGATTGATAGCTCTTGGAATAGAGCCTGGAGCAGTACCTCCCCAGCTGAGCATCCATTGGAAGATTTATAAATGTTTCATTTTTAAAAGGTGGGGGAGAGAATTCCCTCACGGTAAAAATAAAAAAAAAAAAAAAGATAGTAGTCTGATTTTTGTTAAGGCCTTTTTCAGCAACCGTATTTACTTCCAAAAAGAAGGACACGGTGGATTACACGTGTAGGTCATCCCCCAGGAAACCGGAACCGGCACAGCTCTTTCCACTCGCTGCTGCTGCTGGTGGTGTCCTGCCCCCTTGCTTGCCTCCTCCGTAGGAACGCAAGGCCAAGAAGACAAGTCCCCAAACATTCCAAATACTCTTTATCCATTTCACATGATGCAATGGGGCAGGTTTTCAAATACTGCACCAACCTTGCATCTCTAGAATAAGCCCTACCTGCTTATGATATGTAATTCTTTTCTTTTTTTCAATGTGCTTTTCAAAAAAATTACAAAGGAGGCAAAAATATACAATGGAGAAAAGACAATCTGTTTATAACAAGTGGTGCTGGGAAAACTGGCCAACCACCTGTAAAAGAATGAAACTAGAATACTTCCTAACACCATACACAAAAATAAACTCAAAATAGATTAAAGATCTAAATGTAAGATGAGAAACTATGAAATTGTTAGAGGAAAACATAGGCAGAACACTCTCTGACATAGATCACAGCAAGATCCTCTATGATCTACCTCCCAGAATAATGGAAATAAAAACAAAAATAAATAAATGGGACCTAATTAAACTTAAAAGCTTTTGCACAGCAAAGGAAACTACAAGCAAGGTGAAAAGGCAGCCTTCAGAATGGGAGAAAATAGCAAACAAAACAGCTGACAAAGAATTAATCTCCAAAATATACAAGCAACTCATGCAGCTCAATACCGGAAAAATAAACGACCCAATCAAAAAATGGGCCAAAGAACTAAACAGACATTTCTCCAAAGAAGACATACAGATGGCTAACAAACACATGAAAAGATGCTCAACATCACTCATTATCAGAGAAATGCAAATCAAAACCACAATGAGGTACCATCTCACGTCTTTCAGAATGACTGCCATCAAAGAGTCTACAAACAATAAATGCTGGAGAGGGTGTGGAGAAAAGGGAACACTCTTACATTGTTGGTGGGAATGCAAACTAGTACAGCCACTATGGAGAAGAGTGTGGAGATTACTTTAAAAAAAAAAAAAGAATAGAACTGCCATATGACCCAGCAATACCACTGCTGGGCGTACACACTGAGGAAACCAGAATTGAAAGAGACACGTGCACCCCAATGTTCACTGCAGCACTTACAATAGCTAGGACACAGACACAACCTAGATGTCCATTGGCAGACAAATGGATAAGGAAGTTGTGGTACATATACATAATGGAATATTACTCATCTATAAAAATGCATTTGAGTCAGTTCTAATGAGGTGAATGAAACTGGAGCCTTATTATACAGAGTAAGTCAGAAAGAGAAACAGCAATACAGTATATTAGTGCATATATATGGAATTTAGAAAGTAACAATGACCCTATATGCAAGACAGCAAAAGAGACACACATGTAAAGAACAGACTTTTGGACTATGTGGGAGAAGGCAAAGGTGGGATGATAAGAGAGAATGGTATTGAAACATGTATATTACCATGTATAAAATAGATGACCAGTACAAATTTGATGCATGGTGCAGAGCACCCAAATCCAGTGCTCTGGGACAACCCAGATGGATGGGGTGGGGAGGGGTGTGGAAGGGGTTTCAGGATGGTGGGACACATGTACACCCATGGTTGATTCATGTCGATGTATGTCAAAAACCACCATATATTGCAAAGTAATTAGCCTCTAATTAAATAATTTAAAATAATAAATTTTAAAAAGTATAGTTAATTTACAAGGTTGTTGGTTTACTGATTTGTTTCGAAGAGCTTGATTCTGGCCTCTAATTTTCTCCAGTGTTTTTCTTTTATCTTTTTTTGGTCGCTGATTTCTGCTCCTTATTGAGTCTTTCCTTCTGCTTGCTTTGGGTCCCTTTTTTTCCCCTAGTTTCTTGAGGTGAGAGTTTAGATTATTGAATTGGGATTTTTCCTCTTTTCAAATACATGTATTTAGTGTTATAACTGTCCTAAATGCTTTAAAAACAGTAAATCAGGTTATGTATACCATTTGCCTAACAGTTCCCAGGTCTGCTGAATCTCCCCACGACTCTGGCAGAGCAGTGTGTCAGTGACAACTGCCTCTATAATCCAATGTCAAGACTGTTTCAGATTTCAGTGCCAGTTCTGAGTAACTCCAGAAGTGGTTAAAACAAAACTTTGATACCAGTAACCTGGATCCTATTCCTGGTTTAGTAACTTATCAGATGCATGACTATGACCTAATCAGTTAACTCTCTAAGTCATTGCTTATAAAATGTTTAGCCAGGGTCTGGCACAAAGAAAGAAATCAACAGATTTTAGCAAATGCTATTATCAAACAAGACTTCCTTACTTTAAAACGCAGGTATAAGGAAACATCCTACATGGCAAGTGCTCCAAGGTGAAGTGTGTCACTTCAGTCCTGTCCAACTCTGGGTGACCCCATGGACCGCAACCCCCCTGGTTCCTCTGTTCATGGGATTCTGCAGGCAAGAATATTGGAGTGGGATGCCATTTCCATCTCCACCAAGGTGAAGTAAATTTAGGCAAACTTAGAAACAAATCTAAGAAATTAAAAGGAATACAGATATTTACAAACTTCCTGATGTTCCCTCCAGCAAAGAAATTTTAATAAACATTTAGAAAACCAACTCTACTCCTGAAGTTCCTCAGGTGAAATATACTGTAGAAAGCACTCACTCTTCTACTAAAAAGCAAAAATAAGGAAACATCATTACAGTTTTTATTCCTTTTCTAATTCCTCCTGCCACTCATGCACAAGACACACTTCAGCAGCTCTTTACTTCCCATTGACAAATCATTATATTTGCTATAACCATAGAAAGCAGATTCCCTTGACAAATGGGCACTCTACAAAGATGGACTCCAATTCAGATTATCTACATGGATAATTTGCATTTAACCCGTGTCTTTTAAATACATTAGCAAAGGTTAACTGTTCCCTTCTAAAAATATCTGTTTCTCTAGTATATATACCCTATGTAGTTGATTTCCAAACAATTCCCCATCTATTAGCAATAATTTCCAAAGCTTACTAAATTTTTTAAAGTTTCATTCACTGTAAAATAGACTTGAAGTTGTTTTTACCCATGTATATTTATAACACACCAGAATGTCAGCTGATAATCTCTAATCAATTGAATATCAGAGGCAGAAATGAGGAGCAGAGAGCAACAGATATCATCTGATCACAAAGAATACAAATGTCATAAGTTCACTGCTGAGGTAGGGCAACTTTCCTCAGTAACTTCAGACAAGGCAAGCTAATTATATGTAGGAAATCTTATTGTAAATACATTTTTAGGCATATTTCCTTGTATGTATTCCTACATATTTCCTTGTATTTAATATGTCCATCTTTAAGTAGGAACAGGTAAATAAAAAGATTAAATGGTTGATTGTACATGATTGCAATATTAAATTTACTTTTAAAAATCTTTTGTCTCCAGCACAAGTAAATAGAACAGAGTAAGATCATATAGATAAGGAAAATTCCAGATACACTATTTAACTTTGTAGAGTTCAGGGTTCTAGACAGCTCTATGAAATACAGCTGATGGTGTTATCATCATCAGGCCGGCCAAGTCAGAAGACTGGGAATCATACAGGTCAGTCTCCTCTTTATCCCTACTAGCACTGCCCCAGATTTGCCTTTCATGATTAGCTGCCTGTCTGTTTACAATAACTCCCTTACAGTTTCTTCCAGCCTCTAGTCTTGAAATTCTGAGACCCATCTTCCATCAGTAATGAACCCCAAACTAAAATCTGATCACGTCATTATTTGTCTGTGTTAGTATCAGTTGCTCAGTTGTTTCTGACTTCTTGCAACCCCAAGGACTGTTTCTTGCCAGGCTTCTCTGCCCATGGGATTTTTCAGGCAAGAATACTGGAGTGGGTTGCCATTCCCATCTCCAGGGGGATCTTTCCAACCTAGGGATGGAACTCAGGTCTCCTGCATTGCAGGCAGACTCTTTACCATCTGAGACTACTTGTCTAATACCTTCCAGTGTCTCCCAACAACTAAAGTTCAAATTCCTTACCGAGAATTTGAAGATCATCCAAGATCATTCAATATCTGCTTCCTCTCTCTAGCTTCATCCTTTGTCATTTCCCCCTCAAGCCTCATAGCCTAGCAACAGTGAGCTATTTTTAGATTTCCCACATGTAGCATTCTTTCTTCACTTTCATATCCTTGCTCATGCCCTTTACTCTGCCACTTACCAAAAGTTTACCTCTTACCCCTTATTCTTCTTACCCCCTTTATCCTGGCCAAAGACTCAGGGCCCTTTTTGACTCAGTTTAGGAGTCAATTGTGGTTGAGGCATGTGCTGACCACACCCTTCCCCTCCAAATAATGCTCTCTCTGATCCTTTATTCTCCAGTCATGACTATCACGCACTCACTACATCACCAGTCTATGTGTCTGTCTTTCTCACTGGACCAAAAGTTCCTCAAGGACAGGAATGGTTAGTCACATCTGTATCTTCAGAGCCTCGCACAGTGCCCGGCACTCAGCACATGCTCAACAAATATTTTTGAATGAATAAGGGTATAAATGTGATACAGAAGAGGGCAAGTAAGTACTTGGAAAAACCATAATTATACAATAATCATACTGAGAAATATGGATTAATTTATCTGTCACTAGCAAGAACATCAGCCAAGTTTTTAATGTTTCCGTGGACATCTACTGAAACGGGATAATCATCAGTTAGTTCTATTACACCTGTAACCTGCTATCACTGATCAAGTTTGCTTTGTTTTTACAAAATCTTGTGTGTCTCTAAGTGTCACATGGCCTAAATAATAAGAGATGTTTGCCCAAGTTGTTTATTAGGAACTTGGAGTCAGCTGTGTCCAGTTCAATCTCCAGCCGGTTTAGACTGGTTAAGATGATAAAAGTGTCCACTTGGTGACCTTTAATATCAGAAGGCCAAAACCTCCACCCTAAAAACATACTAATGCCACTATTTTCTGAGCACGTGTCCCGTGAAGAAGTCTGGGGCTTAGCTGGACAATGATGATTACCTCATCTTTCTTGCCTCCAATTTCCCCATGCTCCTGCCACCTCAGATTTATCCCATAACTATCCCAAGTGCCTTGCCTTTGGGGAAGTGGATATGAGATTTGTTCTCCCATCTCCTCACTTGGTGGCCTTGAGAATAAACCCTTTCTCTGCCAAACCTCACTTGCCTTGCTGCATGTCAGACAAACCTGATTTGGTAACACTATTACAAGTAAAACTTTTATTTCTTTCTAGGTCTAGGAAATTAGGGGAAAGAAGCTAAAAGCAAACAGCAGAATGTAAATAATTTAAAATGCATGAGTGGATCTAACACTAGTCCAAGGTGCTCAATGCAGCCACCTAAGCGTACAAGTAACATGGATGATGGAGAGGGCAGTAGAGTTCTCAAAAGCTGGGGGCCCAATATCAGAAACTCAGTTTCCTACCAGAATAAAATTGCCATCTAGGACCTCTAGGGCTTCCCAGGTGGCGCTGGTGGTGAAGAACCCGCCTGCCAATGCAGGAGACGTAATGAGACACAAATTTGATCCCTGGTTGGGAAGATCCCCTGGAGGAGGGCATGGCAACCCACGTCAGTATTCTTACCTGGAGAATTCCTCAGATAGAGGAGCCTGGAGGGCCCAGTTCATAGGGTTGCAAAGAGTGAGACATGACTGAAGCCACTTAGCACGCATGCACACACAGGACCTCTGAGGCTGATGCTAGAAGGAAGTAAAACATTTGTTTCCAGGTACACAACTGCATCCCTCCATATCCTTCTGTCCCCGATTCTCTCTCTGATTGCTGATACCACTCCCCAGCACCTCCTGTGAATACTACGTTGTCTCCTTGACTCACGGGCATCCGTGTGGACAAAACCCTTTCTTTGCTTTTTACAGCAGGGCCAGAATATTCAAATGAACTTTACTAAAGGATAGCATAAAAGAATTTTCCACTATGAGAACCTGACATAGTTCATTCACCTTTAATAAAACGAAGCAGTGATGCCAACTCAAAAAGTCTGTCTGAATGTCAAACCTCAAGTGATTGTGAGGTTCACACCCAGTGAGGACCCTTTTGAGGGACCCACCCTACCAAGTCCACCTCTCCCTCTGTGTGTTTGAGGGCAGCGGATTATATTCTGCCCATAAATACAATCCTAGACATCCAAATTCTTCAAACTCCAGACATGCTGAACCCAGCCCTAAAACCATCAAGATTTTGTCATCTTAGTTCCAGTTTCCTGTCTAAACAGCTGACTCTTCCCCAGGTAATTTTTTTAGAAGTGACCTTCATCTTCATGTGGTACTTGGCTACTCACAAAATATGGCCTTATCTTTGCATGTCCTGACAATTTAAACATGATCTAAACCAATACAATGATCTTAATCTTCATAAAAGAGATATATACAGTCAAACTATTAGGCAGAATTCTTAGGATTCTGTCCCATCTTGAAGACCTGTGAGTGAGATAAAGGAAAACTTAAGTAACTCATATCTGGAAAACTGAATAGGCTTGCCAACAAGCTTGTCATCAAAATATATCCTGTGAGGAAAGTTTTTCCCTGAATGAAAATTCTTGCCATGCTAAATCACTTCAGTTATGTCTGACTCTTTGCAACCCTATGGACTGTAGCCCATCAGGTTCCTCTGTTCATGGGATTCTCCAGCTAAGAATATTGGAGTGGGTTACCATGCTTTCCTCCAGGGGCTATTCCCAACCCAGGGATCGAACCTGTGTCTCACGTCTCCTGCATTGTCAGGGGGATCCTTTACCACTAGCGCCACCTGGGAGCCCAGGTGGCCACTATTACGTATGAAACATTACATCATTATGTATAAAACATTATATCATTACTTATGGATCTAAGTGGATGTGCATATATATTTTGAAGCCATCTCAAAAATGACAGAATGATCTAAGTTCATTTCCAAGGCAAACCATTCAATATCACAGTAATCAAAGTCTATGCTCCAACCACTAATGCTGAAGAAGATGAAGTCGAACAGTTCTATGAAGACCTACAAGACCTTCTGGAACTAACATAAAAAAAAGATGTCCTTTTCTTCATAAGGGACTGGAATGCAAAAGTAGGAAGTCAAGATATTCCTGGAGTAACAGGCAAGTTTGGCCTTGGAGTACAAAATGAAGCAGGGCAAAGGCTAACAGAGTTCTGCCAAGTAATATAAGTAAATACCAATGAACACTTTACTTGACTTGGGGACTGTGGGCTCTTCCCATATCCCATTCTTCTGCCTCCCCCAAATCATTGTTATCCTGAATTCTGTTCATGTCCTTGCTTAGTAAAAAAAACAAACAGTTTTTCACATATGGATATATCAACAAACAATTTATTCAGCTTTCTTGGAGAATGATTGAGCTTTATAAAAATGGGATTATACTGTATGTAGTCTTCTGGGACTTTCCTCCCCATTCAAAATCATGTTTTTAAAAATTCATCCATATTGAATAGAAGGTGAACATAACAAGTGAACAAGAATGGTCTTAGCAGCATTCTTCATAATAATTCTAAACTAGAAGCAATCTAATTGTCCTTAAACCTCAGAAAGGATAAATATATACACACAATGGAATCCTATCCAGCAATGAAAATGAATAAAATACTGCCACCCTCAACAATATGGATGAATCTTATGAACATATTTACAAAAGAAGTTAGACACAGGAGAGTTTGTGTTGTATGATTCCATTAATATAAGGCTTCAAAACAAGCAAAATTAATGTATGATGTTAGCAGCTGGGACACTATTTACCTTGAACGAGGTGGGTAAGTGACTAGAATAGGGCACCAGGAGCCCTTCCTAGATACAGATAATGTTCTACTGTTAGATCTGGGTGGTAGGTATATAAGGATGGTCATCTTTGAAAAACTATCCAAGTGTATACTTATGATACATTCATATTATAAATTTTGAAAGGTTTACCCATGTTGTTGCACAAAAAAATAATGATTTTTTGTTTGTCATATAATATATAATTATGTAAATATAATTCAGTTTATCTATCAATTCCCTTGTCCCTGAACATTTGGGATTTTGTTTGCTTGTTGTAGCTACTTACTTTATTCAACAAACAATGCTGCTACAAACATATTTCTTGGTGCACATATGTAAGAATCTCTTTAGGGGAAGTGTATAGAAGGAATTTCTAAGTCTAAGGGTATGTTACAGTATTCAACTTCAGAAGATTACATCACATTATTTTCAAATTTTCATTCCTGCCTTCCAACAGTGTATGGGAGATCTAATCCTGAATGCTTACTATTTTGTCAATTCTATGGTATCTCATTGTGGTCTTATTTAGATTTTATAATTAACAATGTTGAGTACTTTTCCATAGGCTTATAAGCCATCCTTCTTTTTTCTGCAAAATACCTCTTCATGACTACTGCTTTTTTCTATGACACAGTCTTACCCTAACTGATCTGTGAGAGTTCTTTATATAGTCTGTAAACTAACCACTCATGGATTACTTTCATGAAAATATCTTCTCCCCATTTGTGACCTGTATCTTCAATCTATTTTACTTCTGAAAAACATAATTTTTCAAAGCTTTTTATTATGGACAAGTTCAAACAAACACAACAAAAGTGGGAAGGAGGCCAGACAGCCCGTCTTTTAGTCAGCGCAGGGCTCAGTCACTGGCCCTCCCCAGAGGCCATATCCTGAGGATGCATCCTACCCCTGTTTGGGAGACGGCAACGGCCTCGCGCCGGGCCACACCAACGCCAAAGCCAGCTCTCTCTCAGAGAACCGTGGGTGCAGGATGAACGGCTCATGCCAGCAAAAGCTATGGCGGGAAAAACGGGTACACAGCGGCATGCTGGGAACGCTCAGAGCATGCTGGGAGCACGCAGAGTATGCTGGGAGCCCTCCGGGTATGCTGAGAGAGCTGGGGTACGCTGGGATTAAGTTGGGGTAAGTTGGGGGCGCTAGGTGTGGTGAGGGGAGGTCTGCGGTGCCCAGGCATGCTGGACACAGTACCCCTGAGCCACGGGGAGGGCGCTGAGGAGGGAGGACACGCAGGCCAGGAGACTGAGGTGGGCTGGGCGTGACCCGGACGACAACTGCTTGACGAGCCCGAGAGGGAGACGGGGAGCTGCGGAGGTTGCTCCAGGCCGGCCGCCCAGCCTGCCGCTGCTTCACCGCGAGGCTCAGGCGTCGCCTCCTGAGTAGTTTTGATGGCCTTGCTTTGACAGGAGGAGCCTGCTGAAGAGATAGTTGTAGCTTTTGAAAGGGAAAGGAACCAAGATTCGTTCTTTCACGAAGGCCCACGGGTTCCAATATTAGGGCATCTAATTTAATCAGTAACTTATAGAATCGCCTTTTAAATAAGGCACTTACGCTAGGTAAAGACCTTGGAGATATTTCCACCAATTCCATGCGGTGCGTAAGAAAATGAGGCCCCAGGGGAGGAAACTTGCCTGTTGACCTTGGAAGCGGTGTGTAGGGCAGGTGGGAATCCGACCCCCAGTCAGGCCTCTTCCCACCAAGGCTCCATAGAGGGAGGAGCAGTGAAGCTCCGGCAGGGCTGGACGCTGCTTAACCAGCAGGTCGCTGACTTCACAGACTGGGCGCTCACGATGACCTTGGGTCTCTTGGGGTTTTGAGTCATCAAATGGACAATTTTGTAGGTACCTGTTCCTTACTGTAATACTTACCACCAGGGCAAAAATGTGGTCAAAATGTTATTTTGTAGCCGGCAAGTTTTCCAGTTAATCAGCTTGGATGTGAAAGGTAAGTGAAGTTAGTGAAGTCGCTCAGTCGTGTCCAACTCTTTGCGACTCCATGGACTGTAGCCCACCAGGTTCCTTGGTCCATGGAATTCTCCAGACAAGAATATTGGAGTGGCTTCAAAGGTGCTGCTCTCTAAACAATCTGTTAACAGATCATCCGAATTTTGAGCCTTCCAACGCAGTCCTTACACAATCTAGGGCAAGAAATTTGTACGTTTTAATTTGTAAGTTCTGCCAGTTATGAATTGAAAAAAAAATTGTTTTCGTGTAATGCTAAATAATAAAATTAAATAAATTCCTGCCTATTCCTGAACAGGTCAGAGTTGTTTACACACAGTTTTCTGATCAGTCTTTGAAGTTGACAAGAGAAGGAGAGGACCACTCACAGGAATTTTTTGGTGACTTTGCTGTAAGATATTTAAAGGAAAACTGAGGCAGAAAGTAGTTTTAGTAGGAAATGTGTTTCAGAAATGAAAGCAACAAATCTCTGCATTTTAACTGTCTAACTATTTTCACTAACGTGCACTTTTGTACTTCTAGGCCCAAGCCGTAATCGGTTCTTTGTTTTTTATTTTACTTCATTCGTTATTGATGCTCTTTACCTTGGTGAAGTAGATTGTGTTGGCCTTGGAACTTTGTACTTCATTAAAAAAATTTTTTTCCACAACAGTAAGCATTTAGCATAGAGAGACAGAGTAGAAAAGCAGAGAGAAGGAAGGAAGATTTCTATTTTTACTATCAGAAATCTTCTTAATTAGGTACACCAAATTAATTAACACCTTGTGTGACTTTGTTTTAATCTTTATAAGAGTACACGCAGTTTTAAAAGAATTCCATGATCTTTAATGAAGAAAATTTCAAGCACTGTGGTACTTGAGTAAGAAGATGTGTGGGAGCCAGAAGGGCAATGCTGCCATTGATCAAATGGCACCACAAGGGTATTTGGTTACTGAGATCAGACCTAAGGCTGGTCACACTTCAGATTCCAGGACTGTGTTACTGCTTCTTTTCTTAAAGAGAGAAAATATGTGGATGCTTAAAAGTTTGAAGTACCAGAATACCAGTTACCTTCCCTGGATATGTTTGTGTATCCTAGAGAAACTGAGCTTAAATCATTTCACATTGCAGTTTTCTTTTCTTTTATATGTAAGACAGACCCCAAAGGTATGCCCTGTGAATTATCAACTGTAAAATGTGTCCCACAGAGAAGTTGGAAAGCCAGAGAATTTGTGGAAAAGAAAACTAGATAACAATTTAAAGATCTCAGTGAACAATTTTGTTTAGTGTAAAATGGTGAAAAATATATTCAGCTTTGAAATGCTTTATAAAGATAACTGAAAATAGCAGAAGGTTTTGCTATACATTTTGATTTTTTTAAGTATTGTTGTCATAGGAAAGTTTTTGTCTTCCTGAAAACAAAGAGAAACTTAATAACCAAAAATTTTAGAAAGAATTTGTTAAATAAAAACAATGTAGCAGAAACATATCTAGTACCCAGAACAGAGTAGGCATTTAATACACATTGCTCGTGGTTCTTTGTGATATTTGTACTCAAATTATTCTATTTGTTGTATAGAACTGCAGGTTTAAAATTATAGATTTTATTTTTGGAGTAGCAGAGTGTTCTAAAGTGTATTGTGATGGTTGCAACTCTGTGAATGTAGTAAAAGCCATTTAATTATACATGTTAAATAGGCGAATTGTATGTGATATAAATTACATCCTAATAAAACTTGTACCCCCCCAAGTTCTAGGTTATCATTAGAAAACCTTAAAGGTAAAGTGTAAGTGGTATTTAACTGCTAATATTTGCTAAACTTGTTTTTGCCCTTGTATACCAATGCAATATCAAATATTCTGTGATGGATTAAAATGCTTTACCCTATTAGTAAAATAAATACAAGTTTACTATGTTTTTATTGTTGTTTGTTTTAAAGGCCTGATTACTGAGGCATTCAGTCAACAGGAAAATATGAATGATTCTAAGCAGCAGTCACTGTTCTTCATCACACTTCCAGATTTACACAAACTCTGTGCTGTCAGGATAATATTGAATAATGGAGTGGCAGACACTGAGATTAGGAGCAGACAAATGAAGATATGCAGGTGAAAAACAACACAATCTTGTAACTAATACTTCCTAAACTTTTTACATCTGTAAGAACTGTTTTAATAGTATCACCTTTAAAGCAAGATACTCATTTGCTAAATCTGTTTATACAATTTTAGAATAAAGGAATTCAGTATTGTTCTGACCAAGTATATTGAATTACATTTAAGGGAGGACTTAAAGTACTTCATATAGAATATCTCACTGTTGAGTCTTTGTATTTGTGGCTTCTTGTGTGTTATTTTAATTAAAAAATTTTATAGACATTGATGAGTTAAATCAATGGATTAAGTCAAAACTTAGTCTTAAGTTTTGGGAGATAATCATCAATAACTGTTTATGAAGTACCTACTATTTATGAAGCACTTCAGGAGATACCATAAACATTTTAGATTAATATAATTTTTAGATTTTCAGATTGATGTAAGAATATTTCTCCAAGAATTATCTTGAAATATCTAACCTAAGATAGTCTTTGGAAAACACTTCCAGAAGTTGACGCCTAAAGTATAACACTGAAGACCCACCTTAAATTGTTTGAGACACTCAAGGAAGAACTCTTAGAATACATAACAAGATTATATCTCTAATTGAATTTCTTAGAGAGGAGCAAACACTTATAAGATAGCTAGGAGTCAGAAGTAAAATACTCTTGGGTATCCTCCATTTTGCTCTTATTTATAAAACTTGTCTTCTGACCACTGTGTATTTTCCCACTCAAGTACATCCAGGAGTCTGTACCCTTCCTGCTAAGGTATAATTTGGTACCCACTGAGCATTTAATTGTGACCCCTTAGGGAAGCAAGTAAGTAGAAAACCTTAAGAGAGATTTTCTGCCATTCACTCTCATATTGAAGGTGGTCTTGCCCATAGAGAGGGGTGCTTTGACTCATTGTCCCAATAACTGACAAAGAGGCTAGAACAGAAAGACAAAGATGTGGTTGTGTCAGACAAAGGCACATCTTGTACAAGCACGTACTGGGGACATCCCTGGTGATCCAGTGGCTAAGACTCCATGCTCTGTGAGCAGGGGGCCCGGTTCGATCCCCCATTGGGGAACTAGCTCTTGCATGCTACAACTAAGTTCACACACTGCAACTAAAAGATCCTGTGTGCCCCAATTAAGACCCAGCACGGTCAAATACATAAACATTAAAAAAAAAAATCGTAAGCCTGCTGCACCACAGTGCCAGCAAAGATGAGCCTAGCAGAAACACGTTGACCCATCTCACGTTTTGACGTAACCCCCCACACACATGCACTCCTAGCCTTTAAAATTTGTTTCCTTAATGATTAATAATTTTGAAAATTTTTGTATTCCTACCTCTGTTCCCTTTTGTGTTTTTCCCATCTTTTCTAATAAAATTATTGATGGTAATTTGAAGTGTAATGATTGTTGCTGTAAGTTCACTTGTCTTTTGAATACTTAACTAAAACCACTACCCACTTCATTTTCCTTCAAAAAATTTCCTTTTTCTCCAGTGCTTCTGACCACCACTTTAAAAAAAAAGGAAAATGGAAGAAATAGGAGTTTAGAAGAGCTGAAGTCTTCATAGTGCTTAGACTTTTTCGAGTCTATACTTAAAATAGAAATGGAGTTTTAAAAGAGAAATTTTAGTTCACAGATGAAAGGGTTAAGAAACAGATGTGCAGACAAGTTTTTATATTAATATCATATCTAAAACTTTATAGTTCTCTCAATTCAAATCTTGGCTGATTGCTTACAATATTCAAGGTACCATGCTAAGTGTGGAGAATCATATGGAAATCCATAATACAATCCCTGCCTAGAAGAAGCTTAAACTTTTCATTGGAACTAACAATTTTTAAATGTTCTGATAAAATGAAAACAGAGGGTGGGCAGTCCAGTTTAAAATGAATGCATTTCATCTCCACAGGCAATTGCTGTTTTTGCACCAAGATATCCTTACATCACCTGTACCTGGAATATTTACCCAAATTTGGGTGGTGATGGCGGTTAGTATTGTAACATTTTATAAACTATCATTTATAATTATTTAGAGCAACATTGATAAGCATTAATTTGGGTATTAATTATAGCTCAAATTGAAGATAGCTTATGAAGACTAATTACATTGTGTTGCAGGTTGATCAAAACATTAACAGACTTTAACTTCGATATACCTCATGTTTAAGATCCATTTTTGTGGCTCTGAATTCGTATTTAGTTTTCTCTGTTGTTGATGTTAAAATAAAGATTATCAATGAATAAAATATGTTAACAGCATAGTTTTTAAGATAGCACAGACTTAATCCTTTTTTATATTTTATTCTTTAGAATTACATTTAATATAAAAGAAGTTCCTTGTTCCAACAGATCTCCAGTTATGTTTAAAGAACTTGAGCCAACATGTTTTTTTATTTTGGAAATTTCATTAAAATGTTTTTCTTACTTAGTAAAATTAGAACAAGAAATATATTTTCTGGTGCTGTATATAGCTCTTATGCTGAGATTTTAATTTCCCAGAAATTAATATTTATTAATAATGCTGACAGTTCAAAATCTTTAGTTTATTTATTTTTCTTTAGGTTTTAGGTTTATATCCATTTTTTATCTTCTCATTCTTAATATTTTTAAGAAAGACAAGATGTTAGTGAACAAGTAGACAGTAATGTCTCTATATTCTTTTCTACCTGAAAAAATTAGGAAATGAGTATCCTAATCTTAGCAAGAAGAAGAAGAAAGTCACCATATAAAAATATGTTTTGAATTTTCTCTTGATCTTCCACTTGTGTCCATTTTCCTTATTCATGTCTAAGAAATTATTGCTTAATAAGAAAGGTATTAAATATTTATTACATGAAATTTACTGGCCTTTTACTTTATATGGTTTCTGGATTCAGTTCATTTCCAGAAAGGCTTTCTTCACTAAGGAATATACCCATAGATTCTACTGGGTTTCCCAGAAAGTTCATTTGGTTTTTTCTGTAAAATGACACTTGTAGTGCTTCATTGTCTTTCACTTCATTTGAAACAGTTGTTAAACTGTATTGTGACAGCTGTCATATCAGCATGCATTTTTTAAAAAATCAAACTTGATACATTTTTGTGTAGCCATTTTAATATTGAAGATGGAAGAAAAAAGAACACTTTCAGTAAATTATACTTTATTATACGAGAAAGGTGGGCTTCCCTGGTGGCTCAGATGGTAAAGAATCTTCCTGCAATGCAGGAGACACAGGTTCAGTCCCTGGGTTGGGAAGATCCCCTGGAGAAGGAAGATAACCCTCTCCAGTATTCTTGCCTGGAGAATCCCATGGAAAGAGGAGCCTGGCTGGCCACAGTTCACAGGGTCATAAAGAGTCAGACGTGACTGAGCGACTAACACTATACCAGAAAGGTAAAAAGCAGCTGAAACAGCAAAAAGATCTATGCAGTGTATGGAGAAGGTGCTGTGATTGATTGAACATATCGAAAGTGGTTTACAAAGTTTCATGCTGGGATTTCTTGCTGGACAGTGCTCCATGGCCAGATAGATCAGTTGAAGTTCAGTTCAGTTCAGTTCAGTCACTGAGTACTGTCTGTCTCTTTGCAACCCCATGAACTGCAGCACGCCAGACCTCCCTGTCCATCACCAACTCCCGGAGTCCACCCAAAACCATGTCCATCGAGTTGGTGATGCCATCCAACCATCTCATCCTCTGTCGTCCCCTTCTCCTGCCCTTAAGCTTTCCCAGCATCAGGGTCTTTTCAAATGAGTCAGGTTTTCGCATCAGGTGGCCAAAGTGTTGGAGTTTCAGTTTCCACATCAGTCCTTCCAATGAACACCCAGGACTGATCTCCTTTAGGATGGACTGGTTGCCTTTTCTAAAACCAGCTTGAACATCTGGAAGTTCATGGTTCATGTGTTGCTGAAGCCTGGCTTGAAGAATTTTAAGCATTACTTTACTAGCATGTGAGATGAGAACAATTGTGTGGTAGTTTGAGCATTCTTTGGCATTGCCTTTCTTAGGGATTGGAATGAAAACTGACCTTTTCCAGTCCTGTGGCCACTGCTGAGTTTTCCAAATTTGCTGGCATATTGAGTGCAGCACTTTCACAGCATCGTCTTTCAGGATTTGAAATAGCTCAACTGGAATTCCATCACCTCCACTAGCTTTGTTCGTAGTGATGCTTTCTAAGGCCCACTTAACTTCACATTCCAGGATGTCTGGCTCTAGGTGAGTGATCACACCATTGTGATTATCTGGGTCATGATCTTTTTTGTACAGTTCTTCTGTGTATTCTTGCCACCTCTTCTTAATATCTTCTGCTTCTGTTAGGTCCATATCATTTCTGTCCTTTATTGAGCCCATCTTTGCATGAAATGTTTCCTTGGTATCTCTACTTTTCTTGACGGGATCTCTAGTCTTTCCCATTCTTGTTTTCCTCTATTTCTTTGCATTGATTGCTGAGGAAGGCTTTCTTATCTCTCCTTGCTATTCTTTGGAACTCTGCATTCAAATGAGTATATCTTTCCTTTTCTCCTTTGCTTTTCACTTCTCTTCTTTTCACAGCTATTTGTAAGGCCTCCTCAGACAGCCATTTTGCTTTTTTGCATTTCTTTTTCTTGGGGATGGTCTTGATTCCTGTCTCCTGTACAATGTCATGAACCTCCATCCATAGTTCATCAGGCACTCTGTCTATCAAATCTAGTCCCTTAAATCTGTTTCTCACTTCTACTGTATAGTCATAAGGGATTTGATTTAGATCATACCTGAATGTTCTAGTGGTTTTCTCCACTTTCTTGAATTTCAGTCTGAATTTGGCAATAAGAAGTTCATGATCCAAGCCACAGTCAGCTCCCGGTCTTGTTTTTACTGTATAGAGCTTCTCCATCTTTGGCTGCAAAGAACATAATCAATCTGATTTCAGTGTCAACCATCTGGTGGTGTCCATGTATAGAGTCTTCTCTTATGTTGTTAGAAGAGGATGTTTGCTATGACCAGTGCGTTCTCTTGTCAGAACTCTATTAGCCTTTGCCCTGCTTCATTCTGTACTCTAAGGCCAAATTTGCCTGTTACTCCAGGTGTTTCTTGACTTGCTACTTTTGCATTCCAGTCCCCTATAATGAAAAGGACATCTTTTTCGGGTGTTAGTTATAGAAGGTCTTGTAGGTCTTCATAGAACTGTTCAACTTCACCTTCTTCGGTGTTACCAGTTTGAAGTTGATAGTGATCAAATCGAGACATTAATTGAGAACAATCAACGTTATATCACGTGGGAGATAGCTGACATACTCAAAATTTCCAAATCAAGCATTGAAAATCAGTTGCACCAGCTTGGTTATGTTAATCACTTTGGTGTTTATGTTCCATGTAAGTTAAGCAAGAAAAACCTTGACCATATTTCTACGTGCAATTCTCTACTTAAACATAAAAAAAAGCTTCCATTTTTAAAACAAATTGTTATGAGTGATGAAAAATGGATACTATAAAATAAGGTGGGACTGAAAAGACTGTGGAACAAATGAAATGAACCACCACCAACCACAACTAAGCCTGGTCTTTATTCAAAGAAGGTGATGTTGTGTATATGGGGGGGATTGGAAGGGAGTTCTCCATTATGAGCCCCTTTCAGAAAACCAAATGATTCACTCCAACAAGCCGCTCCCAGTTAGACTAACTAAAAGCAGCACTTGACAAAAAGTGTCTGAAATTAGTCAACAGAAAAGGTATATTCTTCATCAGGATAATACAAGATCTCATGTTCCTTTGATGTCCAGGCAAAAGCTGCTACAGCTTGGCTGGGAAATTCTGA
This sequence comes from Muntiacus reevesi, assembly GCF_963930625.1. NCBI lineage: Eukaryota > Metazoa > Chordata > Mammalia > Artiodactyla > Cervidae > Muntiacus > Muntiacus reevesi. Next base: position 4,468,167 of record NC_089252.1, on the reverse strand, counting down.
CTCATCTGCCATACTCACCAGAAACTGGATTTTAAGATTTCCTTTTGTTTACAAAATTCTCTTAATGGAAAAAAATGTCAGTTTCCTGGAAGACTGTAAAAGGTACCTGGAGTAGTTCTTTGCTCAAAAAGATAAAAATGTTTTTGGAGGATGGAATTATGAAGTTGCCTGGAAAATGGCAGAAGGTAGCAGAACAAAATGATGAATACATTGTTCAATAAAGTTCTTGGTGAAAATGAAAAATGTGTCTTTTATTTTTGCTTAAAACCAAAGGAGCTTTTTGGTCAATCCAATATTTCAGGAAGAGAATGATTATCACTTGCTTCTTTCTCCAGAGCATAGAAACTGTTAGGATGATGGTCCTCTGCTGTGTTCTGCTGTATAAATGTTTAAATTCTTTATGTAGTACATTATTTAATAATATATTTAAGTCATTTTTATAAATATGGATTTTTTTTTAATAGATAACATTTTATAAAGCTGGAAAACTTCATGCCTACATGGAAAAATACAGAGCTAAGGTAAGTTTTTAAAAGGATAATAATTCCAGATGTAGTTTTATTGATTTTGTATATTCAGCTTATTTTGTCAGTAAACGAAAATTAGAATAGCTTTCTCATAAGTTGTTTCTGTGCATGTGAGAAAACTGATATTTTCTCTCAGGACAATTTATTTGTGCACATTTAATAGAGAAAGGGGGAAGAGGCTTAATTTTATTGGGTACTTTCTTGCAGGCATTTTATGTGACATAATTTCATTTGTCATCTCTGTTTTCCAAGAAGTGAATATCCCATGTTAACAGATAAACTGAAACCCGGAGAGGTGAAAAAATTGTCCACAGTCATATAGCTAATTAGTAAGGGAACAAAAAAATATAGATTTTATTCCCCATGGTGATGAGTGTCTGGATCTTAGCAAAGAAAAAAGAAATGAATACTTGAAGTAGAGCACCTATCGTGTCTCAGTACTCAGGCTGTTGAGACTTTGCTAGAGCTCCCATCATGTCTCTGCATGGGTGTCTGAGGCACTGTATCCTTGGTTATTCTAGCAGCCTGTCCAGGCATCATTGTTGGCCTCTGTTCCTAGATCTAGTGGAGTTTGGAATGATGAGGTTTTCGGTCATCTTCAAGATGAAATGCTTTAAGTTATAGGAGAATGATGAAGTCTCAATAATACCCAGAGATGCTTCGCAGTTCCCTGAGAAATACTTGAATAACCTGAAAGCTGATTTTAGCCATCATTTACCATCCGTGGAAAAGCAGTGTTCTTCTCACCTGTGTTGAGCCTTCACGATTATGCTCAATTTGTCTTTATCTGGATACTTTGTACATGAGTAATAATCACAGCAGATAGTCATTGAACATCTATGATATACTGAGCACTTTGCTTGATTCTGGAGATAAAGCTGGGAACCTGATAAACTTCTTGCCCTTGGGAATCTTAACATAGAAAAATAATTTCCTCCTTTTTATTTATTGGGTGACAGTTCTTGGCTGTCTCACTTTTGTCTTGCTAACAAAGGCCCTGGCAGTGTTTTCTCTGGGCTGCATTTGCAAGAATGTTTGTATAGCAAACAGCCCTGAGTGTTTCCTCATATGAATATGCTATTCCATATGCAACTGAATACTCAAGGAGGGACTCTGCTGATCTCAGAGTTTTCTCTCTGTGAAGCTCTCTTCTCTCAATACTTTGCCCTCCAAACTGTAGCTCCCGTGGCCTCCCTGGACTCTCAGTTCTGTCCATTCAACCCAGGGAGCCGGCTGCCTCTTCCAGGATTCCCCTTCCCTGCACTGCAGCCTGGAAAGCCTCTTTAATCAATATGCTGGGGTGTCATGAGTTTCCCAACTCCTAGGGGTTTGTCTTTTTTTGTTGCTTGATGGCCTGTGTCTTGTGAAACATTGTTTCATTTAACTTACCCAGTGTTTTAGTTATTTCAAGTGGGACAATGTGTCTGGATCCCATTGTTCTTAAGTGAATATTCTGACCTTTGAAAATTGTGTGCAAGTAGAGATACTTGTTGCATTGTATCTGGTGCAAACACATGCATACTGCTGGTTCCATGTGTGCCCATGTAAACATTTAACTTTTCTGATATTGGACTAGAGTGAACAATAATGAAACAAGTTACAGTGTAGTTTGGGTAGGCTTCCTCTGTGCAGAGCAGAATACAAAGTAAAGTGTAAGATTCTAGCACATGAGCTCCAAAGATTTAGGCTTATTGGGGCAGGATAAACTGGTAGAATTTGGCCATTACAGTCATAGTATCAAAGTGAATATATTTTAACACTTCTTTAACTTCAGAACCAGATAGGATTATCTGGAGTGATGGCTGTAACTTCTACCCAGAATAGCCCCGTTTTGTTGGGAGGTGATCTAAGCACACAGACATTTTCTCTGAGTTTATAGTATAGCATAACAATTACTGTGAACTTGCCCATATTTTGTGCTTTAATATTTTTAGGTGGAGGCTCCACAACAAGTGATTCCTATAATTCTTCAAAACTGCCTTTCATATTCACTCACAGCTAGACTTGCTCCAGGCTGGAATAAAGCTGGCCATCTCTTGGTACAAGGTGACTTTATCTCTTTCAATCATTAGGGCCTTCTGAACCAGATTACTTCTATTATGTACGTCTGTTTTTAATTTCAAAATACATTATTTTAGGGAATTTTTTTTCAAAAAAATCTTTTTGTTTTGTGTTAGGGCATAACTGATTAACAATGTTGTGATAGTTCAAGGTGAACAGCAAAAGCATTCAGCCACACATATACTATACATGTATCCACAGGGAATGGTTAAAGCATAGCCCCAACCAAGCATTCTTAAGCAAGCCCCCATCTACAAAAGTGTCCTCTCCTTCCTTTGTGATTATATTCAGAGGAGATTTCCTAGTGTTTCTATGGAAAAAAGTGGCTTTATTATAGAATACTTGATGTTTAAAAAGGAATAAACATAAGTTATGGAGCACTATAATAAAATGAACACAAATTATTAGTGTTGTTGGAACCAAGTCTATTCTGAATTTTGTGTTGTGATCTGTTTTCTAACTATTTTATACCAGGAAAAAATATGTGCGGGAAGAATTGAGTATTTCTGTCTTTTTAATATAAGAGATATTTTTGAGTGTTATATTTTTTTTTCTGAACTATCATCAGATATTCATTTGTATAAAACTGCATTGTAAAGCATTTTCTGCAGCTTTGATAACTTTGCATAAGGAAGTTATATTAAGCATGATTTATGAGTTTTAATATTATGGTGTATTCTATGAATTTTTTAAGGAAGAGAATTTCTTTCTCAGATGGGAAAGCAAAGTGCTGTTGGTAAGTAAAAATATAAAAGTTAATAGATAAAACATAAATAAAATAGTTGTTTAAAAAGTGTTATAGATTGTTGGGTTAAAATCTTGATGATTAGGTTGTATCAAAAGTTAATCAGAATCTGTTATAATCAGTTTCACTCAGGAAACCACTTCTGATTCAAAAATATATATTCTACTTCATGAGAAAAAAAATTCACTTTTCTTAATTGATATAAAAGCTACATTTTTAATTTCTCTAGTTAAAATTATAACTAAAACAGTTTAATTTTGCAGGTATTTATAATGTATAGTCTCTAGAACTATATTATAAGAATTCTTTAGTACTGTTGTAAGTAAAAGCTTTGGGTTTTTTTATGAGTACATGATTCTTGTTTTCAAAAAAAGATTGCCTAAAGAGACACAGATTAGTCTAATCTAACTCTTTCGTTGATGTGCGTGGTTCTATTGCAGATAGACACATTCCTATCAGTAGTCCAGAGATGGCAGATAGATGGAAATCCTAAGCCAAGTAGACATTGTCAGTCATGGTGGTTTTACCAGCATTTGACCGTAGCCTTAAATCTACATGTCATCCACGGACTATTCTATCTGAGTTGGCTTCAGGCTGAAGCCCGTTTGCCCCTCTTGCTCTGGGTTCGTGTGTAAGTTGGGCAGTGACAGTCTCTGTGCTCCAGCTCTGGATGAATGACTTCTTTGCCTGTCCCCAGACACCATCAGGAGACTAAGCTGTCAGAGGGTAAAGAGAACAGTTTAGGACAGCAACACTCCTCACTCATGTGTTAGAATTTTTTCTTTTAGTTTTACTGAATGTAATATTCTGCAGCAAAACTTACAAGCTGTAGATGTATAGCTCATTGGATTTTCACAAACTAATAATACCCTTAGAACCAGTTCTTAGATCAAGAAATGAACATTACCAGTACACCAGAAACCCCCACATGCTTTATTTCAGGTAGCCCTATCTGACTTAGATGTTGTTGTGGAGTCACTAAATCAGGTCCGACTCTTTGAGACCCCGTGGACTGCAGCACACCAGCCTTCCCTGTCCTTCACTATCTCCCGGAGTTTGCTCAGATTCATGTCCGTTAGTCGATGATGCTATCTAACTATCTCATGCTCTGCAGCCCTCTTCTCCTTTTGCCTTCAATATTTTAATTATGAGAAAGCAAGATAGATGCCTTGGGACTCTGAAAGATTTGAAATATATCTGCCAGTATATTTGAGGACATTAGTTAGTAAGTCAAAAACATGGGATGGTACCTATTCTGATTTAAGAAGAGTTTTCATTTTTCACATATAATAAATGTCAGGCTTCTAGGAGGTGTCTGCTAAGTTTTCCTCTCAATTGTGGGATGTCTCATTTTTCTCATTGTAACTGTGCCCTACACATTATACCCACATATGTACTGTTCTGTGCATTTGTCTTCTTTTAGATGTCTCATCTGTAGACCGTCAAAAAATATAAATATATTGACCATATAAGGTGACTATTTGAATTTTACCATGTGTGAAAAAAATCAATTCTTAACTGAATTTCTAACTTGAATAAATTGAGTTAATTTCTTATGTTACTAGAATACTTAATTTGTTAGGCTGGAGTAATAATTCCAGAAAGTTCATGGTTAATAATTTTATTTTCAGAGTTAGATATCAATGTAACAGCAACTCAAGTTTGTCTAAGCATAGAAGCTCACACAATCAGACTGCCACCACCTCAGGTACCACATATTTTTATTTCTTAATATATAATTAATGTATTTTTATTACTATATAATTAATATATTTATTATCATTACTGATATGCTAGGAGGTTTTAATTTTTAATAAGAGTGATGAGAAATTTATTATCAAAATTCATATTATTAAATACTTGACATATTGATATTGTCTTAAATCTGTTTACCAAAGAAAACATCATTCTGTCCGTTTAATACAGATCTGATTATGTTATTCCTTTACTCAAAAATCTCTTTAGGTAGCATTCAAGACTCCACAATGCTGCGTTGCCTCAGCACCTGCTCTTTGCCTTTTCTTTCACCTCCAAATATTAAAAGTGCTATTTCAGCTCATACTAAATATATTAATAATAAACCCACATTGGCATTGTTATGGTTTTTTTCATCTTTTTTTTTTTTACACCTAACACGTTTTGCCTTCTTAGTAAAAGGATCTATCTTCTATTTTGCTTATTCTCATAGCACCCAGTATAGAAACTTTCACATTAATGGTAACTCAGTGACTGTTATTTTCCTTCTTCTGTGACAGAGTTTCTCAACAGAGAGGGGTAGAGGGTGAAATGAGTGGTTTCTTCCCCGTGAGACATCTGTGACTTCTAGAGAAAGCTGGGCTGTCACTCAGTGGGAGGGTGTGTTGCTACGGCGTTAAGTGGGTAGAGGCCAGGATGCCGCTGAGTCTTCTAGCGCACACCGGAGCACCTCCACTCCATCCCCACCAAGAGTCTTCTGGGCCAGATGACCCACAATGGCCACACTGAGGAAGCCCAGGCACAGGACTGAAGACTCTTCTTTGCTTAGCGTGCCCCTTGATGTGCCATGTACTCTGCTTGTTCTTCAAGGACCGGCACAAATGCCGCTCCACTCATTTCTCCATTCATTCATTGTTTGATTACTTGTTATGTTAAGGCAGTAGACAAGTCAAAAATGAATGGGAGCTGTGTTCTGGCCCTCAACAGTTATGTAAGCCAATAGGAAAGCTGACCTGAGTATAAGTGATTGGAGTTACTACTGAGTCCACGCTCTTACTGCTCGCTGCATGGCAGGCCAGTAGATTGAAACACGAGGTGTTTGGGCAAAGACCTGTCAGCAGATGGAGAGGATGGTGGACTAGTGTTCCAGAGAGCCATCTTCCCAAGTTCCGGTTCAGGCTGTTTTTACACTAAAGAGGGAGTGGGTGTGCCTGGTTGTTACAAACTTCTTGGTGCCTGAATCCTTTGTTACTGCAGCTGTCCATGGCAGTCAAGTCATGATCTTCCTGTAAACCTCCAGCAAGACAAAGGTTCCACAGTTTCCTATCTCTATATGAATGGAAAGTGTTACACCTTTCAAGGTCAGGCCTGGGAGACAGGGCTTGAGAATGGGCTATCACATATATTTCAGGTTGGTTCTTCTCTGTCACAGAGTCAGTGGCATAATGTGAATATCTTGTACTGACAAGGAACCTTCCTAAGGCTCCAAACCGCTGTGATCTTTCACCCACTAAAACCTCCACACTATGCCTCACCACATATATTTGGAGTATCTCCATTAATCTCAGAAACACAATGGAAATTCAGAGCAGGATTAGTCATTGAATGTGGAGGAAAAGGGTCTAAATCTAGGCCTGTAAGGTTTGTATTGGCAGAATGCAGATAAATCAGTGTGGGGGCAGTGCTTTAAGCCAGGGCCTTGTTATAATGCTGATGGCTTGTCCAAGAATTGGAAAATTGGCTGGGTCAGCTGGAGTTCATTGAGAAGCAGCAGGCAGTAGACTTAGAATGTTGTTTCCCCGAAGATGAATGAATAAGAGCGAGGGATGTGAAACGGTCTCTCTAAACACAGTGTCCTCGACCCATTAATATTTTATTTTGCACCTCACTTGAGGTCTCTCCAACCTCTGCCTTGCTGTAAGAAAATGGCCCACACTACCCAGAGTGAGGAAACTGTAAGTGGCAAGTAGTTGCCACAGACAGGGCACCTGAGCACCAAAGAAAAAAGCATTCCAGATCTTGGAGAAGGGATACAAAAAGAGAGTGCAGTTGTTGGTTCTGTCCTCTTGCTTCCAGAAGACCAGAGGAAGGTGTAACTTCCTAACACATCCTTGTCCTCTACTTTAAAAAATTTGTTTAAAATTTAATTAAGAAGCTATTCTGACAGAATGTAAATATCTTCCTTTGGACAGAGATTCAACTCCCACTTAACATAATTAAAGAAACTGAAAGCCAGTTCAAATAAGTACAAAATAGGAGTTTGGCTTTGGACAATAAGAGGGAAAGTATGAAATATTTGATAAACTGTGTAGAGGAGGAAAAGGGGTGAGATGAAACACTGATTACCTTGTGTAAAGTGGTTATACATGATTCAATGTAACAGACTTTGAAACTGTTTCTTAACTGATGGTGTATGTGTGATAAATCTTTCTTTTTTTTTATTTTAATGAAATCTGTGTTTTTAAATGTTTCCTTTTGTTTGCCAAATTCTTTGGAGGACTTATGCATTAAATTCTTATTTCTATCAAAAGCTAAGAGAATTTGATATTTCTCAGAGTATTATAAAGAATTTTGAAACTAACCAGAGTGCTATTATTGAGGAACAGTCCATTTTAAGCAACTGGTGCTACGTTCTGCCAAGGTGAGATTTCAGTTTGTATTATCTGGGGTGAGTTTGGGATATAGTAGTTTTCTCCTATTTTGCTTCAACATTATTATGTGCAAAGTATAAACCATTTTTGTGAATTTTGGAAACTGAACTATAACTTTAAAAAGATATTGAAACAATATTGTCATACTTGCAGAAACCATCTAATTACTAAAATAATTTTATTACACATTTGTATCTTTATTAGACCTCATTTTAAAACAGTAAAATTTCTAGATATCTCATTATGAAATTACAACTATCTATAACATCAATAAAACCTTATAAACGTGTACATATAATTAATGATTCATTATCATTTGATTTGAGCTAAGTTATAAGTTTGCACTATCTTCAAGGGAAAAAAATGACTTGTTACTAACATAAATATGACTATTAGCATGAAATTTTAACCAGATTAGGAAGAACTTTAAGTAGTGGAATCTGCATTATAACTTGGTCATTGAAGCAGAGAAGCAGAGAAGAGGTAGATAGGGAACATAGATTTGCTTCCGATTCATTCAACTCTTAACAAACTTTTCCCTAAAGTCTAAAATTACCAGGCCTACCTCTGTGTGGCAACACTGTATAGTTGCCACACAGAGTTTGGTGTTTGTAACTGGCGTATTGTTTGCATCAGTTCAACTTTGTTTTTCCTAACAGTTCTTTATTAAGAATTTAATACAATGTTAATTTAGGACTGGGAGCAAATGAGTAGCTTATTACTTATATGTTGATAGTTGCTAAAATTTTTGAATGCTTTCCAAATCACATAGTTGACTTAAACCAACCCAGGAATCGAAACCAGTTCCCTTATATCTCTTGCATTGGCAGGCGGTTTCTTTACACTATAGTGCCACCTGGGAAGCTCCCTGTCTAAGCACCGGCTCATAATATTTTACCAACTGTGTTTTTCATAGTATGAAAATGGGACGAATGATAAATATTCTTCACTCCATACCCCCTGACTGTCCTTTCCACTCATATGAAGATTTCCGGATGCACTGGGATGGCCTGGTAAGGAATAGAAATATATATTACATTAGTAGCTATTTAATTTTGCTTCTTGTAATTTAACCTTAACTTTAGCTTTAACTCAAAAGAATTTCAACTTTGTTCTTAATTTTTAGTACGGCTATAAGCTTCCAGAAGACCTTGGAACTATTAAAATATACTGTAGCATCTACTTCAAAATGATAGGAGAAAGGATCTTCACATATCCTTTACAGATGCTCTCTGCCCACCCTAGGATCAAGGCATGACTCCTAGTGGAAAGGAACAAAATAATTATATAGGATTCTCCTTAGCCAAGGACTCCCTCTGGTGGCCTACTGAAAGGGTGGAATTGAAAGAATGAAAATTTCTTTTTTGGAGAATAATTTCACAGGCAAAGTTTAGAGGATTTAAATAGCACTTAATGCACCTCATTGATTTGAGAAAATATTTTTCTTGATGTTATTTTTAAAAATCTACACACAGAGAGAGCACAAGTACTCAGGCGAAACTCTCCCATGTTAATTAATACTGGTTTCATTGTATTTGTTTCTTTGTATTCTGACCAGCTGGTCTCTAAAAGGAAGAGGGAGGATCCTAGTGTTCTCCTTCTGTATTCTATATTTCCTAACCCAAATCTTAATATAAAGTTGAAGTTAACAGCTATCAATTATTACCCTTCATTAAATGCCAAGTGATTATTCCAAGTCTTCAGAATGTTTTATATCTGAAAAAGCTAACTGCTTTGCTCAAAGAACCACATTCAGAGCTTGAATGCAATTCATATGTGGTGTTTCTCTGTGCTGAATTTTTACTGTTCCTAGAAATGCTACCTGTTTATTGTTTACTGTGAATATTTACATTTATAATCTATGAAGATCATAATGTCTTTTCTATAAATCATTAATTTGCCAGTCTGTGGCGAGAGCCATATAGTAATAAGGGTACTACTGTGAGTTGTTTCTATTGTGAAAGTTAAAATTTAAAGTAGCTAGGATTTAGTTATTTGTGCCTTTTTAGCAGTTACAATTTTAAGACCTTTTTACATCAGTTAAAAAAAAATGCTGTCTCCTATCTGCAAAAAAATACTCCATTGTTCTTTAACAATGTTCAGGTACCCTCTCAGTTGCATCAGAAGTCAACCCATACAGTTCTTTCCAAGGGTAGATATGGAAGGTGTGTTGAAAAGCTTTCTTTCAGATTTAAAATCTAAACTGCCCCATATATGTGGATTTCCCATAAAGATGACAACTAAACCGTGCTACTACACACAAGAACTAACCACACTGCATTTGCAGGTGAGTAGTTTTCCATGTCCTACCGAGTTCTCTAGGACACGCTCTGCACGTGTGTTGCTTGGATCGTTGCTGTCAGCGATGGACAGCCTAACCCACTGTGCTGGGTCTCTTCCCTCCATTCAGTGTTTCCCTGATACTCTTTGTTTTTTTTGTACTGTCGTTCCTTTTATTATTGTATTTACCTTGGTATTATGGTAGTTGTTGGTCTATTTCTTCTAATTAATGTAATGTGACTTCTTAGAAGGCAGAGAACATATCCTAAGTTCCTGGTACTTAATATATGTTCATTATGTGTTTTTTCAAAGAATCAAAGAATAAATGATCTTACAAGATAATTTGGAAATATCTGCCTCATACAAGGAGAAGGCAATGGCACCCCACTCCAGTATTCTTGCCTGGAAAATCCCATGGACAGAGGAGCCTGGTAGGCTGCAGTCCATGAGGTCACTAAGAGTCGGACACATCTGAGCGACTTCACTTTTACTTTTCACTTTCATGCACTGGAGAAGGAAATGGCAGCCCACTCCAGTGTTCTTGCCTGGAGAATCCCAGGGACGGGAGAACCTGGTGGGCTGCTGTCTATGGGGTCGCACAGAGTTGGACATGACTGAAGTGACTTAGCTTCAGCAGCAGCCTCATATAAATCCAAGTTTTCTTTGAGGTTCTTTTGAGAAAGCCTTTAAATAATTGATAGAAATCGAAACAACTTGAGAACATTTTTATTGTAAGATGATATGCTAAGTGAAATCTTATTTATAAAAAAAATAATAAGTAGCAGTTGAAGCAGTACTGATGAAGAAAATAAGATGACGTATCTTCATACACAATAGGATACAATATTTTTGTCAAAAGGCAACAAAATCAAAAGGGAAGCTTTGGAAGAACAAATGGATATTTAATTTAAGTTTTTCAACAAGAATCTTTCTTTTAAATGACAGATATAATATGTTTTCATCAGAAGGAAAGACAAAGGTTTGAATAATTTGAGCAGTTTGAGATATAATATGGATTACTGGAATATTGCTGAGTCTCCTTTCTTGACTTACTAGCGCCTTGTTTTATTGTAGCCTCCACTGTGCAAATGACTTAGACTTTCATGTATGTTGACTTACTATGGCTCCAACACTATGCCTGATGGCATTTTTTGCTCTATGTTTTCAAGCCAGGTCACATCATCTGTCACTAGCCAGCATGGGGGTCTAGTGTCCTTGGGTTAAGGGTCAACACCTCATATAAATGCTATAAGAGCATGACAGCCAAGATACCAGGTACTGTGGGTAAGGCCATTTTGCTGGAAGGGCGTGTAGGTGGATGAATACCAGCTGATGTCTTTTTGAACTTCATGAATCTTAAAATTTTGACCAGACATAACATTTTAAAGAGTTTAGTTGTTGGCCAAGTCTAAATCTGAAGAATTTCCAAGACGTGTCATTACATCATGTACTTTTATCAAATATGTTTATATATTTATTGACTACCTAATATTTCTAGCCCATGTCTGTTTTGGAAATGGTGAATGCAGACAATGTATTTGTGAAAATTTGCTTCTCAAATGCAAAATAACACTTATGTGGAATTTCTGGTCTTTATATTGCCTCTGACAATTGGAATGCTGATGATAAGAATTTCTCCTACCCAGTTTTATTGAGCGCCTTCTGTATGCCTTCTCATTTAATTACCAAAATAGACTCTTGGGGTAAAAAATTGTTTCCTCAGTTTTGCAGAAAGGGAAACTGAAGCTCACAGCATTCAAGTTATTCAACCAAAGCCACACAGTTAAACTCATTGTAAAATTAAAACTGAAACCTGAAGAATCAGATTCTTAGTTCTAAAATTGGAAAGTTTAGATTTGTGGTTAAGATCTCAAGCTCTGGAGACAGGCTGCCTGGGTTTGAACCCCTTATTACTTATTTAATCTTGAAAGTGAAAGTTGCTCGGTCATGTCCAACTCTTTGCGACCCCATGACCTATACAGTCCATGGAATTCTCTAGGCCAGAATACTTAAGTGGGTAACCTTTCCCTTCTCCAAAGGATCTTCCCAACCCAGGGGTTGAAACCAGGTCTCCCGCATTGCAGGTGGATTCTTTACTAGCTGAACCACAAGGGAAGCCTGTGTATAATCTTGGACAAGTTATTTGATCTCTCTGTGCCTCCGTTCCCCCAACTGTAAAATGGGGCATCGCAGTAGTGGTAATGCTAGTGCTCATCACAAATTGGGCTCTTCGGGAAGCCTGCTCTGAAACAGAGTCCAGTGTGTGTGATGATTGTTGAGAACTACCCTTGGAATCAACACCCATGAGAGGCAGGGAAGGAAGATTGGGTGAAGGGAGAAGTCAAAACCAAAGCAGGTACTAAAATGGCCAATCACGGTGGTTCTGCATTGGCCAAAATAGCAGGGCTTTATGCCTCCTTCCAATCTGTTGTTAGATTTGGGCCACCTCGAGACAGGCAAATTCTTGAGTGAGATGGGCGTCCATAACCAAGGCCATCTCTGCAGGGACTGACTGCCAAAGGAAGTTTGCTGATAGCACCCAGCAGCGGGGATCCCCCTTTCTGGAAGGAGCTCTACGCAGCATATCACCGTTTCCTTCCCAGAGCCAGACTACACAGGGTTTTGTGGGTTTTATTTTTAGATTAGATAATCCTTCTTGGAACAGATGCTTGTATTTAAACCTTCAATAAATGTTAGTTTCTGTTATTGCTACCACCTTGTTAGCTCTAAGAGTCATGCAGTACTAAAAAAGAATAAATTTAAAAAATGAAAAATAAATGGATCAAACTGTTTGACAAAACTCAACTGACTTAAAAAAGGGTTTCATAAATTAGCAGCAGTGCCTAGCCCAATTAGCTTTAAAAAAAAAATTTTAATGAGAATTCTCCAAGATACATAAAAGAAGTTGCTATAGTATAATGAACTCTTGTATGCCTACCATCTGGTTACTCCTTGACATTTTTGGAATGCGGGGTAAACTGTAATATTTTAAAACAAATCCAGGATGTACTATTATTTAATCTGTAAAGACTTTAGTATTAATATGTGTCTTTTCTGATAAGAGCTTTTTAAAAAATTATTTACAGCAATTCCTCTGTGTGTGTGTACTTAGTTGCTCAGACATGTCCAACTCTTTGCAACCCCATGGACTCCTCTGTCGTGGGATTCTCCAGGCAAGAATACTGGAGTGAGTAGCTGTTCCTTTCTCCAGGGGATCTGCCCCACCCAGGGATTGAAAACGGGTCTCCTGCATTGCAGGCAGATTTATTACCATCTGAGCCTAGTTCATACTAACTCCCTATCTATCTCAAAGATTTATTTTCCAGGTTTTGTTTAAATCAGAATCCAAGCAAGATTCACTTAATTTGGTTGTTATATCTTTTAGATATCTTATTATATAACATCCCAAATTCTTTTCCCTTTTATTTATGCCAGTTATTTGCTGGAAAAAATGGATCATTTATCCTGAAAAATGTTCCATTTTTTTTCATTTGAATGATGGTTTCCCTGTTGTCATATCTTTGAAACGTAACACTTTCTTCCAAGACCCATATTTCCCACAAACCTCTAGCTAAATCTGAGCTTAACTGAATCCTGGTTCGACTTTAATTAAAGAAGCACTCAGGTGGTGCAAGGCACAGAACCAAATTTTAATAGATAAAGCACATATGATCCATCATTTTGGTTAGTCTTCAAGCTTTATTTAAATATTTCCTTAATTCTGGACCTCTATTTGATATCTATTTAAATATAGGTTAAAGCTTTTTATTTCCCTCTGTAATTTTACATTAATGTACAAAGTTATATAAATTGTATGCAGTTCTAGAAATTAAAAGTCACCTAAGCCACAGTGACACCTGGCAGAATAGTGGTCATAATGTGGTAAAGCATATGTTTTCTCTCAGGTTATTATTTCACAAATCTTTGGTTAGTTGACAATTTATGTATTTTAAGTTCTGTGAATTATTTATGATTTCATCTGCTGTTTGCATAAGCCCTTTTTGTAGCCTTTAAAGATTTTTTTAATATAAACCTAGAGGTTTCCCCCTTTGAGCTATTTACTATATTTTAAAAATTGAAAGAATGCATAAATAATATATTGGCAGGCTCGGGGGCAAAAAAAAGCCCCTGGAAATTATTTCCATCAGAGGTATATTCCTGGAAAATATTCAGGTATATTTAGGTGTATTCCTGAAGACAAAACTGGACATGAATGTAAACGTTTCAGATACATATTCTAGATGAGTTTTATATCAGAATACAAGTAACCTATTATATAAATCTGCCTAGATTGAGTTTTTCTTTTTGTATCTCAAGTAATATGGATGCTGTTTAACAGTTATTACAGTTTATAAAAACCAAGAGTCTAAAAATGTTCTTGGATTTTCTGTAGTTGCTTTCAACTTAATTCTTGAACCATATTTTTGTCAAACAGAAAATATTCAGTCTAGGCACTTTAAGATGATTTAGTCACTTCTGACAAAGCATCTTTTTGAGATAGAATTTTATGCAAATTTAGAAATCATCCTCCCCGTGGTAGCACCTGTGTACAGAGGAAAGCCTCGTAGGGTGAGGTGGGTGGTGTGTGGTAAAGCGCATGTGGTGTGTTTACCGAATGTGATCCATGCCAGGAAAGTGACTGTCCTAAGCTCTGTTTCCAGACATCTACAAAGCTGGTGAGTGGACACTTGGACTTCTGCTCACTCTGCCACCCAAATTCCAAAGTCATCCATAAGTAGACCTTTCAGCAGAAACTACAGAAGCATGACTTTACCTCACTCCTTTCTTCCAAATATTCTATGAGTGCATCTGATTGGTTGATCTTAAGTCACATCCTGAATCCTAGCTGCAAAGGAGAAAATGTTCATTTTAGGTTTCTAGGCTCTAGAAAGAGTGCTAAGAGAAGGAAACAGAGTTATTGCTTAAAGCCTCCAAAGTTCCCGTTTGGCATAAAGTTTTATAAATAGATAGTAGTGATGATTACACAGCAGAAGTACAGTGGGGGATATACTTAATGCCACTGAATTGTATGCTTAAAAATGGTTAAAATGGTATTATTTGATGTTTTATATTTTTTTAACCACAATTTGTTTAAGAAGACTATGAACGCTTGTTTCTCCTTGATATATCTGACAAGTCAGTTTGACAAATCAGTTTGTCAAGTCAGTTTCCAAAACGTTCCCAGGTACCAGCACTCTAGTAGGCAATGAGAAGACAGAATGATTAAGACAGTCAGTGCCCTATCGTCAATATCGCACTTACCCTGAAAGGCCCAGTGTAAATGCCTCTCCCATTACTTTAATTTCTTTGGATAAGTGTTTTGTTAGTAACTGTGTGGAGGATTTAAGAATATGAAGGATGTACGAGTAAGTAACTCATGGTTTTCCTGCCCTCAAAGAGTCTAGTATTTACTTAGGGAGAGTGAACATGCACACTAAAAGATAAGAGCGCTACATTGTCCTCTTTTTTTTTTTTTTTTTTTTTTTTTTGGTGACAAATACTGATAAATGATCTTTGGGAAACTGAAAGGGAAAAAAACGGAGAGAAGAGAGAAAGACGCATGAGCACGTTTGAAGCACAACAGTAGTAGCTAAGTGTATGGGTTTTACAGTTCATTTACTACAGTTTAGAACATAACTTCATCTGAAAACATTAACCTTTATGGATAGTATCGAAAGTAGGATAAAAAGTCATAAGAAACACACATGTCCTCAATAAGGCCCATTTGTTTTTTGCTTTTCTTTAGCTGTTCTATACACTGTAGTGTTACTTTTTATTCTATCTTGATGATATTTTATAAATTATTTCTTTTCCTTTAAGGACAGTTTTACATTTCCTAATGTTTATCCTTTCAGGAAAACAAAGTCAAGCTGCCAAATCTAACGGCTGAACAGAGGTTCAGGTCGGCTCCAGCTCCAGCCCCTTCCGCAGGACCCGCCCGGGCTCCGAGCTTCCCGCCGTGCTCAGCAGCTGCGGGCCACAAGGGGGCGCCGTCGGCCAGCCGGCCGAAGCCCGCGGGGTCCTCGGCTCTGCGCCTCCACCCCGAGTCTGTGCAGAGCAGCAAGAAACCGCTGTCCGACCAGGCCGCACTAGTACCGGGAGTACACACGCCCAACAGAGGAAGTGCTCAAGCTCAAGACACAGACTTTAGCCCCCAACGGAATATTGCCCCTAAATTCATACCAGTTTTCAAAAGTCGATCATTACAGATGAACAAAAGTATCTTACCACCTGAGAACCTGAGAAGAAAACGTGTTGATACAGAATCTAAGTTGTTTTCCCTTAAATCCAGTGAGATCCAGGACGATAAACCGAATTTAGATCCAACTACTAAAAAACGTAATCATAGCATTCAGATGAAGGCTAAAAATCTAAATCTCAAGAGTTGTAGATCTCGGCAAGAAAAAAACACTGAGTCCCATGGAAATATGACAAAAAATCCCCTTTCTAGTAGAAGATCATTGATCATGAGTTCAAGTGAAAGTAAACAACTGTCTAATAGTTCAGTATTTCAGATGCCAACTAGCAATTTAGGTGTAATAAAAAGTGCTGTTGGCTCCCAAGTGAATGGAAAAGAGAATTTGACAAGCAAATATATAACACAGATTCTAGGGAAAAGCCATGAGTCACTAAAAGTGAAAAGTCAGCCACATATTTTTGAATCAGACACAGATCCGGAAGATTCCCAACTGCTAGAGCCGCAGTCAATTGACCAGACTAAAGAATCGGATGTAACTGACCACCAATTAACAGTCAGCAGAACAGTCCCCAGGTCTAAAAAGAAGTTATGTCAGGACTTTCCAAAAACGTCAAAGAAGCCTCACTCCAATACTGTCCTTTGTGGACAATCCCGTGCTTCTAGGAAGCAGGTAAAAAACCAAAACGCAATTTTAATCTGGGGCCCCTCATCATGTGATACACTTCTAAACCCCCCAAATAAAGATATAAATGATTTGCCAAAGATCTTCTAGATACACACTGAAAATCAGAGTATCTAACACACCTGAAAGTATATACAATTAATTTATAATAAAATGTGATTCTTCAATCTGGTTACAGATATATCACTTGGACGAATCAAAACCCAAGAAGTCTCTCATTCCTAAAGCTTAGGACATGGATGTGAAAGAAGGAAATATCCAGCAGGTAACTTCGCTGATATCTTCTGAGTTGTTTTTTGTGACATCACCCAAATTGGAATCACCAAGATTAGGGGTCCCCAATCTCATGTACCAAAGGAGCTACCTTTAATCCTTGAAGCCTTAAAATCTAGGAAATAGTAAATGGTGGGGACAGTACAGCCCTTGACGAAGGACTGTGCGCAGCAGCTGTGGTGTGTTTTAAGAGGTCCTTAAAGAGGGGTGAGGTAGAGGGGTCCCATCGCTGGCTCCCACCCACTGTCCTGGGGTCTCGGCAGACTAAGAGGAGGGTACTGCAGCAACAGACTGCCTAAAGATGTAAGATTTCACAGCCGTTAGAACACCTACTTTTTGGACTCTCCCCCGAGATAACTAACCTCAAATGATGTTTCCAAAGTTAATCATTAAGTTCAAGTTTACTCCAAAGAATTTTACAGTGCTGACTAGAGTTAAACGTGAGATTTAGCTGAAAATGCTAGTCCACAGCTCTGAAATCACAAAATCATGCATCTGGAAAAAGCATTTTATTTTGTCCTGCCATCCGTTTAAGAACAGACATGTTACTAAAATATACAAAAATATTTTTCTGCATAGAATTGTTGGAATATTTTCAGTTCAAGTTTATTATGAACAAGTTAGAAAGCATTTTCTTATTTTCTCTTCCAAATGCTATTTCTTTCCATAATTAATAGAATTTTAGCCTGATTTGAATTAACCAAAAGATAATTAAGTATATTTTCATTTATTTTATAATTTTATGTTTCATGTAGTTTTTTTTTTCTTTCTTTAAACAACCAGTAGGTGGTTGAGGAAAATTTTTTTATTTCCATTGTTTAAGATAATGAAATCTACTCTGATTTTCATATTGTTTTAGAAGTATAGCACTTTGCCACTTTGAATTTTTTGTTATTTAGTCTCTTAGTCCTATCCAACTCTTTTGTGACTCCATGGAATATAGCCCTCCATGCCCTGTCCATGGAATTTCCCAGGCAGGAATACTGGAGTAGGTTGCCATTTCTTTCTCAAGGGAGTCTTCCCAACCCAGGTATCAAACCCATATCTCTTGAGTTTCCTGCATTGGCAGACAGGTTCTTCATCACTAGAGTCACTTGGGAAGCCCTCTTTGAATCACATAAGACCTAACACAATTTTTAACAATTAAAAAAATAATTCCATCAGCTAGGAAGAATAACATGATGAGAAAAATCATAGGATATCATTATAGAAAACAATATCCCCCAAATATAAAATTAATATATATGCCTGCAAGGTTTTTGAATAATACAGAACAGGCCCAAGAAAAGGTTAGACGTAAAGAACCATCTGCAATTCCTCTTTGCAGAGATGACCGCTCTGAAAATGGATGGACATGCACACCCTCCTGTGAACATGGAATCAGGCTCCCTGTGCTGCTGTGGAAACACTTTTTCACTCAACAGGCTTTTTCATCGCTGGATAGTATTCCATTGCTACCAAATACATTGCTACTGTATTTGACTGTTCCTAATGATTGACATTTAAGTTGTTCCCAACTTTTCACTGTAACAACACACATTACATAATTAGTCTGGTACAGATCTTTGCAAAATGTCCAGTTATACACTAGTTTTGTTCATTGGAAATGTCTTTATTTTACCTTTACTATTTTTACTATTGAAACTTCCTTGGATTCTTTATTTTTACTATTAAAATTTTCAACCACAGAACATATGGATAATAGTATAAAAAACCTCTGAGTACCTATCACCCTGCTTCAAGAATTGTTAATATTTTGCCACTCTGTTTCATCTGTTTATCACTGACACACTTTTTTACTATACTAATTTAAAGCGAATTCAGCCCATCATTTGGTTTTACCCTAAATATGTTTTCTCTTACAGATAAACCATAGAATATTTTTAAAGAAAAAGAAAAGAATGTGTTTATATACATTACATTTTGAAGGTCTACCATATCTTTGTTGAATCACTACATTTCATTTTAGTTTAATAAGCAAACTAACAGGAAGCCTTCCATAAAAATAAAATCGATTTCACAGGAGAACTAGAGCCTTCAATCATATAATCAGGATACTGGAGGGAGATTTTATTCGTTCAGTCTTGCAATGATAAGACTGCAATTGACTGGGTGGTCTAGTGTCCAGCAGTCCCATTCCATTCTGGGTTCCTGGCCAAGATGCAGAAGTATAAATATATCGAAGCAAATGTCAATAATGAAATTTGGTTTAATATTTTAAAAAGAGGGAAACCGAAATGGAGCTTCTGTTCTAACAAGTATTATTCTGGCTTTCAAACATTTTAGATATTTAATTTACAAAATGTGATATAATTGTTGTGGTAAGATATTTAAAGAAACCAAAAATCCTTATTGATGTCCCACTGAAATAGTCCTTCATTAAAAAAGAGCTAGTAGAGAGTCAAATATAAGTTGAACTTAGATTTTTTTAGTGTGACTTGTTGCTTTTACTACTTCACTAAACCATTGCTATTAAAGGCAAAAATGAACACAAATTTTATTTCAAAACTGTAAATATAATTAATGCTCTTGAAATTGTACCTTGTTAGTTTACTGTATACCTTTGCTGTAAAAATTTCTATTTTCCAGAATTATCTCTATAATTATTTTACCATTTTCATAGGGAAGTACATCTGCTTTAAACCCTGTTTTGAATATGTCTTTCTCATTCTAAAACTAGTATGATGAACAACTAGTAGACTGCAGTAAAAAACAGTATGTCACTTTGTGAGGCTATGGTGAAAATATTTGTTTATGGCAGTGCTGTTAATAAGGATAAATATTTGGTGACTTGATCAGTCATTCACAACACATACTCATTCCTGAAACCAGTGTTCCTGCTGTCCCATGTATCTCTAGACTGCCTTCCTGTCGCTGTTCCGTTAGCATGCCTCAGGAGTTAAAACTTATTTTACTATTAGACTTAGCAAAATAATTTAAAAAGATAAATCCACTTGACCAAGTAGTGTATTGTATCCTCCTGTTCATTATATACAAAATCTTGATAGCCCTTCCTTCATTCCATTAGTGTCTAAAACTTAGAATTTATAGGAAAGTGTTTCTTTAGATAAATATTAGCCTACATGGCAAAAGCCTGCTTATGTTAGGATCAGTCTATTTTCTGGTATAGAATAGGTTTATTTTTCATCTTGTAATATTTATAATATCTAAATGAAAATTTACCATATATATATACATATATAACATATAAATGCATATACATATATGTGTATGTATATATGATTTACTATAAAGATAAATTGATTGATAATTTACTAGTCCATATTCAGGCCACATTGTGCTCAAATTCAGTGGAGAAATCAATGAAGTTTTTGTTTCATTTTAAAGATTATAATTTTGAAAGCCAGAATAATTCCAAGTCTAATTAAGGTAAATTTAATTATTTTCTTGTTTAAATTTTTGGTAATCTATATGCATTGTGGGATACCCCTAACTCTGCCCCCAAATCATTTTTCTTTGGTACCATTACAACTTTAAAACCATAAATAAATGATTTTGTTTGCCTAAATGCAGAATCTGAAAAGAACAGCCATTGCATTTAAAAACGAAGTATGCTGAAATTGATGTTAAAACTCACCTTCATAGACATTTAAAATTTTTTTCCACCTTTTATATTTTAAATTTCACAATTTTGCTTACTATATCACTATTTTATTTGTGTTTTATTATATATTACTATAATTTTTATATCATTTTATTTATATTTTATTTATTGCTTACATAGCAAGTAAGTAAGAAATATGAGTTAGTCAATGATTAACTTTTATCTGACTAGCCAGTTTACTAACCAGTTTTTGCTGTTTTTCAAATTTCACATCATCTGCTGCTATGCTGAAACTGACAATGTATTGAGTATTTGCTGATACTTACTAACGGTCAGTATTGATAAGTGCTTAAAGATGTCATGGTCTTTATTTGTTGATGATTAAAATACTTATGTTGTATCCTACATTGTGTCATAGTGTCTTATTTTTAATGAAAGAAATATTTTTCAAATAGATATATTTCCCTCTGTCAGAGTGACTGTAAGTAGGACTGGAAAGGCTTGGATCAATAATAAATTCTTTTACCTCTGTGATTCCATTTCTTCACATGCATTTACTGCTGGACCCATGTAAACAATTTTAAGTTCTCACCCCTTAACAAAACCTTTGTTCTCAAAGTTGCACATGCCTTTTTCTAATATAATTTCATTTATTTATTTATTCAGCTGTGCTGGGTCTTGGCTGGCGTGTGGGCTTTTCTCTCGTTGCAGAGTGGGGAGCTCCTCTCTAGCTGCAGAATGTGGGCTTCTCGTTGCAGGGGCTTCTCGGTGTGGAGCACCAGCCCTGGGGTGTGTGGGCTCAGCGTGGCAGCTCCGGGGCTCACGAGCACAGGCTAAGCAGTTGTGGCCCACGGGCTTAGTTGCTCCGTGGTATGTGGGTTCTTCCCAGATCAGGGATCAAACTCATGTCTTCCGCGTTGGCAAGTGGATTCTTTACCCCTGAGCCACTAGGGAAGCCCAAAGTCTCACATTCTTTCATTCAACAAACATTTATTTAGTATTTGCTGTGTTCCAAGAGCTATTGCAGATGCTTGGGATACACCAGTGAACACTGGCAGAAAGACAAACAGTAAACATAACAAATAAATTATATCATGTTTTAGAAGGTGACAAATGTAGGAAAAAAGAAATATATATTCCTTTATAAAATTGAAACCTGCAATCATATTCAAGGAGAAATCCGGGAAAAAAATAATTGGCTTTGTGGTTTATTAAATATCTACTTATCTCACCATTAAAATAGTTTGGGAATAAAATATTTAAATCTCTGAAGAACATGAGTTAAGCGGCTTTTAAAATAAAATCCTGGGTCTGCACATAGAGGGAACATATGTCAGTATAATTGTTTAGCTAAGATGAATAACATAATGGAATTTTTTAAACATGCTATTTAAATCATTATAAGATTTTATTTCTAAGAGTAAGGATTTTATATAAATTGCCTTTTCCAAATCCAGTTCTAGCTCTGCCCCTTACCATTACTACCAAAAAGAAAGAAATATGGGACTTTTATGAGGAAAATACAGCCTCACTGCCCTCATTTCCCTTTGGTTCTCAGCTTGGTCAATGCTTGTTCTCGTCTGGATTAGAATTTGAAAACTAACTACCTTTTTGGAGTTCCTGTTTTTGATAATGGCATGCTAGGTTGTTCAAGCTAACCCCCTCATGGAAAGCAACTAAAAATGCTGGACGAATTTTCTTAAAGTTCATAGAAACATCCAAGAACCAAAATGACATAAGGAATTACAGTAAAAAACACTAAGAAAAAAGCCAGAAAGGTAAACAGAGAATTCAAAATCACTTTTGTTCCTAAGATATGGGATAATCCACACTTGAAATGGAGCTGTGTTTTCATGACGTTGAAGAGTGAGGGGAGACAAATGCAGAAGTCCAGAGCCTGCAGAGACAGAGCCTAGAGGAGGAGCGCACTCACTGCGGCACGTGCGCTTTGCTGGGACCCTGAAGGCTGTGCCCACAGTCAAGCGAAGCCCTCAGTAACCAGCTCCATGCGCTCTTCCCCCAGGGACCTATAAAGGGCCCCCTGGTGGATTTCTGCTCCAACGTGTATCACCAAGGTGATCTGAGAAACCTCAAGCCAAAACTTAGCTTAAGATAGTATCAGATACATAAAACTATCGGAAATACCAAAACCTTTGGGAAGAAATGGAACTTTATTGAATTACATTAAAGAATACTATCCAAGTAAATGGAAAACTATGTCACGTTCATAGATTAGAACTCGATGGGAAAATCGAAAGAGGTTTCGATCCAAATTTCAGCATGTTTGTTTTAGAACTTGATAAGCTTCTTATAAAATTGATATAGGAATGTAAAAGTCAAGAATAAACAAAGACTCTTAGAGGAAAAAAGAAGGGAGAACTTGCTCTCCAGATAGCAAGATTTATACAAAGCTGTAATAGTTAAAACAATATGGTATTGGTATGCAGATTAACAAACCACTTGAACAGAGTCCAGAAAGGCACCGATACATATAAGATTTCATACTATCCCTGTTCATAATAGCTCAAACACAATCTAAATGACTGTTAGGAATTTTACAAACATAAAGAAGCAAGATAACAAAAGAGCTTCCATTCACGGGTAGTCCAAAGAGAGGACAAGATCAACCGTGTTGTTTAAGGATGAATGCATGCATGTGTGCTAAGTTAGTTGTGTCTGACTCTGCAACCCCACGGACTGTAGCCCGCCAGCCTTCTCTGTGCATTGGATTCTCCAGGCAAGAACACTGGAGTGGGTTACCTTGCCCTCCTCCAGGGGATATTCCTGACTCAGGGAGCGAACCCAAGTATCCTGCATCTCCTGCATGGCAGGCAGATTCTTACCACTGAGCCACCGGGGAAGCCCTCGGGGATGAAATTTAAAAAGGAAAATAAAATTATAAAAATTATAAAGGAAAACAAAGAAATTGTTTAAAAATCCAGTACAGTGGTGCCTCCCAAGGAAGAAGAGGAATGTAACCTGGGCAGATAGATGGTAGGGAAGTCCTTTTGGAACAGTGGTAATTTCCGTTTCATTTCTTCTCCTGGGTGATATTATGCAAACATTGACTTTATAATTGTCCATTAAACTCTATCTATATGTTTATGCACTTTTTAATGTGTAGGTTATATTTCATGGGGTATGTGTGTGTGTTATTTTGAGAAAAATAATACCAAAAAATAGAAAACCCTCACACAGCATAGAAGCCAGAAAGGTCTTACTTGGGGGACTCTAAGGTGGTAAAATGGGGCTGCAGTTCATAACGGTTGCATTCTGACAGTTCTCTGAAGGATGGTGGGTGCCCAGGGCTCCTAGAGTGTAACAGCAGCTTGAAAGCAGAGAGCTGCCTTTGGGGGCGAGCAGCAAGGGCAAAGGGCAGCGGCAGTACCCCCTGAGGTGTGGGGTTCACGAGGCAGCCCTGTGAGGCTCAGCTCGTCCTGCCCAGAGTGATGCCCTGCTTCATGCTTCTCCACCCAGCAGTTCAGTGTCTAGAGGTTCATCCTGACAGTCACTGGATAAGAAACCAACTATGTGTATACACACTTGCTAACATTGTTAGCTCTGCAGACGCTAACACTTCAGACACTCCTCAAAGCAGAATCGTGTCCTTCTAGTGGGTCCCTACACACTGTTACGGGGAAGGAAACGGCAGCCCGCTCCAGCATTCCTGCCTGGAAAATCCCATGGACAGAGGGACCTGGCGGGCTACAGTCAGACGGGACTGAGTACCTGAGCGCACACACACATGCACACATGCACACACATGCACATGTGCACACACACCCACAGACACCCACACACGTGCGCATGTGCACACACACACCCCACACACATGCACATGTGCACACACACGCACCCCCACACGCATGTGCACACACACTCCCACACACATAAAAGGCAGTTAATGATTATGACCTAGACTTTTACGGTGTATCTATAAAACAAAGAACTCTTAGATATTATAACATTAAGCAAGTTATGTTTCCCAGAGCAATAAATCCAAGCCTGCCTTTTCTCTCCTAAGAACTAGTTTTAATACTTCATAAACTAAAGAAAGCCACGCTATATATGGGGCTGCTGAGATGAAACAAAGGAAAGTATTTTTAGTCATATTTCTCTTTAACCAGATTTACCACATTTCATTACTTTGCTGCCTACTATTGCTCTGCAGTCCCTGAGGAAATAACTAGATGAAATTGAGAATAAAAACAACATAAAGTAGGACATTCGATACCCCAGGTTGTATACACCCAATCCGGTTGCACAATGATTAAATTTAGCTCTAGTTAACCTGATTTCAAGTGCAGTTCAAATCTGGGGGCTATGAGAACCAGAATGCTTGCTCTACCTGATCAGAAAATATTTATATTGAAACATAAGGTTTTGAGTTTCCCTCGCATATAGGAACATTAACACACAACAGGCGGGTTCTCCTTTGAGAGATCACCAAGTTGTATTTGTACTGCCAACGTGACAAAGATTTTGTTGGGCCAAGAAGAGCATCCATCACCCAGCAGTCCTTGCTGCTCCCTCTCTGCACGCGCGTCTCCCAGGTCGCGTCTCCACCTTGCGATGCTGGAGGAATGGGTAGGCGGCTTCCTCTGGATGTTGGGGACCGTTTCCAACAGGCAGCTCCCCTTAGACTCAGTCTCCCGAAGCTTTCTGACTTCGAATGCATCATCTCACTGTTTGAAAAGAGACCGCAAAGCATAGAGCATCTGAGTAACTCAGAAGGAAGCATTTTCAGACATTTAAAGTTGATTACATAACAAGGCTGTGTAATCTCTTCCTGGAGAAGGGGAGAGTGGAATTTCCAAGTCAAACTGGGTCACTTTTGCCTGGACTGGCTTTAATTAACTGGCAAATCTTCTGGGACGTATAGAAATAGACCAAATGTCCCCTCAAGTTTCCTTCAAACCTGCCTGCACTTTGCTGAATGACGGAACATTAGACCAAAAAGAGATCATGGCACAGGAGTCCGAGTCCTTCACAGAACAGTGAGGACTGAGGTACAGAGTAAACACTGTTTACGTTACCATTATAATGACGAGGATGGGATAATTGTTTCTTTCTAGTCCCATCTTGCCCTTTAAAAAAAAATCTCCTCATTGTGAAAGATATCATGAATTCAAAAGAGTTTATAAAGCATACATGGGAGGTTCAGTACCTCAGAAGCGTCTCTTCTTTTTTAAAAAAATTAATTAATTTTAATTAGAGGCTAATTACTTTACAATATTGTAGTGGTTTTTGCCATACATTGATATGAATCAGCCGTGGGTGTGCATGTGGCTTCTCCTCTTTGATATTCATTTACCTATTTCTTTGGCTGCACTGGCTCTTAGTTGCAACATGTGGAATCTTCCATCTTTGTTGCTGCACTCAGGTCATAGTTTTTAGCTGTAGCATGGAGGATCTTTACTTGTGGCATGCAAACTCTTAGTTGCGTCATGTGGGGTCTAGTTCCCCAACCAGGGATTGAGCCCAGGCCCCCTACATTGAGGGTACGGTGTCTCAGACACCAGACCACTGGAGAAGACCCCTTCAGAGCGTCTTCAGTGTCTCTGCCTGACCTCACGCCTTTCCTGCCCCCAGAGAAGCAGCACGGGGAACTCTCCTTGGTCGTCTGTAATGGCCTGTGTGGACTGGAAATCCGAAAAGGAGGGGATACGTGTGGCTTCCCTGGTGGCTCAGATGGTAAAGAATCCGCCTGCAATGCGGGAGACCTGGATTCGACCCCTGGGTTGGGAAGATCCCTGGAGAAGGGAAAGGCTACCCACTCCAGTATTCTGGCCTGGAGAATCCTATGGACTGCACAGTTGCAAAGAGTTGGACAGGACTGAGCGACTTTCACTTCCGTAGCTGATTCACTTTACTGTAACCTGAAACTAACGCAACATCGTGCATCAGCTACACCCCGATACAATTTCTTTAAACAACTAGACGGGGCAAGACACGTTTTTTTTTCTCTTGGCCAGACAGCCGTTTCCTTTTGTGTTACAACCACAAAATTGTCATGGGAGTGACGCTGTTAGGTTAATTCCCTTTGATTTTCCTCTTTTATTCTTATCTGTTTCATCTTCTTCATGACATCAGGCATGCTTCCCTCGGATGTGTGCCGAGTTTCTGCTTTTGCTCTTCCGAGGGCACTGGGTCCCAGGCCCTCCCAAACCCTCCTCCCAGGGAAGCATGAGAGGGGTACTGCTGGACAACATCACACACCAGCTCTCACCACGGGAAGACGAGGAAGTGGGAGGGCCCTGGAGCCTCAGAGGGAGTCCCACTAACTCAGAATTGAGAAACTGTGGTTTCAAGCAGTTAAAACCACAAGAGCTGATGAGCTTTCTCAAAGGTGAATATTTAAGTAACTACTGGAGCCACGGTAAGCATACGCTTCCTGGGAACCACGTGGATCCTCAAACGGAATTCAGGGCCCTTGTTAAGCTGCAGCAGCAAGTGGGTGCTGGGAAATAACCAATGTTGGCCGCAAGCTGTAACCCCAAAATCCTGACCTCGTCGACTGTAACCAAAAACTTAGTGGCCATATTCCCACTAAAAATAGGCTTTCATTCATTCATTTGTCAAATATTTAGAAAGCACCTACTATGTGCCAGGACCCTGGAGAAGGAAATGGCGGCCCACTCCAGTATTGTTGCCTGGAGAATCCCATGGACAGAGGAGCCTGGCAGGCTACAGTCCATGGGCTCGCAAGAGTTGGACACAATTTAGCAGCTAAAAACACAACACACATCTGCCAGGAACTGTTCTATGGGCCAGATATGTATCAGATGTAAAAGACCCAGTCAATCCTCCCCAAATCCAGCAGGGAAGAGAGGCAGTCAGGCCGCTAAGAAATGTTAAATGCTGCCAGAAAAGAGGTGTTGGGTTAGCCTAAGAGTTCTTTCTGCAACAGTATACAGAAAAAACTGAACGAATTTTTGGCCGACCCTATACAATGAGCTATTATGGAAGCTATCTAGAGCAGCAGCAAGTCTTCCAGAAAGAAGAGACTTTTAAGGATATTTCTGTGGGTGAGAATTTGTAGTGCACCCTGGAGGTAAAAGAGTGGTCTGCATGCGTGCTAAATTGCTCCACTCATGTCTGACTCTTTGTGACCCCATGGACCATAGCCCGCCAGGCTCCTCTGTCCATGGGATTCTCCAGGCAAGAATACTGGAGTGGGTTGCCATGCCCTCCTCTGGGGGATCTCCCCGACCCGGGGACTGAACCCTCGTCTCTTACACTTCCTGCACTGTCAGATGTGTTCTTTACTGCTAGCTCCACCCGGGAAGCCCAGAAAGAGTGGTCTAGACAGAGGAAAACCTGTGTGTGAGAAAACCAGAGAAAGGCATGGTGAGTCTAACTAAAGAAGGTCTGTGAGGCTAGGAGGAGGCAAGGAGGAAGGAGCAGTGAGAGATGCTGCTGGACAGAAGGGACGGGGGACTTGGGGTTAGAGGAACACAGGCTGGATACAAGGGCTTCTGTGAAGAGGCTGTGGTCGCATGATGCAGAGAGTGAACTGACTTAGAACACTGATGTTAGAGCTTTCCTTTTCCAACACAAGCACTTTTAGCATTTATAAATGTCCCTCTAGGCAATGCTTTAAGCACATCTCATAATTTTAACATGTGCTTTCATCTCAATTCAGTTTAAATTGAGTTTTTCTAAATTTCTCCTTAGAAGCTTGATTAATTTTCAAATATTTATGACTTTTCCAGATGTTTTTTTTTTTTCTGTTTTTGCTTTCTAGGAAGTCTACTGTGGTCATTTATTTTAAACTTACTGAGACTTGTCTCATATAAGACTTGTTACAGCCCGTGTATAGCGTATATATGGGCCACCCCAAGTCCAGTTGATTCTTTCCCCTTCTTATCCGGCCTTGCCATCCAGACTTCTTCTTTCTCTTTCTTTTCCAGTGGCCTCTCCTCCAGTGCAGAGAAGTGAAGGTCAGACCTGCTTAGATTTCCTACAGTCTGGGGACTTTTCTCAACACTGCCTTTGAGGAACAATGTAGCGACTTCACAAAGACAAATAAAATATTGGCCTGGATGTGAGAGTTGAACCATAAAGAAATTTGAGCAGGGAAGAATTGATGCTTTTGAACTGTGGTGAAAGTTCAAAGACTCTTGAGCTAGAGAAGATTCTTGAGAGTCCCTTGGACAGCAAGGAGATCCAACCAGTCAGTCCTAAAGGAAATCAACCCTGAATATTCATCGGAAGGACTGTCGCTGAACTGAAGCTCCAATACTTTGGCCACCTGATGCGAAGAACTGACTCACTGGGAAAGACCCTGATGTTGGGAAAGACTGAAGGCAGGAGGAGAGGGGACGACAGGATGAGATGGCTGGATGGCATTATTGACACAATGGACATGAGATGGAGCAAACTCTGGGAAACTGGAGGACAGGGAAGCCTGGCGTGCTGCAGTCCATGGGCTCACAAAGAGTAAAACACGACTTAGCAGCTGAACAACACGCTGCAGTATAAATCCATATTTGGGAAAGAAAATTACTCTAAAGGATCACCATCTGCAGAAATGTGACTGGCCACAATAATTACAACCTTCATATTACTATGCAGAGGGGTTGGAGCCAGAGCCACATGGCTTCAAATATCTCCTTTCCCAGAAGAGGGTCTTTCCCCATTGCGGTGGCTTCCCAGAAGAAAAAGATGTTCAGCCTCAAGGACAAATTCAAACTCTCATCTCTTACGAGGGAGGAAATCGTTGCATTTTTCTGTTCTCTCTCCATTCATCTCTCTTTACAAATCTGGTCTCACGCACAGTCATTGTGTTTTATTGCTCTTGTTCAGTGAGGAAGAGTATCATGAATTGGGAATTACAGATTCTGCCTTGCTTTCCATAAGTGGTTAGAACATAAAAATAGCCTCCAAACTCATGTGGGTGCCTACTGATATCTAATGCCAACTCCTAACCCCACTACCTTCTCGCTTTCATAATTGTAATAGTGTCTTGGAAGTTCAGCTAAGAATTTATTCAACTTAGTTCTCACGACATTGGAATTCTAGTAAGTTTTAAGACACTGGTCAGTTCTCTTGTTGCAGAAGACGAAGCCCCTTGAGTTGGATCATAGATATTCTTGTTCAGGTCTCTACCTTGTAAATTAACAAAGGAGCAGCTGATGAAAGTGGGTGAAGACACTGTCGCAGAGGTAGTTTGAATTATTTTAAGTCCTTAAAGTCACAAATTCTGAGGAATCTAGTGATATTTAAAGGGAAGAAAACAAGGGACGTGTTTTTTTTTTTTTCCATCATTCAGAATTTTGTGCTTTGAAAGAGGAAGTGGGCTACAGAAGGAGCTGTGAAGTGGGTTACGGAGTCATGTGGGAGCCTGCATCAACTTTAAATAGAACAACTTGAGGGCTCTTTTAATTCTCTTTTGATGGTTATTTCTTCTTGGGGTACATAAAAGTGTATCTCTCCACACAGCTTAACTGGAAATGGTCAGCCGCCTCCACCCCACCTCTGAGGTCCCACCGTGCCTCTGTTGGCACACCAAGTCCCACTCTAGCCATCGCCCTCACATTTGACTTTCATTTCTTCTCCAGGCTCTGGTTTGAGTTCCACAAGTCCTGACTTAACCACAGCCTAACGAGAGGAGATGTCATGCATTCCTCTAGTCTCTGTAGTGAACACTGGAAACCTCTGCTTCCTACAGGCTGAGGAGCCAGGGCCACAACCCAGCTTCTCTCCAGATGAGTGTCTTTCACTGCCTTTAAGCTGCTGGCCCCGCAGTTACCAGCTGCTCACGGCTTCCTGGGTGGCTCAGGCGGTAAGGAATCTGCCTGCAGTGTAGGAGACCCATGTGTGATCCCTGGTTGGGGAAGATCCCCTGGAGAAGGAAATGGCAACGCACTCTAGTGTTCCTGCCTGGAGAATCCTGTGGACAGAGGAGCCTGGCAGGTTACAGTCCAGGGGTCAGATCACAGGGCTGCTCAATTTCATGATGCAGTTCCTCATAATAAACCTCCATGTGTGTGTGTGTACGTGTGTGTTTAACAGGAGAAGTACATATACCCGATGGGTTTTATTTCACTGGAGAGAGTTGACTAATACAACACCCTTCTTCAAAAGAGTTCTGAGTTCTTCCATGAACATTTTGCGTTTATTTATCTCCGCCCTATCCTGTAATAGTAATTGCGAACCAATGAACTGTGTGAACCTTTCTAACCCCTCGGGTGGGCGGAGAACCCTGACCTACAGGGAGGGGAGGCGGGACAAGGGGAGTGACCCCAGGCCGTGCGACATTCACAGCCCTCTTGGCCTCACAGTGGCTGCCTCTGCCCCCGACAGCATTCACTCCTCCCCACGGCCTGGCCCCCATCGGGCTCTCCCTGCCAGGCCCCAAGCGAGGACGTTCCTAATCCAAGCTGAGAACATTGCACTTTCCTATTTACGTGGAGCTTAAGGTCAGAGGCTGCTGGTTCTCATAATTTCAGGAACTCACACACACAGTCCTCGGATGTGAAGCACTGTCAGTGGAGAAGAGTGGGGGGTACTGGCCAGGCCGGCGGCCGTCAGCGCCCTCCTGTCATCAGCACCGCTCACTGCCCACAGAGAACAGCTGTGCTGTTCTGTTCTTTTTCGTGTCCACCTTGAACTTGGACACGGCCATCCCAAAGACGCCAAGCTAAAACAAGAGGGGAAACTAGGACTGGCCTATTGATGAAGGGTTTCCCTGGTGGCTCAGAGGGTGAAGAATCTGCCTGCAGCGCAGGAGAGCCAGGTTCAATCACTTGGGTTGGGAGGATGCCCGGGAGAAGGGAAAGGCCACCCACTCCAGTGTTCTTACCTGGAGAATCCCAGGGACAGAGGAACCTGGCGGGCCACAGTCCATGAGATCGCAAAGAGTCGGACACAACTAAGCGACTATCACTTTCACTTTTCATATTGATGAAATGCCTATACTTTATGGACTATCTTATAGGGCTTAGTTTTTACTCAATTTGATTCACCTTGAAGCTTTACCATTGTGTGTTTTCAAGCATTATTCCTCATGCATTATTTTTTTAATTTATTTTTTATTGAAGGAAATAAAAGCAAAAGTAAACAAGTGGGACCTGATTAAACTTAAAGGCTTTTGTGCAGCAAAGGAAACTATGAGCAAGGTGAAAAGACAACCCCTGGAATGGGAGAAAATAATAGCAAATTAAACAACTGACAAAGGATTAATTTCCAAAATATACAAGCAGCTCATACAACTCAATACCAGGAAGACAAACAACCCAATCAAAAAGTGGGGAAAAGACCTAAATAGACATTTCTCCAAGAAAAACAAACAGATGGCTAACAAACACATGAAAAGATGCTCATGCATTAATGAGACCCAGAGACGGCAGACAGCACTGGGGTCTTCTGCGGGCGGACGGCGGGGCAGGGGGAACTCAGCGGCACCGCCTCCGGCTGGCTGTCCGCCCCGGGGCTCTCAGCCGCTGGCCGGGGGCTTCTCGCCCCTCCCTGAGGCTCCCGGCACTTGGCTTCTCCGTACTGCCTCGTCTCCCACCCCTGCCTCACCGTTCAGCTTGCACTGGGGACTGCTCGAGCACACAGCTCACACGAGCATCATGTCCTTGCTCCTGGACCAGCTGGGGCTCTCCAGGGGCATGCCAGAAAGCACAGGGGGCAGAGTCCAACACCGCGAGACACGAGGGGATGAGACATGCTTCAGGACCGTAACCCATGACATCGTCCTGTTTCTCAGGCTTGCAAGCGTTTGCCCAGCTCCAGATCTCTGGGCATATTCTCAAGAAACGCTGTTACTTCCCTCTCTTATAAATAAGAGCTCCAAAGGGAGAGCGGGGGGCAGCACAGAGGATTCCAGTTTATGTTTTACCGCCTCAGATTTCCCAACTTGAAATACCACAGTTAATTATCCACATTACAAATGCAGCACTCAAGGTATTTACTAAGGTTTCATTTAATCTCACAGGTCTCTGGCACCTGGAGAAATTAGGAACCTGGGGAAAACAGTGAATAGCAACCATTCAAGACTTAAAGGGCCTTGCAATTGCAAAAAGCACTTTTAAATACTTTTCAAATATGTATTTCTCAGCACCTCTCCCCTGAGAAGGTAGCTCCACTCCAGAAAAGTTAACCTGGATAACTTTTACAGATGAGGGAGATTAGAACTCTCCAAGTTTTCAGTCCAGGTTCGCTTCCTTGTGTAAAATGTAGGGGACACTTCCTTAGCCCAAAGGTGGGGATAAACCTGGAATCCAGAGGCCGCTCTCTGCTCTGTGAGCAATAGAGGAAGGAAACCCCTCACCCAGGGAGATGTTTGTATGCAGAAAATACAGAGTACTTGTGTTAGTTTTCTGACGTGGTCAGTCCCAACCTCCTCATACTTTTTCATCTCATTCTATGACATTAAAAGAATTCAGAGGGCCTGAGTCTTTGAAATGACACAAGATGTCCTTGCAGGAACTGTGACTATCTTTGGTTGTACAGTCAAAATAGCCCTGGGTCTGAGGAGGCCCTGGCAGCCACAGAAAGAACCCAGTATAGGTAAAAGTGTTTCTCAGTGTCCTTTTTTAAAAAGGGGGCAGTAATGCCTAGCCTCAAAGTGCTGCAGTCCATGGGGTCGCAAAGAGTCGGACACGACTGGGCAACTGAATAACAAAAGGACTGCATCGCTAATCGTGGAACTGCATGTACCTGCAGGGGTTATGGAGGCTGGGAGAGGGATCCTGCCGGTGAACGTCTCAATTCAGACAGTGGAAGCTGGACCTAGGGATGACAACGGTTCCTGCAGACTAGACTCCTTGACTGTCCCAGAGGAGGATGATTCTCGAATGTACTGCTCTGGGCTGGGAACCTGCATCTCCCACAAGCTCCCAGGTGATGCTCCTCTGAGAACCACGGGGCTGGCACACCTTCCTTAGGTAAGCTCGTATGCTTGTTAAAGCATCTAAACCTGCCTTCACTCTTCACTCACTGTTGTGTTGACAAGCACCGTATTTGAGTCATAGAGAGTGCTACAGTGCCTGCTGGCAATATTGTGCTTTATAGCAAAAATATGGGCTTCCCAGGTGGTGTGGTGGTAAAGACCCACAATGCAGGAAACACAAGAAATGCAGGTTTGATCCCTGGAAAAGTGTATTTGGCCATTCAGATGAGAAATAGCATGAGACATGTATACTTGGTCACTCAGCCACAGTTCCTGACTCACAGCTCCCCAAGCCCTTGCAGTTCCCTGAGCAAGGAGGGCAATGAGATAATACATGGTCTCTTGTCTTCAGTTCCTGGAAACACATTAGGGAATCCCATGCAGGGGTAGAGGCAGGTTGCCATGAGAACCATGTGATTAGAGAATGGAACCCTCAGTCCCGCCCCCTGATTTCTGGGAAGGGAGGGTGCTGGCTGTTGAATCAACCACCAGTGGCCAATGATGTAAGCCATCATGCCTGTGTAGGGTTCAGTTCAGTCACTCAGTCATGTCCAACTCTTTGCAACCCCATGGACTGCAGCACGCCAGGCCTCCCTGTCCATCTCCAACTCCCAGAACTTGCTCAAACTCATGTCCATTGATGCCATCCAACCATCTCATCCTCCATCGTCCCCTTCTCCAGCCTTCAATCTTTCCTAGTATCAGTATCTTTTCCAATGAGTCAGTTCTTTGCTTCAGGTGCCCAAAGTACTGGAGCTTCAGCTTCAGCATCAGTCCTTTCAAAGAATTTTCAGGACTGATCTCCTTTAGAATGGACTGGTTGGATCTCCTTGCAGTCCAAGGGACTCTCAAGAATCTTCTCCAACACCACAGTTCAAAAGCATCAATTCTTTACCACTCAGCTTTCTTTATAGTCCAACTCTCACATCCTGGAAAAACCATGGCTTTGACTAGATGGACCTTTGTCAGTAAAGTAATGCCTCTGCTTTTTAATATGCTGTCTAAGTAGGTCATAGATTTCTTTCAAGGAGCAAGCATCTTTTAATTTCATGCCTGTGCATTGTTGTGTAGCAACTAAACAATGAGTAAATCGATGGTCTAGTGAGAAAACAGGTGTCCCAAGTTCTGGGAACCTGTACTGGGGGTGGTGGGAGCCTCTGATTTATAGCCGGTGGGTCAGAAGTGCAGGCAACAACCTGGACTTTAGTTTGATATCTGATGTGGAGGTCACATCACCCCTTCTGGGGCTGAGGTCTTGGCCTGTGCAATTGGAGTCTGTCTCGGGGTAGAGGGCCTCAGAGTTGAGTTGAATTCATCAACATCTGAGATGGTGTGCTGGTATGAGGAAGCCTGCACACGCGTCCTGGAATTGGGCCTGGGGACCCAAAGGCCATCCGCACCCCCACCCCACCCCCATCTCTTCTGTTTAGTGTATTAAAACTGATAGAAGTCAAACAATTCAAGGGAAGGGGAAAAAAAGCTTTTAAGGTTAAACAGAGAGACTATGAATTACTTTGGGTTCTGGTTTTAAAGAAAATTCCTAGGCTTTGGCACGGTCACCTTGAAAATGGAAGCGTGCCCATCTATTCCTGTTGAGAGTCTCGAGTTTCCCGAGCAACGTGTTCCTTTTCTGCTTCCTAATCTTAAAATTCACACTTCCGAAACAACTAACTGCTGAGCTTATCTTGTCTGTCCAGCCACCAGATTATGTAAGGGCTGTTATTGTTTTAAGGAAGGGGCAGAGGGATATTAAAACGCCACATCTAACAGAGGAAGATGATGCAGGAATGATGTGAAGTTCTAGCAAGTTTCTGTGCTTACAAAAACTCAGTTCCAGGCTGCCCGACTTGTTCCAAAATCCTCTCCTGACTCTACTCACAGCTGCGTTTGGAGAAGAAAAGAAACATTGCCTCGCCATTAGTGGTCTTTCTCCTCCCTTTCCTCTGCTAATTCCTGGAGGCTTCTCATGCAATAAAAAAATATGAAAATGAGGTAGAAATTGATAATAAAGAATAAAGAAATTGTTAGTAAGAGAAAAACCAAAGGAGATGGAGAGAGAGGGCTGGGCCCTCTGAAGACAGGGCTGTCATCCTCCTGTGGAGCAAAGTCAATGACCAAGAGAAGCCTTGTATTAGACCATCGGTTAACACTCAGCAAGCATCCAGCCGGTGGAGGCGGCGCCACCTGTGTTGGACTCGAGGGCGAGAAAGGTGGGAATGAGAAGAACCAGCACAGGCCTTACCTCAGGGTCCCAAACTGCACAAGGCGGGGCTGGAAGGGAGGCCTGGCAAGATGCACTGACCCAGTTCACAGAGACTCTGAGTGGCACCTTGTACACCCGCATGCGTGTGTGTGTGTGTGTGCTCAATTGTGTCGGATTCTGCAACTACATAGACTATAGCCCGCCAGGCTCCTCTGTGCATGGGATTCTCCAGGCAAGAGTACTGGAGTGGGTTGCCATTTCCTTCTCCAGGGGATCTTCCTGACCCAGGGGTCGAACCCAGGTCTCCTGTGTCGCCTGTATCAGCAAGTGGGGTCTTTACCGCTGAGCCACCTGCATGTCACCTTGTGTGTGTGTAAGCTGCTCCGTCGTGTCCGACTCTGTGTGACCCCAAGGACTGTAGCCCGCCAGGCTCCTCTGTCCATGGGACTCTCCAGGCAAGAATACGGGAATTGTTTGCCATGCCTTTCTCCAGGGGATCTTCCCAACTCAGGGACTGAACCCAGGTCTCCCACATTGCAGGTGGATTCTTTACCATCTGAGCCACCAGGGAAGACTTATGTCACCTTATGCACCATAAAGTGCTTTGCAGGCATGATTAAGTTAAGGATCTTAAGAGTGGGGTATCATCTCGGAATATTCGGGTGGATCCAGTGTAATCACAAGGGTTGTTCTAAGGGCAAGAGGGAGACAGGGGAGTCAGAGAAGGAGGCGTCATGATGGTTATGTTTCTGGCTTTGAAGATGAAGAAGGAGCCAAGGAATATGGGGCTGGAAAGAGCAGGGCTCCCAGAGCCTCTAAAAAGAACGTGATCTTGCCGACACCTTGATGTAGCCCACAGGACCATTTCAGACTTCTCCAGAGCTGTCAGATGGCTAATACATGTTGCTTCACAGAATAAGTGGGTGGCGATTTGCTACAGAGGCAACAAGAAACCGATCAGAGGGAAAGGGAACTAGGAAACCCCAAGCAGCCGGGTGCCCCACACCCAGCCCTGGTCAGGGCCTGGACACAGGAGTCTGTTCCCACGCAGGTCAGGGGGCACCACCCTGGGTTTCCAACTGTGGGGCGAGCAGCCCTGCCCAAGGGGTTCTTCACCCCAAAACATGTAGGTGGCTCCTTCGCCTCCATTGTTGACGAAAAAATTGTAGAGACTTAAAAGGCCTTGTGCAATCAGTTCAGTTCAGTCGCTCAGTCGTGTCCAACTCTTTGCGACCCCATGAACCGCAGCACACCAGGCCTCCCTGTCCATCTCCAAGACCCAGAGTTTACTCAAACTCATATCCATCGAGTCGGTGATGCCATCCAACCATCTCATCCTCTGTCATCCCCTTCTCTTCTTGCCTTCAGTCTTTCCCAGCATCAGGGTTTTTTCCGATGAGTCAGTTCTTCCCATCAGGTGGCCAAAGTATTGGAGTTTCAGCTTCAGCATCAGTCCTTCCAATGAACACCCAGGACTGATCTCCTTTAGGATGGACTGGTTGGATCTCCTTGCAGTCCAAGGGACTCTCAAGAGTCTTCTCCAACACCACAGATCAAAAGCATCAATTCTTCAGCACTCAGTTTTCTTTATAGTCCAACTCTCGCATCCATACATGACCACTGGAAAAAATCATAGCCTTGACTAGACGGACCTTTGTTGGCAAAGTAACATCTCTGCTTTTTAATATGCTGTCTAGGTTGGTCATAACTTTCTTCCAAGGAGTAAGTGTCTTTTAATTTCATGGCTGCAATCACCATCTGCAGTGATTTTGGAGCCCAGAAAAATAGAGTCAGCCACTGTTTCCACTGCTTCCCCATCTATTTGCCATGAAGTGATGGGACCCAATGCCATGATCTTAGATTTCTGAATGTTGAGCTTTAAGCCAACTTTTTCACTCTCCTCTTTCACTTTCATCAAGAGGCTCTTTAGTTCTTCTTCACTTTCTGCCATAAGGGTTGTGTCATCTGCATATCTGAGGTTATTGATATTTCTCCTGGCAATCTTGATTCCAGCTTGTGCTTCCTCCAGCCCAGCATTTCTCATGATGTACTCTGCATATAAGTTAAATAAGCAGGGTGACAATATACAGTCTTGACGTACTCCTTTTCCTATTTGGAACCAGTCTGTTGTTCCATGTCCACTTCTAATTGTTGTTTCCTGACCTGCATACAGGTTTCTCAAGAGGCAGGTGAGGTGGTCTGGTATGCCCATCTCTTTCAGAATTTTCCACAGTTTATTGTGATCCACACAGTCAAAGGCTTTGGTGGAGTCAATAAAGCAGAAATAGATGTTTTTCTGGAACTCTCCTGCTTTTTCGATGATCCAACAGATGTTGGTGATTTGATCTCTGGTTCCTCTGCCTTTTCTAAAACCAGCCTGCACATCTGGAAGTTCACGGTTCACATGTTGTTGAAGCCTGGTTTGGAGACTTTTGAGCATTACTTTACTAGCGTGTGAGATGAGTGCAACTGTTCTGTAGTTTGAGCATTCTTTGGGATTGCCTTTCTTTGGGATTGGAATGAAAACTGACCTTTCCCAGTCCTGTGACCACTGCTGAGTTTTCCAAATTTGCTGGCATATTAAATGTAGCACTTTCACAGCATCATCTTTCAGGATTTGAAATAGCTCAACTGGAATGCCATCACCTCCACTAGCTTTGTTCATAGTAATGCTTTCTAAGACCCATTTGACTTCACATTCCAGGATGTCTGGCTCTAGGTGAGTGATCACACCATCATGATTATCTGTGTCGTGAAGATCTTCTTGCCACCTCTTCTTAATATCTTCTGCTTCTGTTAGGTCCATACCATTTCTGTCCTTTACTGAGCCCATCTTTGAATGAAATATTTCCTTGATATCTCTAATTTTCTAATTAGAAAATTATGCTAATCAGGAGCAATTAAATATTGTGGATATCCTAGTACCGTATTTTTCAGATCATCCCCCCAACACCCCAGGAAATGGAATCTGAGAAACAGTTCCCCCAGGGGAGAACCACTCAGGATTCTCCATCAGCCTAGGCAAACAGGCTGGACAGCACCCACAAGGAGGGGGCGAACTGAGGGACAGAAAGATTCATTAACAAGGGACACTTTCCAGGAGTACTCTGAATACAACATGCAGAGAAGCACTAAATTAAACGCTCGGGACAGAAGAAGTTTATTTAAAGCCATTCACTGAATGAGCCAAAAACCACTGCCCAAGAGGCTTGGGATAAAGCCAACAAAAGCAGGGAGCAAAGCCCACAGAAACATACAAAGCCCTGACATACATTTGCTTCAAAATTGGTAGCTTACCAACCATTTGAAGTTGGTCCTCCCTGTCCTGCTTCCTAGTAAAAGGAGACCAAAAGGAGGGAATATATGACCCCCCAAGTGCAGGTCAAGAGGAATGAGGAACTCCCAGTGGCTAGGAACATAACCTTGGTTCAGCCAATTTCTTTAC
Organism: Muntiacus reevesi; assembly: GCF_963930625.1. Taxonomy (NCBI): domain Eukaryota; kingdom Metazoa; phylum Chordata; class Mammalia; order Artiodactyla; family Cervidae; genus Muntiacus; species Muntiacus reevesi. Next base: position 4,428,940 of record NC_089252.1, on the reverse strand, counting down.
GTGGCAAAGAGATCAGCAGCTGCCATAGAAGTGCGGCCACAGGGAAGAGGACCAGGTGTTACTGAGTTGAATTCCTCAAGCATTCGTGCCACCAGCCGCCCGATGCCTGGGCAACGGGGACCACAGAGGCAGGTGGAGCTCTGTGCCCTCTAGAATCCTGCCAGTGGGGAGGGGTTGGAAGTGGTGCGACTGGAGATGTAAGCAATTAACTAAGATCTGAAATGTGGAAAAATGACGTGGGGCCCTACAGGGACGGACTGGATGGTCTTGTCTTGCTCTGGCCGGGCCAGAGTGTGCAGGTTGACAAAACTTTGAGGCAGAGTGGGAGAAAAGAATGGTTGGCCAAGCTTAAGAGGAGATAAGAGGGAGAAAAGAGGAGATAAGAGATAAGGGATAAGGAGATAAGGAGAGAAAGAGCAGGAATGAAACAGCTGCTACAGGAAAAAGGATCTTGGAGAAAGAATATTTTAAAGAGGATTTTTATGAATTTGTGTGATTTGCAAGGGCTTCCCAGGTGGTTCAGTGGTAAAGAATCTGCCTGTCAATGCAGGAGATGTGGATTTGATCCCTGGGTTGGGAAGATACCCTGGAGAAGGAAATGGCAACCCACTCCAGTATTCTTGTCTGCAAACTTCGTGGACAGAGGAGCCTGGTGAGCTACATGTTTCCATCGAGTCGGTGATGCCATCCAACCATCTCATCCTCTGTTGCCCGCTTCTCCTTTTGTCCTCATTCTTTCCCAGCATCAGAGTCTTTTCCAACTAGCTGGCTCTTTACATCAGGTGGCCAAAGTATTGGAGCTTTAGCATCAGTCCTTTCAATGAATATTCAGGGTTGATTTCCTTTAGAATTGACTGGTTTGATCTCCTTGTTGTCCAACGGACTCTCAAGAGTCTTCTCCAGCACAATTCAAAAGCATCAATTCTTCAGTGCTCAGTGTGTTTTTAACCCCCACTTAACAAGGCAGAGACTGGGACCCAGTGAGATTAAATTACTTGCCCAAGGCCACTCAGGCAGAAATCAGCAAATTTCGTCTGAGAATTCTATCTGAGGTTTGTCCAAGCCCCTTGTTTCCCCTACTGCTCTCTGGGAACTTCTCAAATGTTTGCCAAACAAATGAGTGTAGAGGAGGAAAAAAATGTATTCTGCAGTCTCCGTGGTCAAATGAGGATAATGGGCAGAAGCTAAATGGAAACTGACTTTGACTCATATGAGAAATTTTTATACCAATTAAAATGACCAAATGAGCCTCTTAGGATGGTAATGAGCTCCGGGGCATTAGAAGAGCTGGGATGTTGACTGAACACCTGCTGGGATGTTGCCAGATGGAATTCCAGCAGTTGGCTGGGCTGAGGGGTCCTACAGCACTGGAAGGTTTTGTTTCAGGTCCCTTGCCACCCCTGGATTCTGGGACTCTGGGACTCTAGCAAAAGCTGTTTTCACATCTATTCAGAGCCGGCCATTCACTGGACTATAATGCCTCTTTGATCTAACTGATGACCCAAATCGCTCTGAGCAGCTCTTAGCGGGTGGCCTGGGTTGTGTGCAGGGTATCCAGTTCAGGGAGCATCAGACCGCATCGTGGGCACAGCCCGGCGCCCCCCAAGGTCAGGATGAAGGCGCCCTGGGGCTGGGAGGGCCCCAGCCTGCCCCCACGACCTCACCAGGGAGCCGCGAGGAATAGAATGAGAAGGAGGAGAAGAAAGAGAAGAGAAAGCGGGATAGGGGTGGGCTGGGAGCCTTTTTGAGTGTTTTCCAGCAACTGATTCTGATTACCTGCTACCCTCACCCCCGAGGAGAGAAGCTCATTGTATGTGCTGACTCAGGGGCTCGGGTGACAACACTGATGCCCAATTAGCGCCAGTCCAACGAGACAGGTCAGCTCCCGGCTCCAGGGTCCGCAAGGCAGGACGTGCTTGTCATCCAGGTGGAGGAGCCCCGAGCGTTACTGTCCTGCGGGTTTTGGATGCCCGGGGCTACTGGGCCCGGTGACAGCACTTCCTCTCGGCCACACGCAGAGCTCAGCACCCTGGGTCTGAGCCTCGATCAGGGATTGCCTTTGTGGGAGCAGGTAGGGTCCTCCCCCACGTCCTCCCGTGCTAGCTGTGCCTCGTGCGGCTCCACGAAGCACCTTCACCGTCGGCCTCCGGCGCCCTGGCCTCCAGCCCTCCTCTCCCCTCCAGGGTCCTTGACCTTGGCAATGCAAAAGGAAGGCGGTAGACGCTGTCATGGCTGTTGTCTTAGGAAGCCTCCCTTTCCTGGAAGCTGCACGTGGACAGAGGCTTCCAGGATGGCTGTTTGAAAGAGGATACTGAGGTCTGAGGTCCCCTGAAAATTCACACGTTGACACTTCACCTTCAAGGTGGTGGGGTGAGGAGGTAGGGCCTTTGGGAGGTGAGAGGGTATGAGGGCTTCCCAGGTGGTGATCGTTGCAAAGAATCCATGCCTGCCAATGCAAGAGATATGGGTTTGATCCCTGGGTTGGAAGATCCCCTGGAGAAGGAAATGGCAAGCCACTCCAGTGTTCTTGCCTGGAGAATCCCGTGGACAGAGGAGCCTGGTGGAGTACAGTCCATGGGGTTGAAAAGAGTTGGCCATGACTGAACACACGCACACACACACACACAAACACACGCACACACACAGGTCATGAGGCTGGAGCCCTTGCAGGTGAGATTAGCTCCTCATCAGAGACTCCAGAGAGCTCCCATCCCCCTCCAAGTCACGCGGACACAGTCAGAGGACGCCACCCAAGAACCAGCAGGAGGGTGCTCACCAGACCCCAGATATGCTGGGACTGTGAGCTTCCAGAACCGTGAGAAATAAATGTCTGCTGTTTATAACCCTTCACACGCACCCTGCCATTCAATCGAAATCTGCTACATTAGCTGGAATGGATGAAGACACGTGAAGTGCTGACCGATCTATCCTGAGCATTGCTCACGGGCAGGCCTGGGGCTTACTCTAGAAACCTGTCCACAACCACTGAAATATCGAACATTTCCTTCCGCTCATTGAGCCAAAGATCTCTGCACTATAATCAGCCTTCCCTGTCACCCTGGTCCGAGTGCTGGGACAGACGGGAGGAAAGAGCCCTGGAGGGAAGTAGACACCCCAGGTTCCAGAGACTGAGCCCCTCAACCCTCTGTCTTACAGCCACAGGGGTGCAGCTGCTTTGGGAACGAGGGAGAGTGAGAGTCGCTCAGTCCTCTCTGACTCTTTGCGGCCCCATGGACTGTAGCCTGCCAGGCTCCTCAGTCCGTGGAATTCTCCAGGCCAGAATACTGGAGTGGGTAGCCGTCCCCTCCTCCAGATCTTCCCCACCCAGGGATCAAACCCAGGTCTCCTGCATTGCAGGTGGATTCTTTACCAGCTGAGCTACCAGGCAATCCCTGGTTGCGGGGGAGGCGGGGCGGTATCGAAATCTTGACGGAAGTCGCTTCCGGGCACAGGTTTCCCGTAGAAAGGGGAGAGGTGGCCCAAGGCCACCGGCAGGCCCCCACAGTCAAGGTAGGTGAGGGTCCTTGTGGCCTTTGCTGCCCTCGGGCTGGCGGGCCTCCTGGCAGTGGCGCCCACAGAGCCCCTGAGGCCTCGGAAACTGCGAGGCCTCGGGGATGGGGGCTGGTTCATCTCTCAGGAGGAGGTCAGGTCGATGCTGAAGTCAGCGGAGGTTGAGCCCAGGGACGCGGCAGGCCTGGGAACCAGGGCCCACCGACAGCATGTGAAATGCCGCAGAGCTCGGGCCCTGGGGGCCTGCGGGGTGTGTTCCTGGCAAAACTTCTGTTCCTTTTGCTTCTTCCAAGCAGATGTGGTCTTGTGAAGCACTCACAAGCCTTTCGGGTTAGATTCCTCGGCAATCCGACCGGCGCTCCGGGCAGCAGCCGAGGGGCTGGCACTGACCTAAGTCCTTGCGATGCGGATGCAACCCGAGCCCCGGCAGCCTCTCGGCGGCCCCGAGCGGCCCCGTGGCTTCGCTCCTCCGGACCCCGAGGCCCCGGGTCCGCTTTCCCCCGTGTCGGGCGTTTGGCTTGGACGAGGGCCGGGCCCCAGGCCTCGCTCCCCTGTTGCTGTTGGTGTCCAGCCCCAGGGCGGCTCTCTGGCCGACAGCGGCCTGGGTGCGGGGCTTCGGGGCGCCAGCCACACGCGGGCGCGCGGCCTGTGAGGCGGGAGCGCAGGAGCCGGGAACCTCGGCCCCGCGGCCCGCCCCTGCCTCCTCCCTGAGGACGCAGACTCAGAGGGCGCCCCGAGGCCGCGCCCTGCTCCCCCGGGGCCGAGCTGCCATACCCTCCCGGCTTCTCCTCTGCGCCCCAGGCCTGCCCCACAGCTCACGGGCCTTTTGGGAGCCTCTGCAGAGAAGACCCGGTTGCCACACACTCGGGACGGGGGGCACGGACACCCACGTCCAAGTAGATTCCAAGCATTAGCAGCTCGAAGGATTCTTTCATCCTAAAAGGCTTTATTTGGTGTCCAAGACAAAAACAGTATTATTCACGTGTGGCTTTAAAGAAAAGAATGTCTCTTCTTAAAATACAGATGTTTGAGTTCCGTGACCTGCTATGCATAGTGTTGAGGTACTTTTAAAAAATACTCCCCTCGCTGCGACCTCCCCAGAAAGACTTGTGGACAGGCTCCCAGTGAGGTGTAAGCTGTCGGTCTCCATTTCAACAGTCACAGCTGCAACGCACAGAAACCGCCCCCTTTCCCCGTGTGTGCCTGAGTGAACTCTTGCTTCACATACGGAGAAATTTTCTCAGAGCTTTAGGTTAAAAGGACAAAATAAACCAAGTGAAAATCGAGTATTTCCTTTCGGGAACCTGATAGCTCAGGCCACAAACGATCTTCAGAGCGGGTTGAAGCAGTGATGGTGTGTGTGTGTGTGAGTGCATGCTTAGTTGCTCAGTCATCTTAGACTCTTTTCGACCCCATGGACTGTAGCCCCCCCAGGATCCTCTGTCTGTGGGATTTTCCAGGTTGGAATACTGCAGTGGGTTGCCATTTCCTCTTCCAAGGGATCTTCCTGACCCAGGGGTCGAACCCACATCTCCTGCATTGCAGGCGGATTCTTTACTCACTGAGCCTCAGGAAAACCCACTGATAACCATGTGACCCAAAAGGTTCACGGCCGTCCTGAGCAGAGCAGGCTCCTCAGACACATCCCTGCAGAAGCAAGGCCTTTGCTCTGCCCTTCTCCTCCCCGCTGCCTCCCCTGGGCTGGGCCTTCTCAGACCCGGGTCTGGACCCCACTCAACTCCCGCAGAGCCCGGCAGCCCCTGTTTCTGCATGCCCCGGCCAGGCCTCCCTCAGCTCCGTAATTCTCCTTCTCATCAAACAAAGTGTGCCTCTTTCTGTGCGGCTGACTGTGGCTACATTTAGGGAGGCAGTGAATTTGCTCCGTGCCTGCCTTTGGGTCTTCGCTCAGGCCGGTATTGCACAGCGCTGACCAGTGACCTCCCCGAGACGTCCACATCCTCTTTCCTGAAACCTGTGAATACCTCCTTAGGTGACAAAAGGCACTTTGCGGATGTGACCACATTAAGGACCTTTTGATGGAGAGATTATCTTGGCTTACCTGGTGGCCCTAAATAATACTAAGTGCCTCCCTAGGAGGAACGCAGAAAGCTATCAGACTCTGGAAGAGAAGGAGGCGATGATCGCAGGGTGTGGGAGGGGGGACTTGGCCTGGGGCTCAGGGGCAGAGCTGGACGAAGTGAGGAAATGGCTGCCCCAGGGGCTCAGGAGAGCCCGGCCCGTTCACACTGTGCATCCAGCCCCGGGAAACCAGTTCTGCACTTCTGGCCTCCAGAACTGTTAGGGAATCAGCTTTGGTTGCTATAAGCCACTGGATTTGTGGACATGTGTCACAGCAGCCGCAAGATAAAAGCACAGGTGTGTTATATGATAGTGTCCCAGGTGGAGCTAGTGGTAAAGAACCCGCCCGCCAATGCAGGAGACTCATGAGAGGCGGGTTCAATCCCTGAGACAGGAAGATCTCCTGGAGAAGGGATAGGCTACCCACTCCAGTATTCTTGGGCTTCCATGGTGGCTCAGACGGTTAAGAATCCGCCGCAATTCGGGAGACCTGGGTTTCATCCCTGGGTTGGGAAGATGCCCTAGAGAAGGGAAAGGCTACTCACTCAGCTATTCTGGCCTGGAGGATTTCATGGATAGAGGAGTCTGGTGGGCTCCAGTCCATGGAGTCACAGAGAGTCAGACAAAATGACTGAAGTGACTTAGCGCACACCATATGATAGTTCAAGCGATGTGAAAGTAGCTCAGTTGTGTGTCTGACTCTTTGCAACCCTGTGGACTATACAGTCCATGGGATTCTCCAGGCCAGAATACTGGAGTGGGTAGCATTTCCCTTGTCCAGGGGATATTCCCAACCTGGGGATTGAACCCAGGTCTCCTGCATTGCAGGTGGATTCTTCACCAGCTGAGCCACAAAGCAAGTCCCTAATAGGCACTTATTTTGGTGCCTCCTGGAGACTTCTTGGTCAAAGCTCTGCACACACCTCCTACTCTCTGTAGTCCCCGGGCCCATGATGGCAGGGGACCCTGCCAGGGTCTTTTGGTACAAAGTGTTGTCTGTTTCAACGTCACATGACAGGCCATGCGAGGAACAAATGCTGGATGCTTACTCAACCCTCTTGTGAAGGAAGGCTTTCACAGGACCTGAACCTGTGACACTCTGTACCCAGTTACCTTATTTCCTCGGTTACGAAAGCAACACCCGGTAAACTCAGTGTGACAGCAAGGCCTTGATAGTTTCCTCTCCCAGAAACTCAGCCTTTGTTTCTGTAGAGGCACGTCCTTGGAGTGGGGACTCCCCTGCTGATTGTGAAGTATTCTGCAGAATGAAGGGCAATTTTGTGAGGGGTGTCCTGACCGAACTGACCCTGCCTCAGCTCGCTGGCATAAGGCTGGCCCTCAGCCTCCACAAAGGACTGCAGTGAGACCACTCTGAAAGACCACTCAGTTTGTAAAGGCATCACACTGGGTTGGTTTTTTGCACCAACATTTGGCACACCAACCTAGTTGATCATCAGAATCACACAGGGAAGCTTTTAAAAGAAGTCAGGGGAGGGTTCCGGTGTCGCCCTTAGAGTGTCTGACTTAGAGGTTTGGGATGGAGCCTGAACGTTTGCTGTCTTGGAGAGTCTTGGGCTCGGCCAGCTTGGAAAAGCACTGCTGTGAGCTTGCCAATATTCCTTCTTCTGAGGGCATTGCCTCACTCTGTTTATAGCTAAGTGTGCACCTGCAGCTTCCCCGGGTCAGGTAATATTTAAGAAACCGTTTAGTCATTGCAGGACACCCTGCCCTTCCAGCACTCAGGAGATGGGTGTTGAATCACGCCCTCCTTCAAATATGACCGCCTCCAGAGGCAGGGTCCCACGATGAGAGCCAGAGCTGGTGATGTCCAGGCAGGGAAACCCTTCACGCTCAGCGAAGCTCTCTCTTCTGTAGTTTGTCTAGCTCATTCAGCCAAGATGTTTATTGAGCACCTGTTATGTGCCAGAGGGCTTCCGTGGTGGATAATGCAATGCAGGAGACCCAGGTTCAATCCCTGGTTGGGGAAGATCTCCCAGAGGAGGGCATGGCTACCCACTCCAGTATTCTTGCCTAGGAAATCCCATGAACAGTGGAGCCTGGAATGCTACAACCCGTGGGGTCATGAAGAGTCAGACATGACTGAGCAACTAACACTTTCACTTAAGTGCCAGGAGCCAGGAATATAAAAGTGAAGGAAACACATACAAATCCCGCCCTTTAATCCACATCCGATCATCCCATCCAGTCACTCACCAGACTGAAAGTCCCCCGTGGTGTCTGATTCTCCTTTCAAGGATGAGGAACCCCAGTCCATCTTTTTATTCTTTGACCATCTTCCAGCCCAGCCCTGACCCCAATCCACCCATCAAACTTATGGCTCTTGCCCATGTTCCCCCCACAAGTTCCCCTTCTTCCTTCGTGAACAAGTAGAGATTTGTTCTTCAGCTCTCCACAGAGGATTTCTAGGGCAGTGAAATTCCCCCGTGTGATGCTGTAATAGTGGATGTGTGTCTTTGTGCATTCATCAAAGCCCATAAAGTAGACACCAGTGTGAACTGTGGACTTTGGTTACGAGGATGGTGGGGGGATGTTGATAGTGGCAGAGACTGTGCTTTTGTGGGAACGCTCTGTCCTTTCTGCTCAGTTTTGCTGTGAACCTAAAACTGCTCCAAGAAATAAAGTTTGTTTTTTTTTTTTGATAGCATGACTTAATGCAGAGCTTGCATGATTCAGTTCAGTGCAGACCAGCTCCAGCAGCCCACGATAACCCATGTTACCCCAGCCAGCACTTGAACTTTTTCTAGAGGCAATGCATATTTTAAAGCAGAAAAATGATGAGATTGTTAGCGAGATTTAGGAAGATGGCTGAATGGGAATTAGTTGAGCCAGCAAGGAGTCAGGAGGCCCAACGGAACCGTGTGGGGAGGGCCTCTTCCATCTCATGGCTCGCGGGCCATCTGCTCTAGAAACCTGCATGAACAGCAGAATTCCCTCAAGGCCCAGGGAGAATCCCGGTCTACTTCCCTCACCCCAGAGTTTTGCCGTAACAGGGTCAGGCATCCTCTGTTTGAGGGTGGAGGAAGCACCTTGGCAGTGCTGGGTTCTACCTGTGACTTAGGGATCTCGGTCAGGAAACCTTCTGGGTAGACCTGACATGCGTGCAAAGCACCCCTGTGTGCCTGGTAGAGACTTGGCTACCCTCCTTAAGAATGGGTCAGGCCACAGTAGGCACCCAGGAAGGGCTTTGGTCTTCATGGTCTTCCTCTAAGGCACGCTCCTCTTTGCCTGCTCAGATGTCTGTCATCACCGTTTTTCATTTACTGTTTTAGTTTTTCTAAAACACTTTTCTTTTTTTAGGCCTCACCCAGTCTTCTCTTATTGATTCCCCTTTATTTCCTCCAAGGACTCAGAAACCTTAATGTCAATTTCAATTTCCAAACCTTGGAGCAATTGAGAAAAGTGCCTCCTCTGGATCAATACTTCCTCCTGACTTGACATGGAGGTATTAACGACTGTTTGGTGTACGATTTCACTGGGAAAAAAAAAAAACAGAAGCCAATAGAACTGTAATCCATGGGTATAAAATGCACTGGTTTTATGGAGAGGCTCCAAATGCTCAAAGAAGAAAGATACTCTAGTTCGCTGCCCTTTCTTGGTCCATCAAGCTTGTCACCATGTCCAGAAACTAGCTCCGTTTGGCAGCAGTTCCTTCATGATTGTTCTGTCAACTGTGCGTGGACATGTCTTTCCCTCCCCATAATTTCAAATAGACTACTTTGCCGGCCATGTCAGCGATTTGCTCAGCAATTATAAGTTATTTACAGTCGCTAATTGACTTACTGGGGTCTCTTCTTGAAAAGTGAAATTGTTAGTCACTTGGTCGTGTCCAGCTCTTTATGACACCATGGACTGTAGCCCACCAGGCTCCTCTGTCCATGGCATTTTCCAGGAAGAACACTGGAGTGGGTTGCCATGCCCTCCTCCAGGGGATCTTCCCAAATCAGGGATGGAACCCAGGTCTCCTGCATTGCAGGCTGATTCTTTACCGTCTGAGCTACAAGGGAGGCTCTAGGGTCCTTTGTTAGAACCAGAAAGGACTCGAGTGTTTCCACTGGTATGAAGTTCAGCTATTCCTCTGGGGGTGCCCCCAGTTATTCCTTCTACAGCGCCCCTGCCTGTCTCCCCAGAACTCCCCTCCTGGATTTGGGGGCACCCACACTCCCCTCCCAGGCAAAGCAGAGGGCAAAGCTTGCCCACTCACCTGCCTCTCTGCCCAGCGCCCCTTCTCCATACCACCACCTGAGACATCGAGGAAGATTATCCTGAAGGATTTAGAACAGCTCAAGAGAATGACACGGTCAGAGTAGGAGGTTTTTAACAGCACAAGGTGGCATCCCCTCCACAGGCCCAGAGGGAAGAGAAACCAGGCAGGCGAGGACCGTCACACCCCTTCTCCCCCAGCTCGCAGAGCCAGTCCTCAGCCCAGGGCGGGGGGTGGGGGGGGTGGGGGGGGTGGGTACCTGGCCCCCTGCTGAGTTTGCCTTCAGAATGCGCCCAGGGATGTCAGATCAGGCAGGCTGCCATGGCACCCACAGGGGCCCCTCTAGTCTCCTCATCCTTCCCTCCCAGACATTAAGCTGGTGCCAGCACACACACACACACACACACACACACATGCACACATACACACACACGCACATGCACGCACACACACGTGTGCACACACACACAGGCGCACACACACGCACACAGGCACCCAAGTTCAGCCTCAGTGAAGAGCCAGAGTCAAAACCAAGTATAGGAACACGAGCATTTTCCCAAGAACCCCACAGTTTGCAAGGTCGTGATGCCATTGGGAGGGTGTAATTGCATCTTGTCCTAATGTGCTTCACTCACCGCCACTCCCGCCCCACACCTTTCAGATGATGCTTCCTTGGGCTGGAGAAATGAGCCCATTTCTTACAAAGACAGAGGGGCTGGGCCATGCTCTTCAGCTGGGCAGCAGGGGAGTGAGGTGGGAAACTGAAAGGAAGTGTGATTCGTTCCTGCACTTCTACAAGGAGCAGGGTCTGCATTTTAAAAGGAAACTTCCGAGCTGGGGAGGGGGTCAGGGAGGACCTCATTCCCGCCCCCTGACCTTCCCGGCCCCTCCTCTCAGGAACACCGAGTGCTCCGCAAGCACGTTGGCTCAAAGGCTCCGCCAGCGCGTGTAGGAGCACTTGGCACCTGGCCCGGAGAGGGTCCGTTCGCTGCTGATCTGTCACTTACACTCTCAGCGCCTCTGTGAATTTCCTTTCCCTGCAATAGCACCATTCACCCAACACTTTCAACCTCCGCACAAGCTATTAATATTTTTAAGGAAATACTATTGTAAGTATGATAGATAAATAGACAGATGATAGACAGATAGAGATGATGGGTGGTTGGACATGGTCCTATGGACAAACGAATGGTTAAGATAATACTTTCTTTCTCCAAACCTAACACATTCCAGCTATTTCCTTGGAGCAGGCGCCTCAGCCTTCTGGCGGCTTATTAGTTGAAAAGGGGCCTCCCATGTGAATCTTCAGACTCAGCTGAAGAGGAGCCTTCGTCAAGCTGGGGAGGAGACGGCTGCACTGACGACTTCATCAGGGGGCTCAGGCCTCCGCGGCCCCAGGAAAATGCGCGTCAGAATTTGCTTCAAGCCCACGTGGACCCTGAGAAGTAGCAGCAGGAACAGCTGTCTTCTGAGGCCCTTGCTAGCCAGCCTGTGTCTTGAAAATTTTAAGGAAAAGCTTCACGACCCCGGTGTCCTTGATCAAGTATATTGTAGCAGCAATCAGAAACTCGTTGCACTGCTGGCCTCTTCACCCACCACACCATGAACTTTCCAAGTCACCATGGGACGCTTCCTGTCCTCCGTGAGCCCCTCCCCAAAGGGTCACCCTGCGGGAAGTTTCCAGTTCTAGGAAGCTTTGAAAAACAGAGTCACAGAGACGGATCCAAGAAAAAGGCGTGGCCAAGACACAGATGTCTGGTGCTGTTTCCAGCAGATCCTGCTCACCAGCTAACCCTGGACCCCCGCAGATGCGCTGAGTCATCACTTCCTCGGTCCAGAGCCTTCCAGAGATCACCATGGTACAGCCTCTGTGTTCGGAAGTAAATATAGTTTCTTGAGAATCTTTAAGCAGGAAAATCATCATGGAGCCAAAGCAAAATAATATATCAAAGGCCCCAAAGATTCTTTTGGTGAATTACCTTCAAAGTTTTACAAGCCTGATTTCTTTGTCTGCCCTGATTTTTTTTCTCCCTGTGTCTTGAAAATTTTAAGGAAAGGCTTCATGACACCAGTGTCCTTGATCGATTATGTTGTAGCAGCAATCGGAAACTCATCCCATCTTTGTAGAGAGAGATGGGTTTTAAAGGTGCATCATTTACCTCTACTTATATTTAGTTATGGGACTTCCCTGGTGGCTCAGTGGTAAAGAATCTGCCTACCAGTGCTGGAGACGTGGGTTCGATCCCTGGGTCAGGAAGATCACATAGAGAAGGAAATGGCCACCCACTCCAGTATTATTGCCTGAAGAATCCCATGGACAGAAGAGGCTGGTGGGCTACTGTCCATGGGGACGTGGAGTCAGACTTGACTGAGCAACTAAATAACAAATAACAACCTATTTAGGTGTGTAGTCTACTTGTCCCCACAAAATAAAACAGGTTAATTACTTCAGAAAACCACAGAGCAATTTTTTTAAAAGGCAATATCAGAAGTAAAGTCAAATTTCATCCAGTCAAAATATTTGAGTATATACAATGACTTGAATTTTAAAGCGTTCAAAGAATGAGCCTTTCAAATGATGCAGTTTTCTCTCAAACTACAAACCTAGCCCAGCATAGATGCTGTGTTTATGTGGGATCGTATTTATAAATATAAATGCTAAGTTTCAGAAAGCATGAAATCAAACCCCTTGCATGAAAACACATATCCACACCCCCCCCCCATGTTATTCAAAGACAGGGAGCTCATATTTTGAGTGTGAGAACAGAACTGCTTTGCGTACTAACTCACAGAACTATTCTGTACTAGGGATAGGAGCAAAAATAACCTTGATTTTTATAGACTTGTATTTTTTTCCAAGGCCTTGGCCTGTAATCTTATTAAATGTAACAGTTCAAAATAAGATTCCCTGGGAAACTTTGAAAACTGGCTCTTAGAAAATGTTGAAAACCTTGACATATATGTTATTAATTTTTAACTATCAAAAATGATTATTATCCCGAAGTCAGAAATAGTGCAGAAGGGTATAATTTAAGAAGTGAATGCATGCATATTAAGTCATGTCTGAGTCTTTGTGACCCCATGGACCCCTTCGTGAGCCCTGTCAGGCTCCTCTGTCCAAGGGATCTCCCAGGCAAGAATATTGGAGTGGGTAGCCATTTCCTTCTCCAGGGGATCTTCCCGATTCAGGGATAGAACCCGCATCTCCTATGTCTTCTGCATTAGCAGGTGGATTCTTTACCACTGAGCCGTCAGGGAAGCCCAACAAGTTAATATGTATATATGTATAGATATGTATAGATATTGGGAGTTTGGGGGTCTCAGCTGCTGGACCACCAGAGAAGTCCGAAGAAGTGAGTATCTATCCTTCCTACACTCTATTGGAGATCATCACAAGCCATAGTTTTGTGTGTATATTTTCAGAGTTTTAGATAGATACATTTGTATACACACACACATATATATATTCAAATATACATATGTACCCACATGTACGTAGAGGTGCTTTTTTTTCTTTAGCAGAATTTGCTTGGTAAGAGATTAGATATTAATTGTTCCCACCATGAAAAAAGAAATGCTAACTATGTAACATGATGGAAGTGTTAGCTAGCACTATGGTGGCGACCGTAACCCAGTACAGACAAGCATCGAATCAACACGTGGTATACCCTAACGTGCCCACTGTTCTGTGCCAATTACAGTTCAATTTTTCTTAAGTGAAAAGCAACTGGGGTGTAATATACCAACTGTTCTGCCGCTTGTCGTTGTCATGTAAGGATCTGTCAAAGTGTCTCTCCCCGATGGCGGCTGGCAGGAAGGTGATTCATAAGGGGCCATGTGCTCTGTGCGCGGCCGAGTGCTCTGTCCGGGGCCGTGTCCTCTGTGCGGGGCCGTGAGCTTGCGCGGGTCCGTGTGCTCTGCATGGGGCCATGTGCTCTGCGTGGGGCCGTGTGCTCTGCGTGGGGCTGTGTGCCCTGTCCGGGGCCGCGTGCTCTGTCCGGGGCTCTGTGCTCTGTCCCGGGCCGTGTGCTCTGCATGGGGCCGTGTGCTCTGCATGGAGCCGTGTGCTCTGCGCAGGGCCGTGCGCCCTGTGTGGGGCCGTGCGCCCTGTATGGGGCCGTGTGCTCTGTGTGGGGCCGTGTGCCCTGCGTGGGGCCGTGTGCTCTGCGTGGGGCTGTGTGCCCTGTCCGGGGCCGCGTGCTCTGTCCGGGGCTCTGTGCTCTGTCCCGGGCCGTGTGCTCTGCGTGGGGCCGTGTGCTCTGTCCCGGTCTGTGTGCTCCATCCTGCACTCTGAGCTCCCAGGCCGCAGTTCCGTCTTCCTGACCTTGCACCCAGATCCGGACACCTAACTGAGTCCTGTCCTTCATGATCCCATCCCGACCAGGTGGCAGGGCCAGAGGCTACTGGAGCTGCTGTTGAGAGGGGCTGTGGCGGTGGCAACACGAGAACCTCGGCCTGCAAACAGCACGAGGAGGCCTGAGAACCCAGCCTCCGCGGGAGAGGACTCGGGCTCTGACACTGCAGCGACCACTCCCCTGGGTTCCCTCCGGCACCCTAACTCTGAGAGAGCAGGCAGCCCTCCAGGGGTATCCCCAGGCCTCACCCCTGCCTGTCACAGTCAGGCCCGTGATCCCTCCATTTTCCGATGAGAAGGCCGAACCCCGTCGTGAACGATTGCTGCTCAGTTCGAGAGCTTTGGAGCTGAACAACGCGGGGCCCAGGCACCAGCCACAGCGTGTATGACCCGCGTGAGTCCAGACAAGCTCTTGGCCTTTCTCCGCCCTGGGCTGCAGCTCTGCGTTACGTGCGCATTAGTCATCCCTCCCTGTTAGAATTGAGAGGATTAAATGGCGTAGGCCCCGTGAGGTGTTCACTGAACAGACTTGCAGTTAGCGCTGAGACAGCGGCAGCACTGTCCTCCTGTGACGGATCCTTCCTAAGAACCTGTGCTGCTGGGACTGAGGTGCAGAGAACTTGACAGAGCAAACAGGATGAAAGGGGCGTGATTCGGCGGGGTCAGACACGGTCCTGCCTCCTGCAGACACAGACCCCAGCCACGGACGGCCTGCTTCAGTGTCTTCACTCTTGGCCAGACCCACCCTCCCAGCACAGCCTCACGGTCACCCAACCTGCATCCTAGACCTCCTTGGAGTTTGGGTTCATCAGCAGTCCCCCTAGCATCCTATGCACCCCAAAGATCCCAGAGCTGCAGAGAGAAGGCCCCCTGCAGGAGAGGCCCCTGGGAGAAGCATTGACTCGCGGCCCATCTCAGGGGCGCCCGCAGCTCTCTGAAGTCCTGGCATCGTGGCCACCGTCGGCCCCACACAGGACGTGTAGGTGAATTCTGATGGAGCATTTTTAATCTTGGTCCAGGGGAGCTGAAGGTCAAGAGACCAGGGTGTTCTGCCTTGGGCAGAAATCAGATCTGACCTCACATGTTGCTTTCTCTTCTCTAACACGAGCTCATTCCAGCCTCAGCGTTGTGGTGAGAATTAAACAGACCCGGGTTCACAGAGCCCTGGCACTGCGCGGGAGCCTGCTCTGGGGTGGCTGATCGGGAGGGCCCCAGAGCACCGCCGTGTAGTGGGCACCCCCACCCCGGCCAGGGGCCCAGCGGCCCGGCAGCCCCTGAGCCGGCTCTGGTCTCGGTGTGCAGACACACAGATCGGAAATGGATCATGACATGGTCATACAGCCCCGTCAGGATGCATAAAGCCCCCGAACTATACACCGGAAAATGGTCAATTATTCATATCTATTGTCTTTACCACAAGTGAAAAACGCCCTGACGTGCCCTGACGTGACCCGTCACGTGCAAGCTACAGGTGCCTGCCTGCTCCGCGCCTCTTTCTGTCCCGAGCGTTGCTGGAGAAATCCACCCCTTTGCAGGAAACCGTGTGGCTACGAGGCGAGGCCCCAGGCACACAGAACTCCACAAAACATGCGTGAAAGAAACGCAATAAATCAGAACTGCTTATAAAAGCTTCATAGTTTGCCTTCTTAGAACTTAAAGCCCTCAATGTTAACACCCTTGGAGCAGGACGCCCGGCAAGAAAAAGGGATCGGAGGCCCCTCAGCTCCCCCGCTGCTATGGACGCCCTGATTCTGTGAAGCTGTGCTTGGGGGTGGGGGTGCTGCCCCCCAGGGGACCCGGCCGCTCCTCACTGGGCAGCCCCCAGGTCAACCCTGGCTTCTGCACAGCAGAGAAACCACAGGGTCTGGGACCCCAGCTTGCAAAGGTGCGTGTTCAGTTGCTCAGCCATGTCCAACTCTTTGTTACCCACCCCATGGACAGTAGCCCACCAGGCTACTTGTGTTTCAGGCAAGAATACTGGAGTGGGTGGCCATTTCCTCCTCCAAGAGACCTGCCCAACCCAGGGATTGAAGCCACGTCCCCTGCATCTCCTGCATTGGCAGGTGGACCCTTTACCACTGAGCCACCTGGGAATCCCCCGGTTTGCAGAGGGTTCAGCCAAATACTTTCAGAGGAAAGAGGAAAATTAAAGATGTGGCAGGAGAAGAGGTTAAGCAGGAAGCTTTTAACAGTAAGTCAAAGCGCAGATTAAAAGCACTCATTCATTTTGTAGCCTTCTCATAGGGACACGATTCCTGGTTAGACCTCTCCAGTTTCATCTCCTTGCCTTCAAAGGCCAGTCAGAAGCTGGATAGGATGAAAGGAAAAGTGATTAGGCAGAAGGAAAGTAGTGGGTTTGAAGTGCTGAGAGTCTGGAGAAAAGAGGCTTGGGGATGATACTCTGCCTCCGACTTGGGGAAGTGGTGTGATGACTGATGTGAAGCGGAATGAAATGACGGAGCCTTGCCTGCTCTTTCCAGGCTCCGAAATGGAGTGCAGTGCCTAGAAGACGTGGTTGGAAAGAAGGTGAGGATCGAGCCAGTCAGGTCCCCTTCAGCTAGGCAGATAGCTCTAGAACACCCACAGGGGTGCCCTGCTCAGAAGAGAAACAGGTGAGAGGGGATGGGGGTTCATCTCATCATCGCCTCTGGGAAACCAGGTCCAGAGGCCTGTAGTCTTCAGGAATTCGAGGGAGAGAGCACGCTCCTGCTGAGAAGGGGGGCAAGAGCCTCCAGGGAAGGCCTCCAGAGCCACTGAAAATGGTCCTGCAGTTTCTAAAGACGTGTTTTCAATGTGACGCCTAGTAAGTGGACTCTGGACTCTGCCCTAGACCAGAGATTTCTTTCAAGCTTTGGCAGCAAAGGTGGAGGGAGAGGAGTGAATGAGTCAGAACGGTCCCAGTGGGGTCGGGGGCACCTTTCTCACTTAGCAATCACACACCCAGTGGGTGCCTGCATGTCTTCTGTTCTTGCCCTGGGCATTCTTGCCAAGGGCGTTCTCTTAGGGCTGTGAGACGGAGCAGCAAGGAGCGGCAGGAGGGGGCAGTTCCCAGCGAAATGGGGGAAGAGTGGCACTTTCCCTGCTAAGACAGGGGGCTGAAGGGCCGGGGCAGACACACCCCTGGAGCACCGGTCGGAAGTCTGATAAACCGGCTGATGACAGCTGACTCTGACGTCAGGAATAGGAGTTGGGAGGACAGAAGTCCTTCCATTTCTACTATGCAGAATCGCTCGGGCAGCCATTCTTACGTAAAGATGATCCTTTATGGACAAACCGACTCTATGCCCTGCAGCTCAGAGGAGCTTGCTTGAGCAAACACCAGCTGGAGGCCTCACACCCCAGCCAAGGCCCTGGGAGCCAGGCGGTTAGAGGCCTTCCCTAGTGCAGACGCAGATGCTGTCCTCCAGATCTTGGAGTGCAGTCTCAGCCCCAGAGACTCTGGCTCCACACCTGGGACCTTCCCACTTCAAAGGTGCTTCCAGATGCTTCTGGGACGACCCACGGAGGACCCCTGCTCCACCGTTTTCTGTCAACCAGTCTTATTCATAGGGAGCTGCCATGATGGCAACGCTTCCAATGTCTCTGCCAGCTCCGTTTGTGACTGAGACCCCCGCTTTGTGCCTGACTGGGTCCGAGTAGCATTTGGACCAATTCCCTCCAGGATTATCAGGGTCAGTTCTCCACATCAGCTACAGCTTTTTGTTGTTGCTTAGGGCTCAGTTGTCTCCAGCTCTCTGGGATCCCATGGACGGTAGCCCACCAGGCTCCTCTGTCCATGCGGGTTCTCCAGGCAAGAATACTGGAGTGGGTTGCCGTGCCCTCCTCCATGGGATCTCCCCGACCCAAGGACTGAACTTGTGTCTCCTGCTTTGCAGGTGGATTCTTTACCTCGGAGCCACCTGGGAAGCCCTGTTAGCTACAGTACAAGTGCCTTTTGTAGAAGTTTTAATAAAGATTGACTCATACTTGGAACCACTGCACTTTTCAGCATATCTTCTATGAGCCAAGCCTTACTCTTGACACAAGAGAAAGGGTTCTACAGTTCTAAAATGAAAAGATGAGAGAAAACCTGACTTTGGGGAGTTCAAAAATTAGTGATAAGTAGAAAAGTTTTCTGTGCCGATCATGGAATATTCATGAGCCTTTCCCAGCTCTGCTCCAGCCAGCCCCACCCAGGGCCATTCCAGAGACCCCACCGGCCCCCTCCCTCTTCTGCTGTGTCCTTGCTCTTTGAAGAGCCCCCTTCAGTAACATGGGCCAGAAGGGGATTGACTTAAATGGCTAAGTGGATTAATACACACATATTTTAGAGGGGAACGTTTGCATCTGCGCATTAATTCTCTGGACTACTCAGCTCGTTTGATTCCCAAGGAACATTTACATCACATTTTGCAGGTGAGAAAACTGAAGCAGAGGCAATTGCCTCATCTAAAGTTACACAATTAGTTAGCTTGAGAACCAGAACCTTAGCCCCAGGCTTCTGGCTCCAAGTTCAGGAGCCTTTCAATAAGCGCATACTTACTATTATTCAAACGCCAGGTCAATCTGTATGTTCTGACATACAGCAGTAAAATAAAACTGGGACCAAAGACAGAAAATAATGTAAGTGGTTAAGAGAAAATTCACCCTTCTTGTGAAAACCTATCCAGATGACAAGCTGCTTTGGAACAACATAAAAATAAAGAGCGGAGTGTTTCTCAAGGTGCTTTTCTCCAGAAAGTTCTCTGAATGTGCTGTGTTTCCTTGTTCTCCAGAAATGTGCTGACCAACCACCTGGCAGTCACCAAGGCAGCTGTAATTTCCAGTAAGTATATCCCTTTCCATAAATGGGGGCTTCCCTAATGGCTCAGCTGGTAAAGAATCTGCCTGCAATGCAGGAGACCCTGGTTCGATTCTTGGGCTGGGAAGATCCCCTGGAGAAGGGAAAGGCTACCCACTCCAGTATTCTGGCCTGGAGAAGTCCATGGGGTCACAAAGAGTCGGACACGACTGAGCCACTTTCACTTTTCATAAATGATTCAGTAAAGGTTTTACTTGTGTACTTAAAATTGGGATTGACCATCTGTCCTGACGCTTGCTTGATAAGGATGGTGCATACCATTCTTCTCCTCTCCAGTCTCTGCTGGAGAGAACAAAGGGCAAAGCAGCTGTCCGTGCCAATCCACTCAGTTTCTGCCTCTGTTGTGACCCCATGGATGGCAGCCCATAATCCCTCTGTCCATGGGATTCTCCAGGCAAGAATACCGGAGTGGACTGCCATGCCCTCCTCCAGGGAACCTCCCCGACCCAGGGATCCAATCTGCATCTCTTATGTCTCCTGCATTAGCAGGCAGATTCTTTACCTCTAGCGACACTGGGAAGCCCACAAAGAAGTCAAGTCAGCCCAAATATTCCAACTTAGTTTCTTTTTCCAAAACACCTTTATGGGAGTATGGGGCTTCCCTGGTGGGTCAGTGGTAAAGAATCCACCTGTCAATGCAGGAGACACGGGTTTGATCCCTGGGTCGGGAAGATCCCCTGGCTACCCGCTCCAGTATTCTCGCCTGGAAAATCCCATGGACAGAGAAGCCTGGCTGGTTACAGTCCACAGGGTCACAGAAGAGTCGACACGACTTAGCGACTAAACAACAATGATCTTTTTTAAAACTTCAAATTAATTAGTCTTCTATTTGTAAATCTTCAACAGAATCCCTTATCCTCTCTTGGCGTCTTTCTGGATCAATCTTCAGGGTGGCCTGTGGTTGTTTGCTGAGCTCTCACGATCCCCATACGTGGAGCAGAACTATGTCTCCCCAGGATGGACAGACGTCTGGCCTGGCTTCAGCTGCCCGACCAGGGAGAGACTGGCATGCGGTTCCTCCCATTTGGTCTCTTGCAGCAGAGCACAGTGGTCGGGAGCCCACCAGAAGCAATTCTGCCCACAGATGCCGGATGTTAGGTCTGCGGCCTGGTCTCCACTGGAGCGGCAGAAACGGCGTGCACCCACCACCTGGCCCTCCCGCCCCCAAGCACACCAAGCCTGCAGGCCCTGCTCTGAGGGAGGACGGACTGAGATAAGAGGTGCTCCCGATTTTACAATCCAGGAAAGCCATGCATTTCTCACAATGAAAAGTACAATAAACTGTGCTTCCACACGCTCAGAGTAGAGACTACAGCTCCCAGACTTGTGTTTTTTAATGTTTTCAATTCCAAAACAAAGGTGACTCTGCTCGGGAGGCCCAAGGCTCCAGGACCCACCAGAGACAACGCCTTCCCCGCCCGGAGGAGCACACGCCCCAGGCACTCACCTGCTCACACACGTCCACACACCTGCACAGCTCTCACGGGCATGTGCTCGTGCACACTTGCACACCCTTGTGCACATGCATGCGCACACCCCTGTGCACACTGTTGCGCTGGGAGTCTGCAGGGCCCCGTGGACACTCCTGCTCCCGCACAGGGGAGACCCTGGCGCCAGACCCGTCCCTCGTGTCACTCAAGGGGGTGATGGTCGAGGCCGACTGGGGCCTTCTGGGCCGTGCCCGGGGTCCCACGGTGAGTGTCCCTGCGCGGATGGCTCCTCGCCCAGGGGTGCAGCTCCTCGCCGTCCTGCAGCTCCCGCAGCGCGGCCTGGAGCAGGCTTCGCAGCCTCCCGAGCATGCGGGGCGCACCCTGGGCGCTGGGGGCCGCGCACTCCTGCACCGCTGCCCGCAGCTGTCCCCGCAGCGGGCCCGACATCGCGGAGCTGCCACGGGGTGAGGAGAACCAGTGGCGGAAGATCTTGTCGCAGACCACCTGGGGGCGAGGAGGACGGTCAGCTCAGGGCATGGGGGTGTTGCCTCCAGCGCCTGTCCCTCCCCAGGGACCTCTCCCAGAACCCCACCCGCTCAGCAACACTGGAGACTAGAAGGCTGCCTCGCAGGGGCAGAGATGTCGAGGGGGAAGCTCCAGGTGATGCTCAGAGACTATGGAGGAGCTTGCAGCAGGAAGTCACAGCCGGGAACCGCCGTGTAAGGAGTAGGCCCCAGGTGGCCCTAGGCTGCCAGCCCTGCAATCACAGGCCTCGCTTTTTCATTCAAGGTTGGTCACAGTGACAGTCATCACCACCTGGCAGGTGGTCCCCAAGGCCACGGGACACGCTGGTGGCACGGGGTATGTGAATGTGATAGCACTTTCCGGCTCCCTGAGAAAAAGGTATATTGGAAGGGGAGGCTCCTTCTTTTAAGGAGCCTTCGTGTGCTGTGCTGTGCTCAGTCACTCGGTCATGTCCGGACTCTTTTCCACCCCTTGGGCTGTAGCCTGTCAGGCTCCTCAGTCCGTGGGATTCTGCAGGCAAGAATACTGAAGTAGGTTGCCATGCCTTCTTCCAGGGGATCTTCCCAGCCCAGGGATCAGACCCAGGTTTCCCACATTGTAAGCAGATTCTTTACCATCTGAGCCACTAGGAAGCCCACGAATACTGGAGTGGGTAGCCTATTCCTTCTCTAGGGGATCGTCCCAACCCAGGAAGCCCAAGGAGCCTTTAAGATGCTTTATTTTAGGAGAAGTAAAAATGAAGCCTCTCTCTCACAGTCTTTAATTCTCCTTGGGTATGAAATTTACGGGGCTGAAGATCTCTTTAAATTCTCAATTTAAGCATTCTGTTCTGCTGTTTTACAGCCTTCCTGATTTTCTCACTGTTGGATGGAGTACAATTCATACATAATTAATATTCTGCTCTATTTTTCTACACCACACTTTATATCGGACTCATTTAACAAATGCCTCAATTTTATAGATCTATTGTTTCATGGGAGACAAATAATTTTGACTTGCATTTCCTAATCTCTGCAAGGATGAGGATTCTATTTAAAAACAAATGATCTTATTTCTCTTTTGAATTGATAATGCATTTTCAGGTGCAAACATTGAAAATGTCCCCCCAAATAGGCTTTAATCTTAAGCTCCATCCAACTCCTAAAAACCAGACACTCAGCTCTTAGCTCTGAGAGGCACCCACTTCCTTGAATGTCCTTCTGGAGAGTTATTTTTTCATGCATTTCCTTTTTCTTTTACTTAACATGGATGGGAGTATATTACACACACTGTTCTATAGCTTTCATTTAACCAAATATCAGAAAGACCTTCCAAATCACTATAAAGCTATTCCATTTGTTTTAATGACTGTACCTCAAATGCATATCATAATTTATTTAGCTTGTTCTCTACTGATGGAAATTTAGGTTGCTCACTAACTTTTGCTATTATGAAAAATGCCTATCTTACAGATACGTCATTTTCATTTTGAACATGACTAAACTTCTGGAAATGAAATTTCTGGGACAGAGGGTATGCACATTTTTGTTCTGATAGATATTACCAGATTGACCCCATAAAAGGTGTACCAAGTTACACTCTCTCAGCAATGTACATGAAGAACGCCCCCAACAATGTGTGTTGACTTTCATTTTTGTCCATTGAAAAATGATCTGATTTGTCTCACTCTTCTGATCAGTCAGGTTGAAAGTATCTGTTCTTCCTTTCCAGTGACCGGTCAAATTGATAGACTTTGCCCACACTTCTGTTAGGTTGTTGGACTTTTCACATTGATTTGTAAATGCTCATTATATATTAAGGACACTGGCCCCTTGTTTAGGTTGGTTTCCTTCGGAGCAGACTGTAAGACGGAGGTTTGCATGCAGGAGTTTATTGAGGGGTGTTCTCAGGAAACATCTTTCCATGGAACTGAGGGAGAAGGTGAACTTCTGGTGGTGGGATATCCTATAGAGCTGTTCCTTATAGAGGTCAAGGGGGCTGGGTTTTGCATCTCCCCCTGCCCCCTCTGACCAGTCACTAGACTGATCCTGGGATGTGGAGTAACCACAGTGGAGAATGTCTGGTGGGCCAAGGATGATCCTGGGGGACACTGAATCTCAGCAGTTGGGGGTAAAGGCCACCTCTGTCCTCTAGCCTCATCTGTGAGAGCAGCTGCAGACAGTTTGCCAGTTTTCTCATTTTTAAATATATTCAAATTTTTTGTAATTTTGTTTTGCTTTTGCCAAAGAGATTTTTTAAGATGGTTAAATGTGTCAGTTTTTCCTCTTATAGCCTCTGATCTTTGTTCTGTGCTTCGAAAGGCCTTCCAGACTCTAGGGTATCTTCAATTCTCCTAGTTTTTTCTGGAATATTTAGGATCTCATTTTCTAGGTGTAAGTATTTGAGCCATCCGGAATTTAGTTTGATCTAAAAAAGTGCTCATTGTGTGTGCGTGTGTGTGTGTGTGTGTGTGTGTGTAGATATAGAAATTGGGCCTACAGAGAACAGACACCCCCATGCTTGTGGGGGACCCAGTAATGGCCTTGATGGGAGCACCATCCATTAGCCCCCTGGGGTCACTTGGCCCACAGCCCCTCCTCCCGGTAGACAAAGAATGAACGATCCCCACCCCAATCCCTGCCCTCACTGGGTGGGCAGAGCCCTCGTGGTGGGGAGAGGGTGACGGCATCCAGGTGCGTCAGCAGGAGCCATGGTGAGGGGGCAGAGGGCCCAAGGAGACAAGGGCCCTCCCTCGGAGAGGACAGGGCTCCCCACAGAGCACAGGGCTCCCCCCACAGAAGACAGGGTTCACTCCCCCAGAGAGGACAGGGCCCCCTCCACAGATGACAGGGTTCACTCCTCCAGAGAGGACAGGATCCCCCGGAGAGGACAGGCCCCCAGAGAGGATAGGGTCCCCCCAGAGAGGACAGGATCCCCCAGAGAGGACAAGGTCCCAGAGAGGACAGGGTCCCAGAGAGGACAGGGCCTCCCAGAGAGGACAGGATCCCCCAGAGAGGACAGGGTCCCCCCAGAGAGGACAGGATCCCCCAGAGAGGACAGGCCCCCGGAGAGGACGGCCCGCTCACCTGCAGGTTGCTGTTGGCTCTCTGGGCCCCGCACCTGTGCACTCTCAGATCACACTTCGAAAAACAATCAAAGAAATTGCAGTCTTCATCCCTCGTGCAGTTTTGCTCGAGAATTTCCCTCATTTTAGGTTCGAAAAAAGCCATGTCCACATCAATAGCCACCACCTGCGATAGAAACAGCACGCGGCTCTCAGGAGGACGGGGCACAGGACTCTGGCCGCGGCGAGGAGGGCCGGGCCGGGCCACAGACCGGGCTGCACGGCTTTAACTGCAAGAGGACCGCTCTGGTCACTGGGGGTCGGGAACATGCAACCAGGATCGCTCTTCACCATTGAACATTTTCTCAGGTTTTAACGGTGAATCTCTGAAACTCTTACAAATGAATTGACACCCCCTCCACTGCTTTACCACTTGGCTTCTGACATCCAAGGCTAGGAATAAAAAAGCTATGAGACACAGGTCATTTATTCCTATGAATATAAGCAACAAAAGAAAACTACATTCAAGGGGCAGGGCGAGGGTGTGATGGGGAGAATGAGGTGGGCAACGTATACCTCGTCTATTTACAGTCTGTTCTTTGAACTGACTGGTTTCCAACTGCCAGGGGCAAGTGGCAGGGCCAAAGTTGTCGAATTAGGATCAATACTTATGGACCCAGATGCAACAGCATCAAAAACTAAGTCCCACTATCAGCATGAAAATGTGATGACCCCCTGGAATTTCAGATTTATCTTCCTGGCTTCAACCCAAACAGGCTTCAAAACCAGAAAAAAAGAAGAGCATCTAAATTATGCAGATTTTCCTCCACCACCTGAATTAGGGGAAAAAAAAAAAAAAGATGAGCTCAAACCTGAGAAAACCTGGACTCTGCCCAAATCAGGTAATGTATAGCTTCAAGGTATTAAAAAGCTATTAGAAGACTGGATGAGTTTGATGGAGTCTGTGGCATTTCACAAGCCTTCACAGGTCAGCCTCAACACACCAGCTTTTTCCCTTTGGTAGCATCTCAAAAAAGGGTTCATTTTCTCCTCAAATCTATGCAAAGTCAGGAGGTGCATTCCCAGCTTGTTGTTTCTCTTCTTCCTTCAAGATTGATGCCAGAAGGCAGTAAAGTTTTGTGGGGACTATTCAGTAAAACACAGGAGGGAAAATAATTTATTTCAAGATATGTGGAGAATAAGGGGGAAAATGAACAGGGAACTTTTCCCTATTTGAGAGCTTTGCCTAATTACTAATTCAGGGACTGCAAACAGAAATTATCATTTTAATTGATTTTCTCTATCTCTATTTAGCCAAAAGAATAGCTCATTTCATTATTTATCCTGGTTAACACACTAAAAATACATCAGTGGTGGTTTATTCACTAAGTCGTGTCCAACTCTGCAACCTCATGGACTGCATCCCTCTAGGCTCCTCTGTCCATGGAAGTCTCCAGGCAAGAGTACTAGAGTGGGATGTCACTTCCTTCTCCAGGAGATCTGCCTGACCCAGGGACTGAACCCAGGTGTCCTGCATTGCAGGCAGATTCTTTACCAATAATGAGTCTATTGTCTTTCATAATTTATTTTTGGAGCTGTGAGACCCTTCTCTTCTTTTGATAATCCCTGGTCGTCTCTCCAGCTTCCTCCAGGACCTTTCAGCTCTGATTGTTCCCTTCTCATCTCCCAACAAGAGCCAGATTTATTTTTTAATTTTTAGTGTAGTCCACAGAATGGATTATAGCTACTGGAAGCATAACTCTAGGCACCTACAATAAGAACAGTAACAAAATGAGCAGAAAAACCTGCACGAGGCTTCTTAGATCACATCAGAATGAATTGTAAAGTTCTTCCTGCACAAAATTTCCTAACTTGCATCATCATCAGACTCCATCCTAGCATCAGACAGGAAAGGACTGGTGAGAATTATCTCCTTCTCTACTTAAGACTGTGCCTCTAGAGTAGGAAATCTGTTTGAAAAGCATGCTTTCTGGCAGCATTTTGAGAACAAGAAGTAAAGAGGGGTTCCTAGTTCATTTGAAACCACTGGACAAATTCTCAAGACCTGCAAGGGAAGACCTGAAAAAAGTGAATGACTGCGGGTCATCAACTCTCACAGGTTACCTGGGAGACATGCCCCCATCCACCTGGGCAACACTGCAACATGGCCCAAAGGGGGGCCCATCTGCTGGTCCCCAAGCTCACTAGTTCTCACACTGAGTGCATCAGTAACTGCCTTGAGGGCTTGGCTTCCAAACTCAGATGGCCACATCCCACCACTGGGGTCTGAGTCCTACTGCTGCTTCTGCGCCTTGGTTAATTCTTCGCACACCGGCACTGCCTGGAGTCAGGACGTCCCTGGCGGCTCAGCGGTGAAGAGTCTGCCTGCCAATGCAGGAGACTCCGGTTCGGTTCCTGGCTTGGGAAGATGCCCTGGAGGAGAGCATGGCAACCTACTCCACTATTCTTGCCTGGGAAATCCCATGCACAGAGGAGCCTGGTGGACTACAGTCCACAAGGTTGCAAGAGTCAGACAGGACTTAGTGACTAAACTGCACAGCCTGGAGTGGGACATAAAATTCACCTGCCACTCGAAGGCAACATGGAGGCTGACGTGTCCACCGGGGGGCAAATCTTCTCGTGTAAAGCAGCAAAGATTCATCTGTTCCTCTAGAAGAAGTCCTACCCAGGGAAGGGAACGGACTAGAACCTCTCCAGAAGAAAGAACTAGAGACCTGGCCTGTGGTCATAGAGTGTGGGCGGCTGGAAACCGGTGTCCCCATCCCCTGGACCTTTGTACCGAAGCCCCCAAAGGTCGGCCTTCCCTCATCTCCTGAAACTGCAGTTGCTCAGTCCTCTCTGACTCTTTCGTGACCCCATGGACTGTAGCCCTCCAAGCTCCTCTGTCCATGGGATTTCCCAGGTGAGAACACTGGAGTGGGTTGCCATTTCCTTCTCCCGGGGATTTTTCCCACCCAGGGATGGAACCTGGGTCTCCCGCATTGTAGGCGGATCCTTCACCGTCTGAAGCGGATTAGCCCGAAGGATGGAGCTAAGCTGCTGGGAGAAACCAGGGCAGCAGTGGAGGAAGACCCACTGAGCCTCTGCTGTGACGGCTTGCCTTACCATTCCCTTCCCGGGATGCCAGGCGCCTTCCTCCTTTAAATGAGCTCATTCCCACTCGCAAAGGTCCGGCGGGTCAGAGCTGTCCAGGCCAGAAGGCGGCATCACGCAGCAGGGTTTCCCCGGGGGGCGGGGGAGAGGAGGGGGACGGGGGCTTCAGCTCCCTCTGGTCTAGGACCCCCCCGGACATAAGTCCGCCCCCCGCGAGGTCCAGAGCCTCCCCCGGCCTCCCCTCACCGTGAAGTCGCTCCGGATGGCGAAGTTCTCGGGCTTGACGTCGCAGAGGTGCAGGCGGTGGGCGAAGTCGTGGTCGAAGTGGCGGACCATGTCCAGGAAGCTGAGCGCCACGCCGCTGACCGCGCGCGCCTGGCCGCGGCGCCCGCCGTCCGGGCCGAGCGGGAAGAGGGCGCGGTGGCCGGGGCTGCCGGCCGCCAGGTGCTCCACGGCGTAGAAGTGGCCGCAGGAGCCCAGCACGGGCGGGGCGTGCGGGCTGCGGCCGCGGAGCAGGCTGAGCAGCACGAACTCCTCCTGCTGCAGCAGTGCCCACAGGCTGGCCAGCTGGCCCCGCCGCCGCGGGCCCCGCCGCGCCAGCCCCAGCCGACCCAGGCCGCCCTCGGCCGGCTCCAGGCCCAGCGCGCTCCGGGCCTCCCCGGCCGCCAGCACCAGCAGCTCGGCCTCCGGCAAGTCCTGACCGCCAGCCCCGGGCTGCCCGTCCAGGAGGCCGAGCGGCGGGAAGCTGGAGAAGGCCTCCTCCTTGGACTTGAGCACCACGGGCCGGCCGCGCCAGTCGGCTTGCAGCACCTTCTTGCCGCGCTCGTAGTACAAGCAGCGCCGGTACCGCAGCTTCCCCGCCTCGCACAGGTCCTCGCACAGGTCTCCGCCCAGCGCGCCGCCCCGGTAGTCCTGGCACTGGAAGGAAGGGGCACGCGTCACCCCGCGGAGGCTGGGCCCCGCGCCGGGATGCTCCTGACAGTCCCGGAGAGAACCCTGGGGCATACGGACCACAGGGCTACTCTGGGCAGAGAAGAATTATGAAGTGAAAGGTTTGTGATAGAATCTCACGTGTTTGTTAGTTTCTCCATCAGGCCCAGGACCAGGTCTTAGGAAGCAGGTGCCCCCCACTGACCCGCCCCTGCCCCATCCTTTCTGCGGAGCTGGGTGATGCTGGCAAAGGCCATCTGCCTCTCGGCTAGGTGTCCTGGATCATCAGTGGAAGGACGGAGCCAGGCCAGTGGTTCCCCGTTCTCGGGTTCACGCTGGGTCACCTGGAGAACTTTTAATAGCCCCCAGCAAAGAACAGCACAGTCAACCCTGGAGAGTGACCCCAGGAACCACCCTTCAGGTGGGACGGCTCAACAGCACCTGCAGCAGGAAGCAGGGCTTAGAACTGGCCTGGAGCCTGGCAGCAGGGTGACGCGGGGTGAATCCTGCAAGCAGGTGGTGCTGGATTCCTGGTGGTGGTGAGGAAGGCTCTCAGGAGCCCTCAGGAGGGGAGTTTCTCCTAAGCTTTGGGGCTCACAGGCCCTCCTGTCCTGAGGGGGACTGGTGACCCCCAATCCCACCACACTGCAAACACCTCTCCTAAGAAGATGGTCCATCCAGGCCCTGCCCTTCAGACCTAGTAGAGGAGCTGGAGAAGCTGGTGTGAGACTGATTCAAAGGAGGACGTGTGACTGTTCTCTCTCTCTCTTTTTTTTTTATCTTTTTCAGGAAACCTAAACCTCTGGACCCACTTTTATGAGGGGTTGAGCATATTTTCTGAGCCCACCTGTTCCCCACAACTCATCTTCCTTCCACATGGGCAAAGGCGGGTCACATAGACTTGGTCGTTCTGTGCTGCTTGGCTTTATTAACCCAAGTGGATTATAAACAGATCCTTCAAGTCAGACAATACGCCTCCAAAAATGCCTGGATATGTGATTAATCCCAAAGTCCAAAAGACCCTGAAAACAAGTTTTTCACGACTCATTCACTCTCATGGAGTGTCAAACCCCATCTAGAAGATGAGGCTATCTATAGTCTGAATGTATTTGACCTGTGACTTTGCATATACTTTGATGCAAAATTATTAATTAATTGGATCTGTTTGATTCCTGGCATATCCTCGTGTTCACCAGAAGATATAAATATATATACTGCATATCATCTAACACCCAAAACAGTGTGAATTCCAAAACAGGCCTGGCTGCAGAGCACTGGCCAAGGGATGATGGATCTTTGTAAATACTCTCAGAGAACTGTTCAAAGCATATGACCAAAATGTTTATTAAAAAACTATACTCCTGGTTCTTAAAACAAGTATCTGGATTTTAGGGACCCTTTCAGGCAGTAACTGGACAACAGTCCAAAAGGCCCAAGTCACGCTATCTGACCTGACCCCTTACTGAGGGCGCTCCTGCAAGCCGATGCTCCTCTGCCCAGCATTAGATCTCCGAAGACTGTATTAGGTGGTGGGGGTGTCACACTTGCCAGACTCAAAGGTGCAAGTGGTGGAGTCCTGACCCTGGAGCTTGGGAACAACGCCACCCTCTTTTCCTAGAGCTGGTTTTTTTGTCTTTGGAACACCAACAGCCGTAATGCAGCTGTATTCATAAACACCCACGAAACTGCTCTAAATATTCGTAGTACAGTGTTCATCTTGCAATTTAATGTAACACAACTTCGGTCAAATGCCTGCCTTTTACTCTTCATCCTGGTCCCTCTTTCCAGGTTTGGGGTCCTGAAAGGAGCAGCTGAGGATCAAGACCCTGTGAATGGCAGACTCTCTCTGCTTGGAATCGCTTCCATATTGTGGTGCCTTGCAGGAAAGTACCCGCCCATTCCAGCTCCTCTGAGCCCTTTTAGGATAATCTTGGAAGGTGGGGATGGAGCTACCCGGTGGCTCAGCAGTAAAGAATCTGCCTGGGATGCCAAAGATGCAGGAGACACGGGTCAATCTCTGGGTCAGAAAGACCCCCTGGAGGAGGGCATGGCAACCCACTCTAGTATTCTTGCCTGGAAAGTCCCATGGACAGAGGAGCCTTATAGGCTACAGTCCATGGGGTCACAAAGAGTTGGACACAACTGAAGTGACTGAGAATGCATGCAAAGTGGGGATGAAAAGTGGGGATGGAGAGTCTCAGGAGTAGAAAGACGTGAATGACAGAAATAATATGGGGTGTTCATGTTACTCATTGCAACTTTTTCCTACTTTATTTGGTATTTACAGTTTCATACCTCTGTAATAAGCCTGATAAGAAAAGGCAATATTTTTTTCTTCTCGATTGCCTTATAAGGCCCCCATCCCCTTTGAGTAGATCCAAAATGGTTTAATGCAATCCCATAGTCATCTTTAGGGTGTCATCAAAGTTGTAGTGTCATCAACGGTGCTTTTCTATGAGGGAGAGAGCAGAACTGTGAAAAAGAAAGAAAAGTGGGTGATAGAACCAAGATGGGCAGGAAGAGGTGGGTCCTAACCGTCAGAATCCTGCAGGGGGGCGGGGTGGGGCAGGACATGGGGGAGGAGACACACGTGGCCTGGCCCAGCCACGGTGCTGCGAGTGGAAGCCCGGAAGCTCAGGTGTGACCGCTGGGGCCTTCACTCTCTGCATCTGGAACCGTGAACAAAATTGTCACTGCCCGTGAAAGATACCTGTGGCGGGGAGTGGCCATGGGCAAGCTGCTTCGGCCGCCCCTGGCCACCCTCCAGTTAGCAGTGCTGTGTATGAGCTGGGCCACGATCCGGTGACAGACCCGGGCTCGGGAATCACAGCGAGGTGACTGCCTCCAGGACTCCCAAATGACAGCAGCGTGAAGCGCTAAAGGAAGGTGGCCGGGCTCGGCTCTGGGGCAGAGCAGGTTTGCCTCCCACCTGCACCTGGGGCTGGCGTGTGGCTCGTTTCCAAGTCTGTAACGTGGGAGGACGACGCTGTGTCATGGGAGACCTGTGAAGGTCAACCAAGGTCACGGGTGCAGAAGCCTTGGCAGTTTGCATGAGTGTTGTGATAGCTCCCGCCTGTCCTTTCTGGCCCTGGTCATTAGAAGGCAGGGGACCGGGGATGCATCTTTCTGGGGGGACACACCTGAGCCCAGTGTTGAAAGGTGAGCTGCAAGTCTGCCTAGCGCATGAGGAGGGAGAGTTTGGGGAAGCAGCTGCACAGGGACCCAGACGTGCAAAGTCGCTCGTGTGTTCGGAGGACCAGACGGTTCAGGGGAGTGGAGGGCAAGGTTAGAGCAAGTGCCAGTTTGTGTCCTGCCAAAAGGCCACAGCTGACAAAATGCCTCCCCCCTGCGAGAGTCAACTCCACCTTGCCCAGGAGGCCGCCTCACCTGCCGCTGGGAGTCCTTGCCCCCACTCTGCCCCACGTTCCATCCAGTAAGCCCCCTCCCCGAGTCTCTGTGCCATCCCCACCCCACTGGCTCCCCACAGCACTGTGTTTTCAACAAAACTGTACCACGTCCATGAAATCAAATTCAAATAGAATCTATATGAGATTCACCCCTGCACATTTAGAAAGCAATTCCACACAAGGGATGCAGGAAATGTGGCATGTAGTCTACCGGTGATGATGGCATCACCAACTCAAAGGACATGAGTTTGAGCAAACTCTGGGAGATGGTGATGGACAGGGAGGCCTGGTGTGCTGCAGTCCATGGGGTGGCAGAGAGTCGAATGTGACACAGTGGCTGAACAATGATAACAGCTACTGATTTTGGGAGGGGAACATTAATTTTGGCTGTTTTTCTGAAGATCGGCATGTTGAGGTGTAAGCCTGCCTCCCAGATGCCTGGGGGATGCTCTGAATCAGGAAGGGACGAGGCTGGGCGGGGTGCCTAGAACCCTGCCTGGTCCGCCAGCTACTAGAGGGGATGAACTGGGTTTCTCCCTCATTTGTCGTAGGAGAGAGTCTACACTAAAGCAAGGTGTCCACGAAGTAGCACAGAGCTACTCTGTGTCTTCCTCCTTTATGATGAGGTATTTTTGGCACATCAGTCCCTGCTCTTCAGAAGCAGAATGTAGGATTCATCTCTTCTGTGGCCCATGTGGTTACCAGTGTTCAGCGAGTCTGTAGGATCAGGATGCGTGCCTGTGCTTACTAAACCCAGAGAAAGACTGAATTTAGCACTTAAAAAACAGTAAATTTACAGATTACAATTTTACAGGCTAACTAAAAACAATCATCATGTTAGAGACAAGAGAAATTATTTTCTTAGCAGCATGCCCTACTGAGATAGTTAATTTTTTAACTCAATAGAAGTACTTTATATACTTTAACTCCATTATAAAAAAAATCACTTTCCTCTGACTAGATGAAGGCCCTAAGAACCAACTTGAACAGGTATACTTCTGTACCCAAATGCACACAAAATCTGCAGGTATCAGATTTTAAGATAAGCTGGGAAAAAAACAAGTTAATAAAGTGTCATTGTAGTTAACTGGCATTTTTTTTAAATTAATGAAACAGTGAATTTGTATTTCTTATAGTCTTAGTCACTCAGTCGTGTCCAACTCTTTGTGGCCCTGTGGACTGTAGCCTGCCAGGCTCCTCTGTTCATGGAATTTTCCAGGTAAGAATACTGGAGAGGGTAGCCATTCCCTTCTCCAGGGGATCTTCCTGATCCAGGATCAAACCTGGGTTTCCTAGGTTGCAGGCAGATTCTTTACCATCTGAGCCACCAGGGAAGCCCATATTTCTTATAGATTGTGTACAACTGTGAGAATGCATACTCCTAACAGCCCCAGTTCTTGTGGGAAGTGTTGTTTTGGTGGTGGATAGTAGAAGCTCTCCAGCTTGTATCATGGTTCTCAGGCAAAAACAAAACCTGTCCTCTCTAGTCTGAGAAACCGGTGACAGAGAGAGTTCTCAGAGGTCACGCCTAAGGGCTGGGTTTTCTTTTGTGTGTTTGCTTTCTTGTTTTTCAGGAGCATCAAGTTCCTATGTGGTTCGTAGCATTCATCTCTCACAGTGGATTTCCCCAATGGAACGGTTACGCTGCGCAATTAGCCAGGCCACTCTGCAACCCTTCTTGACCCCTGACAGCTTAGAAAACAGACATTACAGACATGGCCAGAGTGCTCAGGGAAGCAGGCTCAGCCCCTGCGATATGATCTTTCTTGGTGAGTGCCCTGGATGCCGCAGTCCCGCTGGGCCAGGGTTTCTATCAGAGCAAAGACAGATAAGCCAGTCCTGTTGAAAAGAAAGCCCACATGCAGGCAACTAAATGAAAGTACATCAAGACCTAACTAGCCGAAAGGGACATAAAACCTTCTGAATAACAGAGTCTGTGGGAATCTTTCTGAGATGCTTTGAAAGTGACGTGCTGTGGGAGGGTTGTTCTTGCTGCTTGGCCTCTAGGTAGCGTCCATCTCTTCTGCAACCCCATGGACTATAACCCACCAAGCTCCTCTGTGCATGGGATTCTCCAGGCAAGAATACTGGAGTGGGTTGCCATTCCCTTCTCCAGGGAATCTTCCCGACCCAGGGATCAAACCCAGCTCTCCTGCATTACAGGCAGACTCTTTACCATGGAGCCGCTGGGGAAGCCCACGCCCAGCTGTTTCCGGGTTTTCAGCGCTGGGGAAGCCAGTGGCGTCACCCTGTCTCTACTATCAGAGTCACGTGCTGGCTCCATAGCACAGTCACTGTGTGATTCGGGACAAGTTACTCACCGCTCTGGGGCTCGATTTCACCATCTGTGAAATGGGGGAATAAAAGCACTTGGCTCCCAGGGGTTGAGATTAGACGGAATATTACCTGTGAACGGACTGAGCGCAGGGCCCGCCCCCTGTAAGCATCCGCGGCTCCACAGCTCACATCCTCACCGCCCCAGGAAGTGCTCCGCCTGCAGAACCGTAACCCAGGCCTACCAATGGCCGGACCCAACGCTCCGGCACAGCCTTCTGACTCAGTTCCCTGGGAAAGCGGGGCTATAGAAACCTCACAGAGATGTTTTGATTATGCGATGTGCTGAAAAGCCGCAGTAAAAAGGAGGGCTGCTGTCTGCCTAGAAAATTCCAAAGCTGGAGGACCCGAGATCAGCTCTGGAAGCACTCCAGTTGGCTCTTCCAAAACTCCCTCTTGAGAGTGGCATGTGGGGGCCCCCTCCAGGGATGGGGTGTGGCTCAGGAGCACAAGCACCCAGGGGCCTCAGCCCCTCAGCTTCATTCACAGCCTCCAGCCTGCCGCAGGCCAGCAGCGTCACCTGCCTGGTCGGAGGGTCCAGGAACTGCTCAGAGGCTCACAAGGCCCTTGGCTCCGCCCCAGAAAAGGGGGCTCCCGCTGGCTCAGCTGCAGCCATTCTTTTGGTGTCCTGGGACTCAGAGTGAAAGCTAATGAGAGTCTGGAGGGCCGTGAGAAAAATAACAGCCAGTTTATTATGAAGGATAAAAGCCAGGCAGGGTGAATTGAAAGGGCTGGGGGAACCAAGAGACAGAGGCTCAATTCAGTCCTGGGAGAGCACGGTGCCACAATGCCCGCCTCTGCATGGCAGCCAGGGCCCCGCAGAGTCTACAAGGTGGAGGGCAGGGTCCTGTTCAAACTCCTGCATCCTGGGCCAGAGGGAGTCCCGGTGCTCCGCTCAGCAAACCCAGGGTGGAGAGGGGACAGGGCAAGTCGGACCCTGAGAATAGCAGCCTCAGAGGGGCCCCTCCCGCTGAGCCCCCCTCAAATCAGGCCCCTGATTTGAGAGCAGGGCAGGTGAACTTGAATCAGACAGACAGACACACTACTTCAAGTTCTTTTGACAGCTGGAAAGATTGCCAGCCTTCAGAGGCGGAGATGAGAGCTTGCTGCTGCAAGCCATGTGTTCATGACCTCCGGAGGAGAGGGTTTAATCCTGGGTCAGAGACGAGGCTTGACTACTTGGAGCTTTTTGTGTAGCCAAGTTTTACTAAAGTACAACAGAGATAGGGAAAGCTTCCGCTGTAGACATCAGAAGTGGACAGAGTGCCCCTTGCTAGTTTTTAGCAAGGCATTTTATGTCTGTTAGTGAGCTTTTAATCAGATAAAAGAAACACCTCAAAGCTGAAGGAGCTTCACCAGGCCCCTCTCCCACAACGTGCATTTTTGAGATAGGATGGCACAACGCGTGTCATTCCTGGCCTTAAAACAATTGACATGAATAACGGTTTGTTGAGCCATTATCAGCCCAAAGTTTGAGAAAAGAAAAAGGTTAGTGTTAGGCAGAATGGATTTCTTCAACAGAGAAGGGAAAAAAACATCTGCCACTTGCAGTTTATTTCCTCCTACCGCTTGGGACCCTCTGGCCTTCCTACCTGTTACCCTCTCATTACGCATCTCTTCGGACTAAAAAAGATCCATCTGGCTGCCACGGGAAGTATACTGGTTCAGCCTCGAAACAGAATTGGTTTTAACTTATGAGCCGAAGTGCTGGGAAAGTTAACAATTAGTAATTACTAAAGTTATAATAGGCTATTTAATTTCCATTAGGCCTTCTCTCACTTAACCAAACATAAAGAAATGAAAAGAGTGTTTGCTTTTCATTTTAACCTAAAAAGGCTGTTATATTGTTTTTGCAAATGAGTGTTCCATCCTGGCTAGACTATTAATTTTTTACTGTAATTAGTCAATCTGTCTCCCCAAAAAGGAGGGGGAAAAATCTTTACCAGTTAAAGGAATTTTTAGATGAGTTACTGAGAAAACTGATGAGCTCTTGCAACTTAAAGAAAACTTGATAGAATGCCAGTGTAAAGGTGAACAGATAATTTGATAGATGATAGATTATTGATAGGTAGGATGGAGGGAATCAGTGAGTATCTCACCTCTCACCAATGTGAGATGATCCATTCATGATGACACGTCAGGCTCAATCACGGAAAATGATTCGGTTCAGCCTGCCCATTTCACCTCATTTCTTTAGTTTTTACAATTTCACTTTTAAAAAGCCATTTACTTCAGGACTTCCCTGGTGGTCCAGTGGCTAAGACGCTGCACTCCTGATGCAGGGGCCCTGGGTTTGATCCCTGGTCAGGGAACTAGATCCCACAAGCCTCAACTAGGAGTTCACCTGCCAAGCAACTAAAGATCCTGCATAACAGGTGATTATGTCCTGAAATACAGCTGCTGCTGTTTTCTAAAAGAAAGAAAAACAGTCCTGCATGCTGCAACTAAGACCTGGAACAACCATAAATAAAATTTTAAAAATTACTTCAAAGCCTTTATGCTGCCACGTTTTCAAATCCTGCAGTTCCCAAAGGCTCACCCATATGTAAACAACTGGGCTGAAAGCTTCCCGTGCGTTTTGAAGATTTCTTAGAAAACAGATCCCTTTTCCCACCAGAACAGGTTACTGTTCTGGGAAGTGAGTAATCAATCAATACAACAATAGTTGCCTGTTACCTTCATCTTTTTTGGCGTTCCTTCTAGGGATTCGTAGTTTTATCCAAGTCTCCTAATGCGCTTAATCTTCCCAACCAGAGAGACCAAGGAGCAGCCAACGTTTGGAATCAACCAAGAGCGCAACCGGGCCGGTGAGCTCTGCGGCCCGCCAGCGGGGGCGTTTCTTTCTCTCCCTAATTAAGGGTCTTGTCTAAGGGGCGCGCCCGCCCTCGCCTCTTAGCAGACGGCAGGCAGGACCCCAGCACCGAAGTCTACGGGGGTCGAGCCGCCTCCCTCGCGCTCCGCTCGCCGGACCGCGCTCTGCCTTGGGTCCCGCAGACCGCGCCGGAGAGAGCCTTGGCTCTGCGGCGCGCGGAGGAAGGGGCCCCACTGGCCGTCTGCAGGGGGCTCGGCGAGGTGCAGCCCAGGTCGGAATCACAGAACCGCGGCTGAGAGAGAGAACCGGGACCCCAGGGGCCGAGGCGTGGTCACCGCCCGACCCAAGCGCCGCGGTCCGAGTCAGAAGGCTGGGAGCGGACCCGTAAACTTTACTTAGGAGCGGGGTCTCGGGGCCGGCGGGAGAACAGTCGGACAGGAAAAGCATCTTTGGACAAAGGACCAGTTGGGCGACATGGGGGAAGACGTCCCCCCAGGCGCTCAGAGGACTCCCGGACAGAGTCCCGGGCTGGAGACCGGGTGGGACGCGTCGGGCATTCCACGCCCGGTGTCCGGACCCCCTCCCAGTGGATCCACGGCCGCGCCCGAGTCCCCGGCTCCCAGGACCCTCAGAGGGCGCCCCACCCCGGCCCCGGGGCGCTCGGCGCGGGGCAGTGCGGCCACAGCACCTACCAGCGCCGCCAGGATGCGCCGGCTCTTCTCGTCGCTGCAGCGCTCGGAGGGGACGCCCGGGTGCGCGCGGAGCAGCAGCGCGGCCGCCAGCACCCAGCCCGCGGTCCACGCGACGCAGGCCAACAGCGCGCGGCGCCCGCAGCGCCCGCCCAGCCCGCAGCGCCCGGGCCGGCCCCGCGCGCCCGCCGCCCGCGCCATGGCCCGCCCGCCGAGCCCGCCCCACGCCGCCTGCGCCCCACGCTCGCCTCCGGGCTCCGCGGCTCCACCGCGGGGGAGGGGGTGCGGGGGAGAGGCAGCGCGAGGGGAGGGAGGGGAGGCCGCCGGGCGGCCGGCGCCCGGCCGTCAGCGGGGTGGGTTGGGGTGGGGAGTCCTGCGGGCACAAGCCGCGCTGGCCCGAGCCCCGGGGGGCCAGGGGTGTCCGCGCGCCCTGCTCTGCGCGCCGCACCCCGCCACCATTTCCACTTTTTTTCTTTGCACCTTTTCCCCAAGAAAACCGGTCCCTTCTTGAGCAGAATTCAGGCTTTCCCGAGTTTAGACTCCCGGCTCCTCTGTCCACACAACTGTAATTCAGACAGATGCTGGCCCCTTCTCCGGGCGACTGTTCTTTTTACGGATTCCCCCACCTCTTAGGTCCCTGATTGCTGTGGCTGCACCCACTTTTACCTCTACTGGACTCCTCCGTCCCCTCTACTTGGGTCTCCTCCGAGCACTCCCCGGGGTGAGGTTCCGAATCGGGAGTCCAGGACAGTCTGCGAAGGTCGTGGAGACCCCCGCCCACCCTTTCCAGGCAGCTCCTGAATCCCACGGCCGCCCCCCCAAGGCTGCCCAGAACTCCAGGACCGCCTTTCCTGGGGTGAAAAAGCACCGCACTCTCTAAACGATTCCCTTAGCCAGTCGAGAAGAAAGTGTTCCCCGAATGTGTCCCTAAGTCTGTGTGTATGTGTATTTGCGGCGGCCTTTGGGGAGCAAGCTTCAACGTCCAGCGGCAGTGGTTGACATAGAATGGGCAGGAGTCCCTGGCCTGCAGAACTGTCCTTGGTTCTTGCCAGCCCGCCCCTACCCCACCCCGGCTGCTCTGGGCTCCCTGAAAGCGTTTCTCCCCTAAAGAGACAGGGTCCTGGGCGGGTCATCTGTCACAGCTGAAGGCCCGTGAAAGCCGCCCCGCCCCAGAAGTTCAACAGAAGCTTATTCACCGCCCGTTGTACAGGCAGCGCGCCCTGGTAGGTCAGACCCCACCTGACTGCTGCGCCTGAATTTCACCTATTCCCCGCCCCACCCACAGCGAGGAGCTAAGAGAACTGTTTTCACCCTTATGAAGAAGCATCCTGTAATTACCCCTGAGAAACTGACTTCTTAATGTCGTCTGTTCTGCAACTCTCTGGTTTCACTCTGAGTTTCATGGCTCACTGGTGGAGTCTCCAGGAATTATGAAACATCCAATTAAATGTTCAGCCCTAAGGAACACTTTGGGTACACCACAACTGTTCCATAATGCAATAGACACTTGGCATTTGGGTTCACTCCCCTGGTCGCGGTAGTGCCTGTTCTAGTTCCTTCTTATTTTTGTCCAACTGTTTGTGACCCCATGGACTGTAGCCTGCCAGGCTCCTCTGTCCCTGGGATTTCCCAGGCAAAAATACTGGAGTGGGTTGCCATGCCCTTCTCCAGGGGATCTTCCCTACCCAAGGATCAAACCCACATCTCCTGCATTGGCAGGCAGATTCTTCACCACTGAGCCACCAGGGAAACCCACCCACCAGAAGAACTTTCTCTAGGCTGCTGTGTCAGAACTTGGTCTCGTCTTTCTTTCAAAACAGTCGTGGAGCAAAGGAGGCATCCTTTAAAATCCTTTAAAATCTCTTTGATGATGTAAAGCTGATTGTCTTTCCCAGGAATTTTATGGAATGCGGCAAGGATAGGAAGAAGATTCAGATAAAGAAGTGTTAACACGTATCCTTTAAAATCTAGGAATGAAAACCACAGGGAAAAGCAAAACATGAAATCAAAACTAACATTAGGATTTTCAAGGTAAGTTCTACTTTGGTAAGTTTTTAAAATACATTTTTAATACTACTTCTTTGGGCATTTTATAAAGAAAAGTATACCAAAGAAAGAAAAGGATAATCCCCCAGTAAAGAGAGTATTTAAGCATTCAGCATTCTTTAAATGGAAATATAGTTGATGTACATGAGTGTTGTTTTAACACAGAAGTGATGGTTCTCTCTAGAGCCTGCAGTACAGAACCCAAGCCAGCTGTCACGCTGTTGTGCACTGCGCACTGCATGAAGCCAAGGAGGGCTGGATGGGGCTGGGGTCACCAGAGCTCAGGCCACCGGACCCTTGCCCTGGGGCCTCCATCTGACCAGAGGGGGTGCCTTTTTAAATGACCTGTGCAAAGGGGGCTTTTCTGGGGAGTCACATGATGGTGCCTCACAGGCCAGCCGTACCCTTGGTGCTAGATATTCCCCTGGAGCAGCAGGCAACTAAACAAATAACCACACAAACAATGAAACACGAAGCTTTGGCTTGACCAACAAGGAAGGACGAGTCTGGTCTCCTCTCCCCTGAGTCCTGCCTGCCAGGCGCACCAGCAGGAACTCCCAGTGCCCGGCAGCCTGAGGGGGCATGGCGGGGGTCTGCAGGTCAGGGTCAGGTGCAGGCAGAGCTGTGCTGGGAGGGACTTGGCCCAGTGCGGGCTTCATGGTGATCTGCATAGTGTCTGACTCCTTAAAAAAAAAAAACAACGAATGAAATCCAAGAGCCGCTTTCCCCCACTCCCTTACCCAAACTATGAAAACTGAAGTCAACATGAGAACAGGCTTGAGGGCAATGATCCTGCCAGTCACACTCTGTTCACAAGAAATGCACAAGGTGGTTTTCCTTTGTCTTGAAGGAGATGGAAGCGTGGCTTTTTATAACCAGACGAGGCAAGAAGTCCTTCCAGCCAAAGAAAGGGACCCAGGTCGCAGGGCCCTGTGCCCACACTCAGGCAGCACCAAAGCAGGCTGACAGGTGGCCCATAGAACCAGGTGTGTCTGTTTTACCTCTGCAGTTAGATGGCACTGTAAGTATTCATTTAATGTCCATTACACCAGAGGCTACTTGAGGGTCCAGCATCTGATCGGGTGCCTTAGTCACAGGAGGTGCTTAAAGAACTGCTAAAAAGTGAGTGGAATGTGCATCCAAGCTTCTCCTCTGAAAGATCAGAAAACTTTGAGCTCCCTTGTGGAATTTTTCTTGAGAAAGTGCTTTTAACACAGAAGTATATCTTTCTGATTTCCCTAGGCTAAATGGAGAGATCCAGACACGTCATGGGGTTAGGAATATGTTTGAACATATCTTCTGGGTTCTGAACTCATCTACTGACAGTTGAACTTGTCACTGAGAACAGAGTATGAATATTTTGCTTATAGGCCTTTCCTGGAAGAAAGAGTAAAATTCCACAATTTTGGCTGTTATTGTACTAGGTATATAGGTTTATTAGTGCTCACTTCTGGGAGCTGGTGATGGACAGAGAAACCTGGCATCCATGGGGTCGCAGAATTGAACATGACTGAACGACTGAACTGAACTAAACTGAACTGAGTGCTTAATTCTACTACATCTTGGGGCTTCCATTGTGGCTCAGCTGGTAAAGAATCCTACAGGAGACCTGGGTTCGATCCCTGAGTTGGGAAGATCCGCTGGAGAAGGGACAGGCTACCCACTCGAGTATTCTGGCCTGGAGAATTCCATGGACTATATAGTCCATGGGGTTGCAAAGAGTCGGACCCGACTGAGCGACTTTCACTTTTCATAAATAACTCGACTAAGCGGCTTTCCCTAGTACATTTTTATGAGCTTTTTAAAGTATTTTTTTTCCTAAAAGGACTTTGACAACAACAAATAGACCTCAGAGTATATAATGCTTGACATGTTCCCACACATTAACTCATACAATTCTCCCAGTAACCTGGCAGCATGTGAATGTTGTTATCTAATACTTTACAGAAGAGAGTAATAGACTTTAAAAAAAACTGATCTGTTAGTGGGAGTAACAGGGTTGGAGGCCAACTTACCTGCTTCTAGGTGTGATATTCTTTTTCTAAAACAATATTTATGGATTCATATTTGGCTGCACTGGGTCTTCACTGCTTCGTGAGGCTTTCTCTAGTTGTGGCGTGCAGGGCCGCCCTGCCTTGCAGCGCCCGGGCTTCTCATGGGGCGGCTTCTCATGTGTGGACCACGGGCTCCAGACACACGCGCTTCAGTGGTGGCAGCATGCAGGCCCAGTATTTGTGGCGCATGGGCTTAGCTGCCCCGAGGCATGTGGAATCTTCCAGACCAGGGGCTGAGCTCATGGCCCTGCATCCACAGGTGGATTCTTATGCACTGTACCACCAGGGAAGTCCTAGGTGTGATTTTCTAATTCCTGTTTCCATGTTGGAATTGCCCACTTTGGGAGTCAGCGGGTGGAGTGTTTGTACATCTCACCATCATTTACTGACGTATCCTGCCTCAGGCCAAGAACATTTCAGATATTTATCTGCTTTACCAGCCTTTTGCAAAACTGTAAGAATAAGATTTTAGCTCATGCCTAGCTTGGCCTGAAATGCGGTTCTATCATAAAAGGACCAAACTGCAGGACAGGAAGGAATTACCACAGAATCTGTGGGGCCACTTCTGGCCTTTGGAAGTGAAATGACAGCTCTTCATGAGGAAAATGCACTTTCAGGGCCCTGAGTGCGGCTCCTTGCCCTGCGGTCTGGGGCACCAGTGGTGCTGGTTAAGTCCATGAGCTGGAGACCTGCACGCTCGCGGCATGATTTCCTGTGCAGTACTGAAGAGGAGACTCTACAGCCTCCCTCTGCAGCCTTTGCTGTGCTGTTCTGCTGATGCCTTTGCTGTGTATTGAGTTTGGCCTGAAATCCTCACACAGAACGCATTGCCGTGTTCCTTGCAGGGTTCGCCTTGGTGTGTAAAGCCCCTGGGGTCTCCTGCCCACCCACACACTTGCACTGCACTGTTTGGGACAAGCTTGAGGAGCTTTCCAACCATTTTTGGCCTCCTTTCTTGCATTTTCATTTCGGTTGGAGACACAGCTGCTAGTGGGGATTTCCTGCCAGTGCAGGAGGGAGATGGGGGTGATCATACCTGCTCCCTGTCCGTGGACACCCCTGCTCCAGTCCATGCCCCGGGTGCAGGGCAGTCATCACGGAGCTTGCGGGAAAGAGGAGATCAAGTCCATTCCGTTCCTGTGAGAACTTCTCTCAGGGAAAGAATGCATCCTGAGATTTGGCCTTGGGACTCCTACCCCAGGGCTCTTAGGAAAGGGTGACGTGCCATAATACTTCCCTTTCGGCACATGACAAGCTGCGCCGCATGGAACGTGCTGAGAGTAAACCGTGCCGGAGTCATCTGCAGCTCCACCTGCTCGGCGAGCACGGAGCTGGGTCCTGTTGGTGGGTCTCTGTCACCAACAGGTGAAAGCAGAAGGCCGTCGGCTCTGGGGGGCCCGGGCCCTTGAAGGCGGGAGAGCCTGAAACCTCAGCTGCTGCTGCTGCGCCAAATACGCATCCTGAAAATACTGATGGTTTTGGAATCAGGGTCTTCTCAGCAGATTATTGGGTGTCAGCCTATGAGAAACCGTGGTGTTGTCCATCACCCCGTTCCCCTCCCCGCCATGAACCTTGGCTGTCCAAGCACTGACAGACGGGGTGGCCTCGTGAGAGAAAAGACCGTGCAATTGCATCCAGGAGGCTGTACGCCCTGAGCCTGCAGCCCAGACAGCGTCTCCCAGCCTTAACCTCACACAGCTTTCAGCTCCTTGGGGCAGCGGGCTGGATGCCAAGGAATTCAAGAGGAGGAGACACTGCTCTTCCCAGTCAGGGAGAAGCAGGTCTGTGAGACACGCATGTGCTCGGCATTCAGATACGGGCAGGTGGAGCCAGGGGAGGGGCATCGGGTGAGACCCTGAGGGGCCGTCCTGGAGGGGAGTCTAGACGGCTGGGCAGGGGCCATCAGTAGTGAGGGAGGTCTCAGGGCCCCAGGGGTAGGACTCAGAGGTGCAGACGGTGGGGTGGGAGGGGTGGGGGCCCTGTGTCAGAGGGCATGGGGCAGCCCAGCATGGAGCCATCCGGGGGCCCAGGACCCAGAGCGCGGCAGTCGGCTTCCTTGCCCGAGACGACAGCTCTCAGCGCCGTGCGGTGGGGCTGGATGCAGCTGTGGGGCGAGGATGGGCCGTCATCCTGGAAGCGTGGCTGAAAGGCCTGAAGGGCCCGCGACTGGAAGCGCGGTCCCGTCCCCTAGCTAAGGGAGCATAAAGATAACCCTCGGCCCTAAGTTAACTGCATGGAAGCCTAACAGATTTAGCTTTCCCAGTGATGAGTATTCTCCTGCTTCTCATGAGCTCTCCAAAAGAAAATTAAATCACATTCGACAAATATCTTGAGTTTTCGTGTCATTCAAGCATGTGCTCACAAACTTCACTAAAAAATACTCACTCCACATCACGTGTCCTCAGGGGACTGCAAGCTAAAACAACAGTGAGATATCACTACACACCTACGAGAACGGC
This sequence comes from Muntiacus reevesi, assembly GCF_963930625.1. Taxonomy (NCBI): domain Eukaryota; kingdom Metazoa; phylum Chordata; class Mammalia; order Artiodactyla; family Cervidae; genus Muntiacus; species Muntiacus reevesi. Next base: position 4,385,092 of record NC_089252.1, on the reverse strand, counting down.
CAAAACCCAAAACACTGACAAAACCCAGTGCTGGTGAGGATGCGGGATAACGGGCACTCTCGTGCACCGCTGGCGGGGACGCAAAGCGGTTCCATCCACTCGCATGACAGTTTAGCAGCTTCTTACAAGAGTAAACATATTCTGACCACATGGTCCAGCAGTTGTGCTTCTTGGTGTTGACACAAAGGATTTATTTCCACACAGAAATCTGCATGTGGATGTTTATGCCAGCTTTATTCCTGATGGCCGACACTTAGAAGCAACCAGTATGTGAAAGGATAAATTAACCTGAAATGTATATAATTCTCAATTGGAAACAAATTTTTTTGTATGGTAAAATATATAGAACATTAAAATTTACCATTTTAGCGATTTTTGAGTGTATAGTTCAGTGGCATTAAGGACACCCATTTTGTTGTGCAAACAATACCACTAACCATCTGTAGAACTTTTTATTTTCCTAATCTGAAACTCTGTCCCCATTAAACAATAAAACCCCATCCCTCCCTGTCCCCAGCCCCTGGCAACCACTGTTCTACATTCTGTCTCTAAGAGTTTGACTACTCCAGGTACCCTATCGATGGAATCCTGCAGCATCTTTCCTTTTGTGCCTGGCGAACTTCGCTGAGTGTGATGTCTTCAAGGATCATCCACGTTGCAGCAGGTGTCATGACCGAGTCATGTTCTGTTGGAGGGCTAGCCCACATCTTGCTTGTCCATTCATCTCTCCACAGACACCTGGATTGATTCTACAACTCAATGGCTGCCGCGAATAATACTGCTGCGAACATGGGTGGACTAACATCTGTGCGAGTCCCTGCTAAAATGCATGATTGTTAATAAAGGAAAACATCAAACGACAATGAAAGTGAGCCCTCTGATAAAGCGCGGCGGCTTTTGTGAAATCAGAAAACAGATTCTCTCCAAAGCACAGTTTAGGGCTGTTCTGATTGCAGCTAACAGATACCAGCAATGTTTTATCTTAAGTTACAAAAACTATGTTTCACATGCTTGCCAAGGTACAGGATTACTCAGAAAGAAAATCTCATACAACAAGTGCCGGTTGATGCACATAGTCGAGTAACTCTGGCCAGAGGGGAAGGAAAGTTGTCTTTCATCACGCACACCAGTTAACTCACCTCATTCCCTCACCTGCAGCTTCCGCAGCATCCTGGCTCCCTGTTCAGTCCCATGTCAAGGTCATCTAGTCCTCTCACGTCATTTTCTTCCCTTATTCGCGCGCTCCTTCTGCCAAGGGCACTTACCCTTTTGCTTCTACAGGTCTCGGTTTTAGTGCGGAAGATCTAGGCTCTGAGACTCGCCCACCACTCACATCACAGTGGTCTTAGACTGTAAATTCCAAGAAGGAAGGGAAGGCACTGGTCTTGTTTACTGTGAGCTGGGACATTGCGGCGTCTCCTGTCTCTCTCGGCGGTGGACGGTGGATGTAGTGAAGGCGTCCAGGGTGGGGCGGTCTCAAGTCTTGGCCCCAAGCTTTTGTTGCTTCCACATCTCCTCACCGTCTCCTCACCGTAATGAATGGGCTTGTCCCATTCAGAGCAATCAGCAAGCTGATTTCCTGGTCTTTTTTTCCCCGCATAACATGTGGTGTTTTCAATGTTTCTGGCTCCTGACCATGGTCTGGCAGTTCTCACAGCTTAGTCAGTTTCGGTGCTAAAACAATAACCTGTTTTCTAAGTAGTAAAGTCTTTCATCCTGTTAAACACAAGGGTCCAGAGGTCATCCACAGATGCCCTCTTTCTTGGCTCAGATCAGCCTCGGTCCAGAACATCTGCGTTGAGGAGGGGGTGCACCCCTTTACTGTGTGTTTCTTAGCCTCCCTCCCCCCGACTTGCAAATGATGATAATTTGCTTTCTTCCCTTCCAATCCTTCTGTCTTCTGTTTTTTGATCTTCCCATCAGTGTTGTTCAGAAGCAGTAGTAATAAGTATCCATGTCTTGGCTTCACTCAGTTGTGTCTGATTCTTTGTGACCCACAAACTGTAGCCTGCCAGGCTCCTCTGTTCATGGGATTCTCCAGGCAACAATTCTGGAGTGTGTTGCCATTTCCTATTCCAATCCATGTCTGACTCCTACATTATTTTTTTCCCTGTGAATAAATCAAATTTGTATAACTGAAGAAAATAGATAACTGATATTGGGCACTTTAAGGAATTCTGCTATAATGAGGACTTTGGAAATACTTATATCATTGAAAGTACCTGGGAATAATCATCGGTGCAAGTTCCAACTTGCACTCTTAGCTTCTTCTATTTGATTTTTAAACCAACTTACAGTGGAACTGACTTTTGTGTGGGTGTGTGTACCAGTCTGAGAATTTTCACAAGTGTGTGGAGTCATGTAACTGTGTATGTGGAATAGTTCCACCATGCAAAAACCCCTCATGCTGCACTTCCCCTCCCACCTCCCCTGGGAATTGTTAAACTTTATCCTTTTGCTCCAAAATCACCGCAGATGGTGACTGCAACCATGAAATTAAAAGACACTTGCTCCTTGGAAGGAAAGTTATGACCAACCTAGACAGCATATTAAAAAGCAGAGACATTACGTTGCCAACAAAGGTCTGTCTAGGCAAGGCTATGGTTTTTTCAGTGGTCATGTATGGATGTGAAAGTTGGACTATAAAGAAAGCTGAGCACTGAAAAATTGATGCTTTTGAACTGTGGTGTTAGAGAAGACTCTTGAGAGTCCCTTGGACTTCAAGGAGATCCAACCAGTCCATCCTAAAGGAGATCAGTCCTGGGTATTCATTGGAAGGACTGATGTTGAAGCTGAAACGCCAATACTTTGGCCACCTGATGAGAAGAGCTGACTCATTTGAAAAGACCCTGATGCTGGGAAAGATTGAGGGCAGGAAGAGAAGGGGATGACAGAGGATGAGATGGTTGGATGGCATCACCAACTCGATGGACATGGGTTTGGGTGGATTTTGGGAGTTGGTAATGGACAAGGAGTCCTGGCGTGCTGCGGTTCATGGGGTCGCAAAGAGTTGGACACAACTGAGTGACTGAACTGAGCTGAACTGATCCTTTTGAGACAGTCATAAGAGTGGAACCGTGGATTTTTGAGACTAGCTTCTCCCATGCAACATAAGGCTTTTGAGGTTCATACAAGTAGTTGCTTGTGTCAGTAATTTATTCTTTTTGTTGTTGGTGTTCAACCTCATGGGGACAGAATGGATGAGCCATCTTGGCTCATATTTCAGGCTGGCATTTATTTTATTTACATTTTTTATCATTTTATTTATTTATTTTTGGCTGTGCTGGGTCTTCATTGCTGCATGGGCTCCTCTAGTTTCAGGGATCGGGGGCTATGTCTAGTGGGTGTCACGAACTTCTCAGTGGCCGTGAGATGCAATGGCTGGTCTTGCTGTGGGCTCCAGGGTGCTCAGACTTGGGCTCAGCAGTTGCAGTTCCTGGGAATCCCAGGCGGATTCCTCACCACTGAGTCACCAGGAAACCTAGAAACTTATTCCTGTATATTACTGAGTCATATTCCACCGTGTGGATATATCGCTGCTTATCTGTACACCTGTGGAAGAAGATCTGAGTTGTTTTCCAGTTTGGGGTGAATATGAATAGACCTGCTGTGAACAGTCATGTCCAGGATTTTGTGTGAACATGAATTTTTATTTCTCTAGGAAAGTCATACCTAGGATTGGGATTGCTTAACTTTATAAAGTGAAGTGAAAGTCACTCAGTTGTGTCCGACTCTTTGCGACTCCATGACTATACGGTCCATGGAATTCTCCAGGCCAGAGTACTGAAGAGGGTAGCCTTTTCCTTCTCCAGTAACTTTATAAGAAACTGCCCAAATTGTCTCCTGTGGTGGCTGCACCATTTCCCATCTCTGCTAGAAGTGCCGAGAGTTCTGGGGGCTCTGCATCTCTGCTCAGACCTGCTGTGGTAAGGATTCCTGTATTTCAGCCATTGTAGAGGGAACAAGTCCCCTGCCCTCCTGGAGTTTACAGTCTGAGATGACCTTGCTGTGAAGAGGCCTGCAAGGCTTGTAGACCACACATAAGGCCTTAGTTTGCATGTCCCTAATATCTCGTGATGTCAAGCATGTTTTTATGTGCTTATTTGCTGTCTGTAGATCCTCTTTAGGGAAGTGTCTGCTCAGAGTCTTTCCCTAATTTTTAGAGTTTTCTGACTATTGAAGTTGAGGCTTCTTTATGTATTCTGGATAAAGTTCTTTAACGGGTATGTGGCAGGTATTTTCCCACAGTGAGGAACTAGCCTCTCATTCTCCTAACCACGGATTTCAGTCTTGCAGTTAATTTTTTAATAAAGCCTCACGATAAGGTCCCTTTTCTGCATATGGACGTCCGATTGTTCTAACACTGGTTTCTGGAAAAGACAGTCTTTGTTCCATTGAACTGCAGTTTTGCCATTGTCAGAAATTAACATGGCTGTATTTATGTGGGCCTAATTCTAGACTCTGTTCTCTTCCATTGATTGATATGCTTACCCCTTTGCTGATATACACTGATGTGATTTATTACTGTAGTCTTTACAGTAAGTCATAGAGTTGAGAAATGTGATTCCTCCAATTTTCTTCTTTTTCAAAACTGACTTTTCTAATTCTTTTGCCTGTCTATATAAATTTTAAAATTAAATTGTCTATATCTGCAAAATAATCCTTCTGGGGTCTTGCTTGGAATTGCATTACATCTGAAGACTGTTTGGGGAAGATTTGACACCTTTACTATTTTCAGTCTTCCAATCCATGTACATAATACATTTCCTCGTTTATTTGGTATTCTATGATTTCTTTCATCACATTTTCAGTTTGCAGCCTACAGATTCTGTATTTTCAGCACACACATCCTGTTGTTTCTGACTTTGTTGTGTCTGCCTTTAAAGGGAATAATTCTATTAGTTTCCCATTTATAATGACTTATGTTGTACGGGGTTTTTTTTAAGATTGTTTTTCGTCTGTGGTGGTGTTGCTGCACAGAGTGGCGTTCTCCAGTTGTGGCAAGCACGGGCTTCTCCCTGCAGCGGCTCCTCTTGTGCCGGAGCACAGGCTCTAGGCTCATGGGCTCAGTCTCTGTGAGACGCCGGTTTAGTTGCTCGCCAGCACGTGGGGCCTTCCTGGACCACGGATCGAACCGGTGTCCCTCGCATTGCAAGACAGATTCTTAACCACTGGATGAACAGGGAGGCCCCTGTTGTAAGTTTTTAGACATATTCTTTATCAAGTCAAGGTGCCTTTTTATCATGAATGGATGTTGAATTTTATCATGCTTTTTTTTCTGCATCTGTTGATATGATCATATATGGTTTTACATATATGTATATATATGTATATATATATATATATACACATATATATATATATATATATGTATAACCACTTAGGATCATTTGATCTCTTAATATAATAAATAAAATGTATAGATATGAAAATATTAAAGAGCTTTTGAATTCCTATGACTCCAACTTGATTGTAGCATGTTATTTTTTTTCATGTGAAGTTAGATTCAGTTAATATTTTATTAGAACTCATCCATATTAATGAGTAAAATAAGGCTCTAATTTCTTTTTTGCCTGCTGTTTTTATCTGGTGTTGGTATCAAAATTATACTGGCCTCCTAGAATGATTTGGAGAGCATTTCTTCTGGGAGAGCTTCTATAAGATTGGAATGATCTGTTTCTTGAAAATTTGACAGAATTTTTTGGATCTGCCAAAAAATTTTTGTATTTTCTTGGGAAAAATTTTTAATTACTCCTACTTTTCTATAATGGCTTTAGGATTATTTGAGCTTTCTATTTTTCTTGCCACATGTAGTAAATTTTTATAGTTTCTAATAGCTGCTCTGTTCAGTTACTATTATTATTATTACTATTTATTTAGTATTATTATTAATTCATATATTTTTTCACTATTACTCTTCTTTTTTTTAAGGAATCTACCAGAAGTTTTAAATGACCAATGTTTGGCTTGATCATCCTTCTTATAGCTTATGGTGACATATGGTTTTTCTTTTTTTCTCTTCCTTTTTAGATATTTTGGAGTTCTCTTGTTCTTTTCCTGACATCTATTTTATTTTCAATTGATCTATAGATAATTTTTCCTAATGTCTTAAGTCTGAAACTTAGTTTACTGGTTTTCTACTTTCTTCTTTTTAAAAGATGCAAGTAGTTCAGGCAATAAATATTTATATAAATGCATATTATAGTATACACATAAAGGCTCTGAAGCATCTTGTTCATTCTACCCACAACCTTACTTGGATAAATCCCACTCAGTCATGTGATATAATTCTTTTTACATATTGCTAGATTTAGCTGGCTAGCATTTTGAAGGTTCTTGTGTTAATATGCCTTATGCTATCATAAGATATGTTGGTCTGTAGTTTCCTTTTCTTATGATCTTTGGTTTTGGTGTCAAGGTAATACTGGCTTATGATACTGGAAGTGCTTCCTCCTCTTCTGTTTTTCGGGAAGAGCTATGAAGTTTTGGTATTCATTTGTCTTTTAACACATGGTTGAAATCACCAGTGAAACCAACTTGGGCTTGTCTTTGTGGGAAGTTTTAAAATCACTAATTCAATCTCTTTACTTTTTATCAGCATATTCAGATCTTCTATTTCATCTAGGCTCATTTTCAGTGGCTTCTGCCTACGTAGGAGTTTATCCATTTAATTTAGGTTGTCTGATCTGTTTGCATATGGTTGTTCATAGCATCCCCTATGGTCCTTTTTATTTCTGTAGAGTTGACAATGGTGTCCCCTCTTTTATTCCTAACTTAATAGTTTACATCATCTCTTTTTATCTTGGTCAGTCTAACTAAAGGTTGTTGATTATACTGGTCTTTCCAAAGAACCAGCTTTTTGTTTTGTTGATTTTCTCTGTTGTTATTCTAGTCTTTATTTGATTTATTACACTCTAACCTCTAATTGCTTCCTTTCTTGATTTAGATTTTGGATTTGCTTTTCTTATTCTTATTACTTAATGTAGAAGATTAGATTATTCATTAGAGATCTTTTTTCTTTTTTAACATAGACATTTGCATCTATACATTTCACTCCTTCCGTTGCTTTATTTCAGTGCTTAAGTTGCAGCCTGTAAGTTTTGGCATGTTGTGGTTTTGTTCTAATTCATCTCAGAGAGCTTTATAACTCTCTTATGACTCCTTTGATTAATTAGAAGTATGGTGTTTAATTTCCACATATCTGTGACTTCCCCAAATTATCTTCTCTTATTGATTTCTCATTTCACACCATTGTGGAAGAAAGGTGAGAACTGTGGCTCAGGTTGTGCACTGCACAACTCCTTGGGGTGGCTTTCACACATATATGGCGGCCATGGAAGGAAGAGGGCTCCCTGGATGAGGACGGTTGTCATCTGACACTGGGGCCCTTGTGATGTGGTGAATTTCAATGCTGATTTCTTTCCTCAAAAGATGCTTTATATTCAGAGATAACTCTCCCAGGGCTGTGGAGGTGGGGCTGGTCTCTGACCCATGATTTCCTCCGCTGTCTGAGACTCCGTCTGGCACTCACACTCCATCCTCTGCCCTCATCTGGAAGCTCTTCCTTCTTTCCTGCCCGTGGAGAAGCAAGTCCTCCTGGCCTGGTCCTTGGCCTGCTCCCCACCGGGGCTCAGAACACATCTACACTCAGCACCCTCTGTCTCCTGCCCCATGCCCCCACCTGCTCCAAATCCTCGCTGGATCCACAGCTCCTGAGGAAGAAGGGCCTTCCCTAGGGATCTCAGCAAGGAGGAGAAGGATGAGACCATCCCCACCACCTCCCCGCCATCACCCTCCCCAAGCGGACCACTCTCCCAGAAACCCCCCACTGCCCCCCACCAGCCTCTCCTGATGACACCGCCACAGCAGGTAAACTAGCTTGGATCCTATCCATGCCCTCAACCTAGGAGCCTGGGGGCTTTGGGGGTCCTGGGGCTCCCATCCCAGCCCCCACCCGCTGCGTGAGGACCCCCCCCCCCCCGGGAGACAGCTGTGTTTCCTAAGGTTTCCCAGGGAATGTTCCATAGGCTGAGGTCATTCTCGAGGATCACCAAGAGGCCAGGCTAAACACAATAGTGGAACTTTGGGCACCTGTGGTTTCTCTCTTTTTATTTTCTGTAAAATTAAGTAGAGTGAGAAGATAAATGAGTTTTTTAAAAAAAAAAACAGACAGGACAGCTTGAGTCAGGAGGAGCCGGCAGATGCCTCCGGAATGCAGCCCCCGTGGCGTCCGAGTGGGGATCCGAGGCAGCAGCTGGGATCCAGGCTGGGGGCCCGAACGCCTCACCTGCTGGGTTTGGGCGGCTCTGCCGTCGCTCCTTCACCCAGCCTGGACCCAGGTTTGAATTTAGGTCTTAGAATTTAGGGGATCTCCTTAGGAAAAGGAACAGAGAACTGGGAATAAAAACTCAGCACAAAAGTGGATACTTATTTATTTAGCAGGCGCCTGTGGGAGAGGAGCCCTGGGCTTTGCATGTCACTAACTCCAAGGTGATCTTCTCAGGTTTGGCCCGGACACCCCATCATGGCTCTGCTGGTGGCAGCCAGCCAGGTGCGGGCACAGGGTCCAGGCCTGACTGCCTCCTCCCTGTGATGCCTTGCATCACCTGTGATGCCTTGCAGGGTGGCCTTAACTCTCTGGGGAAGGACTGACATGTTCGGTGTTTACTGCATTCTAGAAAGTGGATGGTGAGAGGCTTATCTCCCAGGAGCTCCTGGGGCTGCTCCCAGTACATGTGGTGGGATGTGAGGAGGAGCAGAGGGCTCTGTTGAACAGATGCCCCCGTCTGAGTAGAAGCTCCACCCTGGGGAAGCTCCACCCTGGGCATCATTCGTCTTGCACGTCCGGGCTCCAGAGGCTCGCCCATCCCCTGGGCCTCCCGCCCAGACACTGCGGCCACTGCAATCCCTGCTCTGCGCTCTCCTGCCTCCATGCCTCCTCTCCACTAGACAGTCCCTTTCCCCATTTCTCTTCTTCTTTCTATTTCTCTTCTTCCTTCTGGAGGTTCCAGCGGGGGTCAGAGACTGCTCGAGACCCGGATTGTCAGGGTGTCTATGGGATGACTCAGTGGACGGAGGCCTGGCAGGGTGGCATCGAGGGGCCACAGGTCCTGGGGGCAGCAGCGGCTTCCTGTAGGAGGGGGCCTGCCAGTGGGGGTGTCCAGCCTGCGCGTAGCCCGTGATGGTGAAACGCACGCTCACTGGTGCGAGTTGTGTCCTCTCAAACTCACGTCCGCCTGGACCCTCCGAGCCAGGCCTTACTTGGAAACATGACTTTTGCAGGTGCAATAAGTGAAGATGAAGTCTTATTGAACTCAGGTGGGGCGCCCTAAATTGGTGTCTGGAAGAGGAGAGGAGAGGCCACTGGAGGGCAGAGCAGACCCTGGAGGCTGGGGCTCCAAGCCTGGGCCCCCAGGGGCCACCATAGTGGGAGGGGCAGGAGGGGTCCTCCCCACCGCCTTCAAAGAGACCACGTCCCTGCCGAGGCCTTGACACCTTGGCCCCCGACTTCTCGCCTCCAGAACTGGGAGATGACCCGTTTCTGCTGTTTGTCAACTGCTCCGATTGCTGCAGCAGCCCCGGAACCTAACAGGCACGTATGTATAAAGAGTCTCGGGGCAGCCGAGTACCCGTGCAGCAGTGTGAGAGGAAAAGCCCGACCTGTGTTGGTGCCTGGAGCTCACGGACACGGTGTGTCCGAGAGCCCGTGAGCCCAGGAGAGGTGCACACGACTCACTCAGGCCAAAACCCTGTTCTGCCCAAGCAGCCATCTGACATCTGCCCTCTGACACCGGAGGAGGCAAATGTCTGAACGCGAGCAGAAATGTCTGTCACGTAGCTGGACGTTTCTCTGTACGTTTGGTTATTTCGCTTGTCCCAAGGAAGAAACTGAGAATTTCAGCCTGTGTTTGCAGAGTTTGTGCAGTGGATACAGAGAACTATTTAGCAGACTTGACCTCTCCCGCATCATCTATTTTTCCAGCTTTAGACAAATGGCAGTTGTCCAAAACACGCAGAATTCTTGGTATTTGCTAGAACATTAGATCACAGTTCTTGATATTTGCTGAAATGTTCAATTCCCCTTTGCTTGTTGAGGGGCTTTAGACTGCTTATATTCTGAAACAGGATAGGTTTCGTTGCTTTGTTTTCCCTCTCACTTAAAAAATAAGCTGGGAAAGTAGCCTTAAACTGCCAATGAAATGTAAATAAATCATGAATTTTTACAAATCCCCAAGAATATGTTTTGCTTCTCAAATAGGAAAATGAAAGGTATGGAGAGTCAGTCAAACAAAAAAAAGGAAAATGGAAACCCTTATTACCTAACTGTACTTACTTAGAAACAGGTGAAAATGTAACAGATCATGGACCACAAGATAGAACGTGTATTTAGAGAATTGTTTTGGCAGAAATCTACTGTGAATTATTGGTAAATGGGTATACGTTCTGGTGAGCAAACATACTTCTATCATGCTTAATACTCTTTATTTTAAATCTGAAGTTACAACAAGTGTTGTATGCTTTTAATTAGACTCAGCATCTGGATCCTTTCTAGGTTAATCTGTGCAAGATGGGGCATGCTGTAGCAGGCTTAAACATTAAAAACTTTTTTCTTGATTAATTAGTAAATGTAATCCCTAAATATTTGGGTATTTTAAAACTATGATTCAGAAGTTCATACTAGTCTTCTTTCAGCCAAGAGAGATGATATACACCCAGAAGGCTCATCACCAGGTCACAGGTGAGTCCTGACAATTTATCATTGTATCAATAATAAATCTCAATTGGTATTATTAGTGGCAAATCTCCAAAGTCAGTATCAAATTCCCACAGTGGTGTGGAAATTGACACACCTGGAGTGGAATAAATGCAAAAGACCAAGATGAAAAATAGAGATCATTTTTATTGAGGTTAGTGTCATAATAAAGGGAGAGGTGTAAATAGAGCCCAGGCAGGTAAACTTGACGAGCAGTTTTTCCAGACTTTTACACCCTGACCTGCTGTGATCCGGAGCCCCGAGTCTCTAAGCTCACCCCTGTGCTGGCAGGCGGGGCGGGCGCTGCTTACATGTCAGTCCGTCGCGCAGTCGTTTCCGACTCTTTGCCAATCACAGACTGTATCCCGCCAGGCTCCTCTGTCCACGGAATTCTTCAGGCAAGAATACTGGAGTGGGTTACCATTCCCTTTTCCAGGGGATCTTCCTGACCCAGGGATCGAACCCAGGTCTCTTGCAGGCAGATTGCTTACCAGTTGAGGCACCAGGGCACCTGGTACTGCTTAGGGTTCCACTTCCAGACCTCCAAGTGTTTTCGAAAATTTCCATCCATGTGATGGCCCACAATGACTTCAATTTTCTTTTTTCTTCTCCAGATATCTACTTACAAATGCTGGGCCATTGTTTCTCTCTACTGGATAAGAAGTTAATGTTTTTCTCTGAAGTATAAAAAAGTGAACGACTTTGTGAAGTCTTTACTTAAAAAGTGCCAAATGGAAATTGAAATGCTTTTTGAATTGTTTCCATGTCTTGGCTGTTGGGATTAATGCTGCAGCGAACATGTGAGTACAGATATCTTTCTAAGATCCTGATTTCAGTTCTTTTGAATAAAATACCCAGAAGTGAGCTTGCTGGATCATATGGTAGCTCTACTTTTAATTTTTTGAAACAAGCTAAATGTTCAGTGACAGATGAACAGATGAAGAAAATGTGGTGTGTATATATATATATACATATGGGAATATTTGTTATTTAGTCACTAAGTCATGTCCAACTCTTTGCAACCTCATGGACTGTAGCTGACCAGGCTCCTCTGTCCATGGAATTCTCCAAGCAAGAATACTGGAGTGGGTTGCCATGCCCTCCTCCAGGGGATCTTCCTGACAAAGGGATTGGACCCACATCTCCTGCATTGCAGGTGGGTTCTTTACCACTGAGCCACCAGGGAAACCCATAAGGGAATAGTATTCAGCCATTTAAGAGGAATGAATCTTTTTTATGTGTGCAACAAAGGATGAACCTTGAGGACACTATGCTAAGTGAAAGAAGCCAGACGCAGAAGGACAAATGCTACGTGATTCCACTTACATGAGGCATCTAAAATAGTCAGACCCATAGAGAGTAGATGGGTGTTAGGCAGGGGCTGGGGAGGGGAAGGTATGGAGCTATAATTCAGGGGGTGTGAGGTTTCAGTTGTGCAAGATTAATCAGCCCTAGACATCAATGTGGTACCTATTTGTGCTCTTACAAATCTGTCCAGAGAATAGACTTCATATTAAATGTTCTTACAAGTAAAAAAGGAACTTTTTGGAAATTCTGGCAGTTAACTCTTTTAGTATATTAACAGTCATACTTAAAAAAAAAAGTGAAGCCCTGGATTCCATTGCCTTTCAGGGTTTCTATAAGAATCAAGGTGATGCTATCATTACTGTAGACAGAGAAATCCCTTCTCTTTGTCAAGCTAACCCCCCACCCCCCAGCCCCAACCAGCTTAGCTCATTATAAAGTTTGAATGAAAGTAAGCAGAAAGGTAGCAGGACATAAAGGGGAAAAAAAAAAGCTGCCTCTATGTCTGCTCTGAGGAGCAGACATCCAATCAAGAATGTAACTGTGCTTTGTGAGTGTGTAAATATTACAGGCTTTGGAAATAGCGCTTTTAAATGAATGTTTATGTACTTTTCCTAGATATAATTAATGCAAGACCTGAAGGGATATTACTACCTATTGAGGTTTAGACTAAACCTGGAGATTTCATTCAAGGATTCCTGATAATGTAAAACCATTTGGAGACTCTTTAAATAGATGTCACATACCAAGCTGGTAATAATTCATAGCATCTCAAAATCTGTAAAAGAATTGAGGAGGAGGCTTTTTTCCCCTTCTGTCCAATGACCATGTGTATGGCAGAAGTTTTGGTTTGTGTTGAAATTTTGCTGGAGGGTGAAGCGGGAGTGGAGGGAATCATACTTTTTATTTTTTTACTTTGGATGCAGTTTCCAAGGCATTCGATTGCCTGTGGACATTTGTAACTTTTAAAAGTAGAATTTAATACATTTATTCAGAGACTTAGCCTTGGATGATGAGTAAGACTGAGTATTCAGTGCCCTGCATGTATAATTTACCGTATGTATAATTTTGCTGCCGATGCAGGGTATTTGGGGGGAGGGACAGCATTGTGACTTTCCTTCCAGGTCACTCCACCTGTAAGATACACCTACTCAAGAGGACCATCCCAGGCAGGGGAGGACAGAACAAAAGGAAGAATAGCTTTATCTGTCCATTCCTTTGTCCACTCACTCTCCATGTTTAGTGAGCACCCGCTGCGTGCCAGGCACTAGACTAATTCAGGGCTTGTGACCCACATTCGGTGTTCTCAGTTACAGCTTTGTGTGGTTGTGACACAGCTGTGATTTTCAGAACACTCTTTCCAAAAGTGTTACAACATGAAGATCTGTGTGGCAATTGAGATCATCAACAAAACCATCTCTGAAAAGGCAAACATTAAAAAAGAAAATTCAGAGCTTCCCTGGTTGCTCAGTGGTAAAGAATCCCCCTGCCAATGCAGGAGACACAGGTTTGATCCCTGATCTGGGGAGATCCCACATGCCACGGAGCAACTAAGCCCATGGGCCGCAACTACTGAGCCTGTGCTTGAGAGCCCTGGAGCTGGAACTTCTGAAGCCCGCGTGCCCCAGAGCCTGCGCACAAGAGCGCGATGGGGAGCCCGCGTGTCACCGCTGCACTGGTCGCAGCTGGGGGAAAGGGCACGCAGTGAGGAGGACCCGGCACAGCCAGAAAGTGAGTTAAATCATTTAAAAGAAAGCAGAAAATTCAGCCCTAAACTGACACACCCACAGCCAAACTCGGTCTCCGGTGAGAACTACGTGGCTCAGAATACATTCCATAAAGCACAGGAGACTGCCCTGAGAATCTGGACATGACGGCACGAGGCAAGAGCCAGAACCGTGGCTCTGAATGTAAATGTGGCACATGGATACTGTTACAGTTCCCCATGATGGTTTCACTGTAGAAAGCTCATAAATACTAGTGGGAACCGGAGAGTCTTACATTTTGAAGCTCTTTCAAGCTCTTTGACCTTGAAAATCTTTGGCATAGTCAACGTAGATTTCGTTGGGTTAGAAGAGCAAATGGCAGGGGTTTTTATGAATTCACTAAAATGATATTCTTAAATATACTCCTAGTTAAGGTGTCATATCGTTACAGGTCAGAGAGCAGGAAATGCTGATTTAAAAAGTGAAGACCAGGTTTGGCAGCTGCTGCTGCTGCTCTAACTATTGTTTATTTGGGGCTGGAGTCATCAGAATAATTGGAGTGTCCTTCAAAGCAGTGACTTAAAAGCTGTCGCTTCCACTTCTGCTCATACCTCTCTACCCAGGTTGGCACCTCTAGATTCTTGGATGAAAGTGCCTTCTTGGAAACCATGAGTCAGGAAGTTGGTGCTAAGTCAGGGGGAGATTTTGTCCTGAAGAGAAGGGCAGTTCTGTGTTTTCAGATGCAGAGATGGCATCCTGACCTGACCCCACATGGGATGGAAACTGCTGCCACTTCTGCCAGAATCACCGGAGAGCTGGAGCAGGCCGCCCCAGAGTTCCACCGGCTAAAAGGTTCTCCTATTCCGTGCCTGTGCGCTGGGAGCAGGACGGGCTGGCGGGGCCCCTGGTGATGCCCCATCCACGGTCCTGGGCAGACTGAGTCCATCTCAGCCCCTGCAGCACAGAGCACCCTGCTGAGCTGTGATGTCGCCCCTTGGCCAGGCTGGGGTCACATCCGGTGGGGTGCACAACCCAGAAGCAGCCATCAGCATGCGGGCTGCTGGCCTGGATAGAACCTGGCCGGGCCTTCTTCCTGGCAGAGAAATTGACTCCTCGTGGTGGCTTGCTAAACCAATCAAATGCTGTCTTTTGAGAAATTCCAACTTGAGACAAAGGAAGTGAATTCTCAGAGTCCAAGAAGAAAGTGGATGCAGACTCACGCAGAGCAGGAACCAAAGGCATGAGTGCTGTGGCTCAGGTAACTGCTGGGCCGTCAGGGTGGATGCCAGCATCCAGGGGCCGTGGCCGTGCATGCCCCCAGCAGTCTGTGGGCGCCCCCTCTACAAAGCCCCTTCCATCTTAACACCTGCGTGTTCTCCCGCCCCCTCGAGCTAAAAGCCTAACCCAGGGCTCAGAAGACACACCAGCCATGGCCCTTAACCTGGAGTGATATGCCACTGGTGGGTCAACAGAAAATTGTGGTGATTGGAAGCAGGATCTAATGTTTTATCAGTGGATCTGTAATCGACAGTAACTTTCATAATGCTTGTACTCCCTGAGTTCTCAGAAGTCACATCATTTCTCTTCATGAAGTATCCCTCCACATACCTCATTCTTTATTTTCTCTTACAGTGTCCCTGTTCCCCCAAAAATCCAGCAGAGAAGAGAAACTTGCTTACTTAGCTCCTCAAACAAAGATCAGAGTTGTCCAGACCAGTGAGGTCGCTCAGTCGTGTCCGACTCTTTGCGACCCCACGGACTGTAGCTACCAGGCTCCTCTGTCCACGGGAGACCAAGCAGGCCGCAAAGCATCCTTTACCAAGGGCGGGATTGCAGCGCCACCTGCTGGAGATTCCCAGCTGTGCGCCCTTAGATTTAAAAACTAGCTCATCGCAGTCTTCAGACTGAGACCCCCACGGGCACAAAAGGTTTAAGGGCACGAATTCCCAGCTGCCCCGATTCCACGTGTTCTCTCTCCTAGAGCAAGTAAACCTGGGACGCCGCCGGCAGTGGCGCCCTCTGCTGGCCTTCCTTCTTGTCTTCCTGCTCTCCTTTACAAGACACTCAGAGGGACCCAGACCGAAGGTTTGTGCGTCCCCAAAATTCATGTGTCGAGACCTAATACCCCAAGGGATGGTATTTGGACGTATCTGGGCCTTTTGTAAGGTGATAAGGTCATCAGGGCAAAACCGTCGTGAATGGGTTTAGTGTCCTTAATAGAAGACCCCAGAGAGCTTTCTGCCATGTGAGGTTATATCGAAAAGATGGCATCTATGAACTGGGATAGGCTTCCCAGGCGGCGCAAGAGGTAAAGAACCTGCCTGCCGATGTGGGAGACAGAAGAGACGAGGTCAGGAGGATCCCCTGGGGGAGGGCACGGCAACCCACTCCAGTATTCTTGCCTGAAGAAGCCCATGGACAGAGGACCCTGGCAGGCTACCCTGGGGACACGACTGAAGAGACGCAGCGCACACGTGCACCAGGAAGTGGGCTGTCAGCAGACACAACCTGATGACACCTAGAGCTGGGACTTCCAGCCTCCAGAGCTATGAGAAATGAATTCTTGTTGTTTATAAGCCACCCAGCCTGTGGCATTCTGCTACAGCAGCCGGAACAGACCCAGACACTCAACACCAGGCACTGTTCTAAGTGCTAAACTGCTCCAAACAAAGGGACAGCTTGAAATACAGTTTGAAAGTATGTTATTGGAGAACACCTCCTCACTCAAGACCACCTGTCTGTTGCATATTTTGCTTTATTTCTAGGGGCAAGAGGTAGAAAGTTCCACCTCTGACAATTAACATTGTATTTCCCAGTAAAAGAGTTCAATATCAAGAATAAAATTTGCATTTTCTTAACTTTTATTCAGATTTTCAGGACAAACATTTTCATTAACTCTTGCCAAATTAGGTACTGTAAATGCATATTCTTTTTTTACTTCCTCTTTGACCTTATTAATTTTCACCACACCCGTAACATTTTAGTAAACAGGTAATGTGTTATGGATTCTACTCTAAATCACCTTTATGCTGTATTTTCACCTAATCCTGTCTCATTCTAGCAATAATCTCATTAATAGATATCTAAATTAATTTTTAAAAAACTTAATAGATATGAGTAAAGGATTCATTTCCAATAAATTACTTTAAGTTGCTAAAAATTCTTTACCAAAGCATATATGTTCCTACACATATGTAGAATTTTATCAGTTGTATTTTACTAATAATTGTAATGAGAATTTGTTATTGTTGTTGTTCAGTCACTAAGTCATGTGTGACTCTTTGCGACCCCGTGGACTGCAGCATGCCAGCAGACTTCCCTGTGCTTCACTACATCCTGGAGTTTGCTTAGATTCATGTCCATTGAAGTCGGTGATGCCAACCAACCATCTCATCCTCTGCTGCCCTCTTCTCCTTTTGCCTTCAATCTTTCCCAGCATCAGGTCTTTTCCAGTAAGTCAGCTCTTCGCATTAGGTGGCCACAATATTGGAGCTTCAGCTTCAGCATCAGTCCTTCCAGTGAATATTCAGGGTTGATTTCCTTTAGGATTGACTGGTTTGATCTCCTTGCAGTCCAAGGGACTCTCAAGAGTCTTCTCCAACACCACAGTTCAAAAGCATCAGTTCTTTGGAGCTCAGCCTTCTTAAGGTCCAACTCTCACATCCATACATGACTAATGGAAAAACGATAGCTTTGACTAGACGGACCTTTGTTGACAAAGCATTCTCTTTGCTTTTAAACACACTGCCTAGGGTGGTCATAGATTTTCTTCCAAGGAGCAACTGTGTTAATTTCATGGCTACAATCGCTGTCTGGAGTGATTTAACCCAGAAGAAAAATTTAACACTTAGAACTTTCTAGTTATAGGGAAGTAAATACTAATTTAAATTTTATACATATTCTGTTGCAAAGTATGATAGCATTATCAATAAAAGACGTGGATTTGGAGTCAGACGCAGCCATGGCAAAACTGGAGATGCTGCGAAAACAAATTGAGAAGAAAGGTAAAAAGAGAAGCCAAAATCTAGTAAGACTGAAGAGGCAGCAGAAGAAAAGGAAGAAATGATTTCTCCCAAAACTAAAAAGGTTAAAAAGAAAGCAGAGCCTTCCGAGGTTGATGTGGATTCTCCTAAATCTAAAAAGGCAAAAAAGAAAGAGAAGCCAGCTCAAGATGAGACTATTTCTCCTAAAACCACAAGTTTGAAAAAAATCAAAGTAGCCCTGTGAAAAGACAGTTGTTTCTCCTAAAACTAAAAAAGTTATAAAAAATGGAGAGCCTTCTGAGGAAGAATTGGGTGCACCTAAGCCCAAAAAGATGAAGAAAGAAAAAGAAATAAATGGAGAAATTTGAGAGAAAAGCCCCAACCTCAAGACTGGATCCCCTGACTCTGGACCTAACTACAACTCCAAGGAAACTGCCAGTGAAGAAAACAGTGAGTTGGAGCAGGAATGACTGTGGGGCAAAAAGAAAAAGCTTCTTCTAATTTCCCTATATCTGAAGAAATGATTAAACTTCTCAAAGCCTGTGGGGTGACCTTCCTGTTTCCTATACAAGCAAAGACGTTTCACCATGTCTACGGTGGGAGGGATTTGATTGCACAGGCGCAGACAGGAACTGGAAAGACATTCTCCTGGCTATCCCTTTGGTTGAGAAACTTCTTGGAGACCTGCAACACTGGAAGAGAGGCGTGCCCCTCGGGTACTGTTCTTGCACCCACAAAGGAGTTGGCAAGTCAAGTAAGCAGAGACTTCAGTGACATCACAAAAAAGCTGGCAGTGGCTTGTTTTTATGGTGGAACTCCCTATGGAGGACAAATTGAACACATGAGGAATGGGATCAATATTCTGATTGGGACACCAGGTCATATCAAAGACCACCTGCAGAATGGCAAGCTGGATCTCATCAAACTTAAGCATGTTGTCCTGGATGAAGTTGACCAGATGTTGGATATGGGCTTTGCTGATCAAAGTGGAAGAGATTTTATGTGTAGCATACAAGAAAGATTCAGAAGACAATCCCCAAACATTGTTTTTTTCTGCAACTTGCCCCTACTGGGTGTATAATGTTGCTAAGAAATACATGAAATCTACATATGAACAAGTGGGCCTGATTGGTAAAAAGACACAGAAAACGGCAATAACTGTAGCGCATCTGGCTATCAAGTGCCACTGGACTCAGAGGGCAGCAGTTATTGGAGATGTGATCCGAGTGTACAGTGGTTTTCAAGGGTGCACTATCATATTTTGTGAAACGAAGAAAGAAGCCCAGGAGTTGTCACAGAATGTGACTGTAAGACAGGATGCCCAGTCATTACACGGAGACATTCCATAGAAGCAAAGGGAAATCACCCTGAAAGGTTTTAAAAATGGTGATTTTGGAGTTATGGTTGCAACCAATGTTGCTGCACGTGGGTTAGGCATCCCCGAGGTTGATCTGGTTGTTCAAAGTTCTCCACCAAAGGATGTTGAATCCTACATTCATCATTCTGGGCGAACAGGCAGAGCTGGGACAACTGGGGTTTGCATCTGCTTTTACCAGCACAAAGAAGAATACCAGTTAGTCCAAGTGGAGCAAAAAGCAGGAATTAAATTTAAATGAATAGGTGTTCCTTTTGCAATAGAGATAATAAAAGCTTCTAGCAAAGATGCCATCAGGCTCTTGGACTCTGTACCTCCCACTGCAATCGGTCACGTCAAGCAATCAGCCGAGAAGCTGATTGAGGAGAAGGGACATGTGGAAGCCCTGGCAGCAGCCCTGGCCCACATTTCCGGTACCACATCGGTAGACCAGCGCTCCTTGATCAACTCAGAAGCGGGCTTTGTGACCATGATCTTGTGGTGCTCAATTGAAACGCCAAACATTAGTTATGCTTGGAAAGAACTTAAAAA
This sequence comes from Muntiacus reevesi, assembly GCF_963930625.1. Lineage (NCBI taxonomy): Eukaryota > Metazoa > Chordata > Mammalia > Artiodactyla > Cervidae > Muntiacus > Muntiacus reevesi. The sequence goes on along the minus strand of NC_089252.1, from coordinate 4,365,439 downwards.
GCAGCTGGGTGAGGATATTGATTTCAAAGTGAAGGGAATGGTCTTTCTCAAAGGAAAGCAGGGTGTTTGCTTTGATTTCCCTACTGCATCAGTAACAGAAGTACAGGAAGAGTGGCATGATTCATGGCTCTGGTAGCTTTCTGTGGCCACGGAGCAACCAGAGCTAGAAGGTTCATGGGAAGGATATCGCAGCTTCCAAGGACAGCGGGAAGGCAGCCGAGGTGTCAGGGGACAGCAGGAAAGAAGTAGAAGCTCCAGAGGACAGCAATCAGGAGGTGGCAACAAAAGTAACAGATTCCAAAACAAAGGTCAGAAGCGGGGTTTTAATAAAGCTTTTGGACAGTAACATGAAGTAGAGGATTTATTTGGCAAAAACAGAACTATGTTCAGCAATGTGGAACTGAACTTTATTTTTCATACAAAGTTAAAAGCACATTATATTTCCTTCCTGACCACTTGCCCAGTCCGCATCTTTTGTATAGAGAAAAGCTTCATCTAAATTATCTCATCTGATTGATGAATGTCATTTATAACTTTATTGCTATTTCCGTCTTGGGTATTCCTTTGGAAAAGGTGTATGGATTCATTACATATTCTAATGTATTGTTTATAGATTTTAAGATAAAGTCAAGCATGTATCTGCTGATAATTTTTAAGTTGACCTGTCTTTATACTTAGAAATGTCTCTTAATAGCAGGCTTCCCTGGTGGCTCAGATGGTAAAGACTCTCCTGCAATGCAGGATCTCTGGGTCGGGAAGATCCCCTGGAGAAGGAAATGCAACCCACTCCAGTAATCTTGCCTGGAGAATTCCATGAACAGAGGAGCCTGGCAGGCTACAGTCCATGGGGTTGCAAAGAGTCAGGCATGACTGAGCAGCTATCACTCAGGTAGATACGTGTTACAACTTGACAAAATTCTGTGAGAGATGTTGATAGAAACAGGATTTTGAAGGAAAAACAAACCATGTTAAAATTTAGGTAAATTTTCTAATAAAATTTTGTAACATATTTACAGTATGTGGGAAACTACATCTCTTGCAACCACTAAACTTGTTATTACAACAACAATACAGAATGTAGGGGCGGTAAAACTTTTGCCAAATATGGGGGGTAGTACTCTAAGAGAAGGAGAAGAAGGCATCAGAGGATGAGACGGTTGGACGGCATCACCGATGCAGTGGGCGTGAACTTGGGCAAACTCCGGGAGACCGTCAAGAGCAGGGAGGCCTGGCGTGCTCGGTCCATGGGGTCGCAAAGAGTCGGACACGACTGGACGACTGAACAGCACCACCACTCTTAACAGATAATCGTACCCCCAAGGATCCTTGGAGGGCTTAAAAAGATGATAGCAGACGCTCAATAAATAAAAGTGGCTCTACTTCCTTCATTAGTCCCTGTGATTACTGAATTTAAATACTAAAATATTTCCTCACTCAGTCATGGTACTGGCGAAGGACTGGCGAAACAAGTGGCAAAGCGTGAAACCGCTGCACGCTCCGCACGTCCCTTAGGAGCTGGGCCGCGGGAATGAGACTGTCGGCGGGAGGTCTGGGTTTTTTTTTTCCCCTCTCCCAAAGCCTGAGGGTTCGGGGGGGGTGGGAGCCCCAACTTCAGACGCCGCTGCACCAAAGACCACCTCTCAAACCTCATCGTGGAGGCACCAGTGGGTAGAGGAAGGTCACCACCCGGGCAGGTGCTCTGGAGCCCCGCCTCCCCGACTGCAGCCCCGCCCCATCCCTGCCCAGCCTCCCCGGCCTCAGCCCCGCCTCCCCGGCTTCAGCCCCGCCTCCCCGATTTCAGCCCCGCCCCGCCGCAGTCACGTACCGCGTGGTGAAAGGCGGGGCGACGGCAGGGCGGGGCGACGCTATTCCCAGAAAGGCCCAGGATTGATGGACGGCACGGAGGCGGGGGCGGGGCGACGCCGGCTCTTCCGGAAGGGATCCGGGATTGGCGGGCGGGGCGGGCCCGGTGGGGGCGGGTCCGTCCCGGGGGGCGTGGCCGGGGCACGTGGTGCGGAACCGGCGCTGCAGCTGCGGGCGGGTGAGCGGCCTTCTCCCGGCGGAGAGGTCCCTGAGGGCGGCGGGAGCGGGGCGCGATGCCGGGATGTGGGGCCGCGGGCCGCCTCCGGAGAAGCAGGGGAGGCCGGGCGCGGTTGGGGAGCCGCTGATGCCGGCCCGCCCCGAGGGCCGGCGCGTGGCCGTCCCAAATGGCAGGAGAGGGTGTTGGGTCAAAACGCAGCCCGCTCCGCCTGGGGGTCGGGGCTCTGAGACTGCGGGGGGCGCGCCGGCCTGTTGACCCTCCCGCGGCGAGGCCCGCAGAGAACGAAAGCCTGGCTCTCCCCGCGGAGCCCTTGGCGGTGGTCGAAGGTTGGTGCTGCGCCCGCGGGGCAGAGGCCCGGAGTCGGGGGTCTCTAGCCCCCCGCCCGCACTTGAGGCCGGAAGGTTGCTCTGAGGCAGCGTCCGCCTTCCCACCGGTCAGGTGCGGTGATGCTTGGTTCCCGGTCGGCCTACACTGAGTCCTTGAGACCCTGGTCCTCGCGGGCAGGGCCTCCGACCCGCCCCCGCCGCCCTCACAGGATCCTGGTGCTGACGCAGCGATCTGGTGGAGGTTTCTGCATGCCTTTGTCGTCCCTGGTGTTGGCAGGGAGGAGTGGCCGAGGGTCATTTTGTAGACCTGTATGTTTGCGATTGGACAAACTAGAGGGTTCCGCCCCGTTTTAGTGGTTTTTACGCAGACTTAAAGCCAAGATTCTGGTGTGTGTTAAGTCTCTTCCTGTGTCTTGAGTTAATGCGGGACAGGATGGGGCACTCATAACTGAAGGAATCTTTTATAGGTGTCACTGGATGGTCCCGGGTGCTACCCTGTCACTCCTTCCTCTCACACTAGTTCACTGCCGAGGCTGTTTCTCCCTAGAATTTTAGATTCCAAGAGTGCAGTGTGCCTGGCACTCTTCAATTTGGTAATACTTGCTTTTATTCCCTCCAGCTCAGGACTTTTACCCTCCTCAGTGTGGTTCACCAGGACATATAAAAGTGGTCCCACTTAATGGATTTGGTGCTGGCAGTAGTGAAACAGGAAAAACTTGAACTGTGAGTGGGAGGGAGAAATGGACCCGGCCCCACCCCTCTGGGTGAGCAGTTCATAACAGCAGTAGCTTTTCACCCGGCCTGGTGAGGTGGCAGGCCGTGCTGAACAATCTGGTCTCTGTTTACTCTCCTTTGGTTTAAAAAAAAAAAAAGAAGTGCAGCTTTGATAGTTCCATCTTTGACTTTAGCTGGAAGGCCATTGCTTAATCAGGCCACAAAGAACATGGTATTAATGAGAATTTATCACAGTGAGTGTGGGATCTGTGCTATTTAATGACCAGAAACTCAAATGAAAATTACCTGACTTAGCGTATTTTCCTGCTAAATAGAGGTTTCTTTTGTGATTGAAAACTTTGACTTATGTGCAGTGCCTCAGCATTTTTGACCCCATCATTGAGATACGGGAGAAGGCAATGACAACCCACTCCAGTACTCTTGCCTGGAAAATCCCATGGATGGAGGAGCCTGGTAGGCTGCAGTCCATGGGGTAGCTTGGAGTTGGACATGACTGAGCGACTTCACTTTCACTTTTCACCTTCATGCATTGGAGAAGGAAATGGTAACCCACTCCAGTATTCTTGCCTGGAGAATCCCGGGGACGGCGGAGCCTGGTGGGCTGCTGTCTATGGGGTCACACAGAGTCGGACACGACTGAAGCGACTTAGCGGCAGCAGCCGCAGCTTTGAGATAAGACCCTCAGCTGAAACAACCTGAGTTGGCTGGGAGGTCTGTGTGCTCTGTCGCTGATATTGGAAGAGGATTTTCCTTACTGAACTCTGACTGCACATCCACAGTCTGCTGCCAGACTTTGTGATTCTGAATTAAGTCCGTCGTCTGTTTAGAGCTCCTCATGGCTCTGACGGTAAAGAATCTGCCTACAGTGCAGTAGACCAGGGTTCAATTCCTGGGTCAGAAAGATCCCCTAGAGAAGGGCATGGCCACCTACTCCAGTACTCTTGCCTGGAGAATCCCATGGACAGAGGAGCCTGTTGGGCTACAGTCCACGGGGTCACAAAGAGTCAGACAGGACTGAGCAGGTAATACTTTCACTTCTTTCTGTTTAGAAATGACTTCAAAGTCCTAAACCGAGAAAAAGATACTCTTTAACTACAGTGTGTCCATACGTGGGTGCCTGTCTGGTGTCTCCTCCAGAGATCAGTTGGCAGGGTCTTGTGACTCTGAGCTGCAGTTGTGAAATACTTCCCGTCCCAGCGGTGCCGAGTTTGCTCCTGGTCCCTGAACTCTTCTCAGTCACTGCTGAGGCTTGAATCTTGCCACGTGATGGAAGCTGAGTTGTTACTTGGAAGGAGCGAGGGGAACCCCCTCTGAAAGTCCCAGTTCTGGGATTTTCTTTATCCCACGTGGGTTCCAGTTTTTAAAGATGCAGAGTCAAGTGGCACCTTCTCCCCTGTGTCAGTAAGGTAGAGCAGGATGTGTTTGGTCTCACACAGAAGCTGGACGTTCAAAAATGCACCTGGGGAGGTGGACGTTTCTCTTCCCTAATCAGGCCCCGGTGGACTTTCACATGCTGTCCTGGCCGTTTCTGGACCTGGGCTGTCAGTTTCCTTAACCTGAACCCACGTTCCTCTCCTTGGATCTTGGGTGCTATGCTGTTGGTTTGCAGTGTAGGGACACATGTGACATTTTTGCTGAGCGCCTTGGAGTGATTCTTTCCTCTGTGGTAATAGTAAGTGGCAAGTTCTCTGTGTGCTTTGAGAGTAAAATTAAGTTTTTTTTAAAAAGTGTTAAGAACAGTGGTATATCAGTACTCCTGGAAAGTACCTGCTTTTAATTATATCAGATTGTCTTCAACTCAGGCCCTTGCTTCAGTTACCTGCCATTCTGTCACACAATTCCTGGGTGTGTTTCCTTCTGAAAAAAAAAGAAAAAAAGAAAGAATGGAGATCAGCCTGAGCCTCTGATTGCTTTCCCGAGCCGTTGTCTCTGCTGAGGTCACTTCCTGGAGCCCTCGTGACGGCTGTGTCCTGTGCTGTCGGGGCGGGGTGCAATTTATGATCCTTAACAAGTGCCTCCCGGGTCTGGGGATCAGTCGGGCCCTGTCTCGAGGCAGCACTGACAGGTTCTTCTGCCTTCCAGGAGTCTCCAGGGTCTGCGGTCTGGTTGAAAGATGTCGGCCCTCACCACCCTGTTTAAGTATGTGGATGAAAATCAGGATCGCTATGTTAAGGTAAGGGAATGTTTAGTGACTGTTCAGGTCCAGTTTAATCCCATGGGACCCAGAGAAACTTCCAAGGAGTTAATATGATTGATGCTGTTCTAATCGAGTATTAAAATTGCTGTCTAGGCAGAGAAAGACAGATGCTAGTGTGATCTCACTTATATGTGGAATCTGAAAAAGTTGAACTCAGAGAAGTGGAGAGTTGAACCCTGGTTGCTAGGGACTGAGGGGTGGGGAGATGGGGGTTTGGCCTAAGGGTTCAGACCTGTTACGGGATGAATAAATTCTGGGGATCCAGTGCACTGCGTGGTGAATATAGTTATCAGTACTCTGTTGCATGTTTGAGTAGATGTTAAGTCTTGCCCCCCAACCAAAAAAGAAGGTAACTTAAATTGTATATTGTCGAGAGGTCTTTTCCTCTGCTTTCTCATTACAGTATGTAAGTTACTGTTTCGGCTTTTGATAGAAACTTTTAATACATGTTTCTAGAAACAGCAAAGCTAATTCAGGATTTTTGTCTGTTCTTGTGGTAGATATAAAGAACTACCTTACATTGCATGTTTTAAATGATTCTGTAATCTTATGTGTTAATCTGTTTCTTGATGTTAACCTAAAGAGCCATGCTTTAAAATCACCTTTGGTAGACATATTTCAGGTGAAATCTTTCGAGTTCTCATTTGAAAAATTCTATTTTAGAGAACATGGCCATTCTCAAGATGATAAATAAGGCAACTTGGACTGTGAAGATATTGGGTATTTTCTGTATCTTTCAATTTTGTCAGAATCAGATATAAACGTGTTTATGAAACTTACACATTTCATAAAAAAAACTTACATGTCTTGCAACCACATCGTGCTTGGTGGTCAAGGAGTCTCCTGTCATTTTGTATAGTCCTTGATATGGGGTCAGTGCAAACAGTCCTTATATCTTAAACAGAAAGTAGACGCCACAGATCTCTTCCCCCATGTCTGGGCAGTGGGATCCAGATGGAGCAGACAGGTAGCGAGTGAGCTCTGTGGGCCTGAAGATGGCCCACCTGTGAGCACCTTCCTCCCTCCCAGAGCAGCTTTTCCAAGTCCCTTTTGCTTGTTCTCCACCCACAGAAGCTTGCAGAATGGGTGGCCATACAGAGCGTGTCAGCGTGGCCTGAGAAGAGAGGCGAGATCCGCAGGATGATGGAGGTGGCAGCCGCTGACATCAAGCAGCTGGGCGGCTCTGTGGAGCTGGTGGACATCGGGACCCAGAAGGTGGGCGGCGGGCCGGGCCGGGGGCTTTTCTGGGTGGCTCCGTGGAGCTGGTGGACATCGGGACCCAGAAGGTGGGCGGCGGGCCAGGTCGGGAGCTTTACTGAGGGGTTGGCAGGACTCGGCAGGTCCTCACAAGTTCTGAAGGCTTTGCTGCAGATAAATCACTGGCCTTTATTGTTTCTTAATAATTTATGTATTTGTTTATTTTTGATTGCACTGCGTCTTGGTTGCTGCGCGGGCTCTTCTCTAGTTGAGGCGAGCAGGGTTGCTCTCGAGTCGAGGTGCACAGGCGTCTTACCACGGTGGCTTCCCTGGCTGCAGAGCATGGGCTTTAGGGTGCACGGGCTTCAGTGGTTTGGCTCCTGGGCTCTGGACACAGCTCAGTAGCTGTAGCACACGGGCTTGGTTGCTGCAGAGCACATGGGATCTTGCAGGACCAGGGACCAAACCCGTGTCTTCCACATTAGCAGCCAGGTTCTTTTATCACGGACCCACCAGGGAAGCCCAACTCGCTGGTCTTTCAAACAAGCAAAGGTGGCCTGACTTGGATGCTAAACTGGGTGGCTTCTTGAGTCAGAGTGGACCGAGATTCACGATACCTGTCGTGTTCTTCCAGGGAGGGGAACTGTTGAGGGTTATCCAGGAGGAAGTGAACAGAATGGTCCTTCCTACATGAGCTGAAGTTCCTCCCCCAGAGCCAGGCAGACTTCAGACCAGGAAGGTACACTGTGCCCATTAGCTGCAAAACTAATGAAGATGCCCACTCACTCATACCCACTGTGTCCCCAATGTCACGATTGATAAAACAGTGCTTTTTTTCATGACTCGCTTCCTGGGAAAGAGTGACTTTAGGTGTGGGGCACAGGGCTCAGTTGTGTTTTAACGCAGGAATCTGACAGATTCTAACTTGAATGAGTGATCTCACTGTGTGGTACCTTATTCTACTGTTTTCGTTTCAGATGATGTCAGCCCCGTGTTAACTACATGCTTCGTGCCTTGCATTTTCAGCGTTTGTAATACTCCTTTATGTTGCAGGACTGACTGTGTTTGGTTTATCTTGGTTCTCTTGTCTGATGATTTAGGTGTCCTTTGAAATCACAGTCCTGGGATTTTAGGAGTGGGCGTTCAGCCCAGTCTGCTTTTCTCATAAGTGGAAGGACCCAGAGGCTCAGACAGGCTCTGTCTCCCTGGGAAGCAGTAGTAGGTCCATGGCAAAGGAGGTTACAGTCTGGGCCTTCTGATTCCAGTCCAGTTTGCGTGTGAGGCTTCTGCTGACTACAGACTCAATAGTTAATTTAAGGTTACTTAAGATATCTTGCAACTTCCTGGCACTTTCCTCACTCCTCACTGTAAGAGGACAGACCAGTATTCCTGGAGTTGTTTTCTGTTAGGATCATACTTGTCTTGCTTCCTCTCCCTTTTTCCTAATATGCTAAAAAAAAAAAAAAAAAAACCATAGGTGGCAAATAATTTTTAAGAGTTGTTACTTTAAAACAGGCAAAACTATTCCGACTGAGCACGCACACCTTAGCAATGTATTTTTCCTGGAGAAGGAAATGGCAGCCCACTCCAGTGTCCTTGCCTGGAGAATCCCACAGACAGAGGAGCCTGGCGCGCTGTGGTCCATGGGGTTGCAAAGAGTCGGACTCAACTGAGCATTTTTAAAGATCATCTTTTAAAAATTGAGCAGGTTGCCTGCGGTTATAAACATAATTGTCACTGTGCTCTGGATTATGGGGACGTATATTCTTGTTAATTATTAACTCCGTGGAATGATGTGATACTGAGCTCTGTAATAGAGGGTGATTGATGAGAACAGATACACTTGCCCGGGGCGTGCTGATAGCACCTGCTGTAAACCCCACTCTCTCCTTTTTTAAAGTGGTGTGTAGTTGCTTTCCAATGTTGTGTTGGTTTCTCTTGTACCGCAAAGTGAATCAGCTATAGGTACACATACATCCCTTCTGGTCACCGCAGAGCACTGAATAGAGCCCACTGCACTCCACAGCGGGTTCTCATGCGTTACCGTGTCTGTGTATGGGAGACTGGGGTTAGCCCCGCACTCCTTGACCAAGGACCATCCCCCATGGCCTCCCCTCCCCACCCCCAGCTCCCTGATGGCTCCGAGATCCCGCTTCCGCCCATTTTACTCGGCAAGCTGGGCTCCGACCCGCAGAAGAAGACGGTGTGCATCTATGGCCACCTGGACGTGCAGCCAGCGGCCCTGGAGGACGGCTGGGACAGCGAGCCCTTCACCCTGGTGGAGCGAGACGGTACGCCGCACCCTGGAGGAGGGGGCCAGTGACCACAGGCTTCAGGAAGTGCAGCCTGGCCTCTTGGTTGCCATCTCTCCAGAACTAGCTATTTTCACGGAACCTAGAAATCGGGTTCTGGAAGCTTCACGTCTGTGCTCGGTCCTTGAAACGCCAGGTAGCCTTACTTTCCCAGCAGAGCCTGGTCTCCGTGGCCTTGGGCATGCTGGGCTTCCCGCACCTGCCGCCGTTTTCCCAGGAAGCCTGGCCTGAACTGAGCCAGCATGGCCCCCAACCCCGGACCTGAATCCAGTCCGACTCTAGGGGAAGCGTCAGCATTTCCCCAACCCCCGCCCCCGCCCCACCTTCATCTCTGAGCCTTCACTTTTCCACACCGGATGCGGCCTTTGGCCCCTTGGAGCAGCCCCTTGTGTGTACCTTGTCCCCTTGGGCCGAGTCCAGGCTGTCTTTAATTGCAACCTTTCCTTGGGACATGTTGCATTTCTGTTGAGTCCTCCCCAGCGGAGCAGGGGCAGTCAGGTCATCACTGCTCACGTGGTCCCTGCGGTGCACTTGCCATCTTGTCCCTAGTCAAGAGCCTGGCCCCCCACGCTCCACCATCCCCCCTCTTGTCCCCTCCTCCCCTCTCAGCCGCTCCCAGCAGCAACCTGCTCCCCACCCTGCCCCAGGCAGCACCCAGAGGTCACTCTTATCTCACTCTGCTCATCTGCCTTCCCCACACCACCCCCACCCCACCCCCCCCAGCCTGTGACCATCACCCAGTGAACCTGCCGATTGCTATTCTAGGCAAACTGTACGGGAGAGGAGCCACCGATGACAAGGGGCCAGTGGCCGGCTGGATCAATGCCCTGGAAGCCTTCCAGAAAACCAAGCAGGTACGTGGCCCACGCCCTGCCACCTGCTTCACCCCTTCCATCTGGTGGTGCGCAGTGGGGCTTTCTGTTCCCGGAACAGCCATAAAGATCAAAGATGACACCCCCCCAGCCCCCCCCAAGCAGTATCAGCGCAGCTGGGCCACGCTCCGCTTCATAGCCTGTTTTCTAGTTTTAGGAAACACTGAAGGTGCAGTGGTTTATGGTTGTCTAAGGTCACCCCGTTGGTGACTCAGCAGGGACCCAGCCAGCAGGGGAGGCGAGAGCTCCGGGCACAGACCGTGCCGGGGAGGGGGCGCTCGCCCAGGGGACCCAGGCTGTGATAGCGGACAGACCCCTTACTTCCTGTTATTCTCTTACTTACCCATCTTTTCAAGAATTCTTTTTAATCTAGTTGTGATCATAACGTATAGACAGTTTCTGCATCTTGCTCTTATCTTGCGATGAGATAAGAAGCATTTTTGTCAGGACGTGGAGGGGTAGATCTGAAAAGGGTTCAAACGTGCTGTGCTCAGGGGCCCTGGGGTCTGGTGGCTGAGGGGAGGGGCGTCCATTCGCAGACCCAGCCCGCAGCGCACTTCTGTTCCCCGGGAGAGGTGGAGGGGCGGGGTGTGTGGTGAGCGGCGCTTCCGGGGGGGCTCTGAGCTGGGACCCCGCAGACGGGAGTGCACATGGGCCGACCGGCCATGGCCTTTAGCATCAGCTCACTCAGGTGCAGCTCCATGGTCTCACCTGTGGAAGGGGGCCACCCGCCTCAGGGCACAGTGCCGGGGAGACCTGGAAACCCCCGGAGAGACCTGGAAACCCCCGGAGCGGAGCAGGAGGCGGCAGCGGCCTCTCAGAGTCGCTGTCCGCTCTGGAGGAGGGGGGCCCGCGCTGGGTGGAGGGCAGGTCGTGCAGGAGGAAGGTGCCCGCCCGCTCACTCCTTCCAGGGGTGCACGGCATGGCTACCACAATTCGGATGGAGGCTCCAGCCAGGTTTGTGTCCCGGCCTCTGTCTTCAAGCAGCTCGGCTTTGCCAGAGATGCCTGATCTATGCTGGGTGCTGGCAGAAACCCTGCAAGTGAGCCGCGCGATCAGGCTGGGGGCCCCTGGGAAGCAGTCCTTGCAGGTGACCGGCCGAGGCCAGGCCCGTGTCCTGGCGGCCCGGCGCTGGGGCGGAGGGTCTCTGCCAGTCCCCCTTACCCGCCCCGTGGTCAGCGCGGGGAAAGTCAGTTGGGTATTTGAAATGCACGTTTTCACAACACTTGGTGGCTTCCTGTCCGTTGTTCTAAGAAATAAAATCCGTGTGCGCTGACTGCCTCCTTCACCGCCCCCTCCCAGGAAGTCCCCGTCAACGTCCGCTTCTGCCTGGAGGGCATGGAGGAGTCGGGCTCCGAGGGCCTGGACGCGCTGATCTTCGCCCAGAAGGACACGTTCTTCAAGGACGTGGACTACGTGTGCATCTCTGACAACTACTGGCTGGGCAAGAACAAGCCCTGCATCACCTACGGGTTGCGGGGCATCTGCTACTTCTTCATCGAGGTGCGCAGGGGCCGTGCCTCCCCCAGGAGGGTCTCTGGTTGCGGCCAGAGCCTTGTGATTTAGGGAGCGCCTGGCCGGGCCTGGGGGGCAGCAGACTTTGATTTTGGAACGTGCCGTGTGAGCCTCCTCTGCCGGCTCTCCCGCCAAGGAGTGAGGGCGAGCTCCGGAGAGCAGCCCGCAGAGCGGCCCATGTGTCCGCAGGTGGAATGCAGTGACAGGGACCTGCACTCCGGTGTGTACGGCGGCTCTGTGCATGAAGCCATGACCGACCTCATCATGCTGATGGGTGAGCGCAAGTGGGCCCCTGCAGCGATTTGGGGGTCTTTTCTCCCTCCCTCTCTGGCTGCTCCCTCTAACAGGCCCACGTGGTTCATGTCTGCCTCCCCTTCCCTCCCCACCCCCGTCCCCCGGTCATCAGACCCCGCCTCGGGTCGCTAGAATCACAGCCGTCCTTGCCCTGGACGCGGTGGTGTCTCCCCTTCCTGCAGGGGGTTGCTCTGGTCCAGTTGGCTGTCATTGGCCATGGCGGATCTCCTGTGAGGCTTGCTCTCCGCCCCACTGGGGGCCTGGCCTCACTCAGGGTGTGCTGAGTCACGTTTTCCTCCTCTGTGGGCAGCGTGTGTCATGCATGGAGCCGACTTTCCAGGGCCTGGAGTACACTCTGTCTCACTGGGTTTTCCCTTCTCAGCGCGGGAGTAGGTAGCTTCTTAGGGAAGAGGCGTCAGAAAGGAAACAGGGGCCTGATGGTGGGCAGGCCGGCGGGAGCCAGTTTGCTCTGTGTTTGTCCTGCCCTGTGACCGCGGGTGGTTCCCCTGCCGTCTCTGTGGCCATCTCTTTACCTTAAACGGGAGGCAGCCCCACGCCTCCTGGGTTGTCACGGTAACGGATGACAGGTGGTACAGGTGCTTCTGCTCACCCCCACTCGCCCACCACCAGGCTGCCTGATGGACAAGAAGGGGAAGATCCTCATCCCCGGCATCAGTGAGGCCGTGGCCCCGGTGACTGAGGAGGAGCTGGAGCTCTACGATAAGATTGACTTTGACCTGGAGGAGTACACCCGGGACGTGGGCGCCAGGACCCTCCTGCATGACTGCAAGGTGCCCCCCACCTGCCAGGCTCGCACTGCGCGCAGCCCTGGGGCCCCGGGGAGGGGGCTGCAGGCTGGACAGACCCGGGCATACCCCGGTCACGTGAGCGCCAGATGCTGCTGATGTCAGCAGGCAAGACGCGCCAGGCTGGGAGCTAGGAGCTCCCTAACATGTCAGGGACCACCTGTGACACCCCGGGGACCAGGCTGCCTCCAGAGGGGGAGCTTCTCCTGGTTTGCACATGTCGGGAAATGGCCCATCTGCCCAGGGATGTCTGTTTCCCAGAGAGCTAGGTGCCAAAGTGGAGACTGATTGCACAGAACGTTTACTTACCTGTTGGAAGAATCAGGTCTGGATATAAATTCCAGCTTTAAGTATCTGCATCCGCAGGCTCTGGGGAAGCAAGAGGAGCTCGCCAGCTGCCTTGGGGGCCAGCTCGCCCAGCGGCCCTGCTGGATCAGTGCCGCCTCCCTCTGGGCATGCGGTCCCCCAGCCGCCTGGTCTCCCCCGCGAGCAGCTGGTGCTGACCCTGACCCACAGTGCTGACTGCTGTTGGCAGTGCTGACCCCTGACAAGCTGGTGCTGACCCCCAAGTCACAGTGGGGAATCCCCCAAACCACAGTGGGGACTCCTGATGAGCCAGTGGGGACGCCTGACCAGCCGGTGCTGACTGCTGACCCACGGTGCTGACCCCTGACCCGCAGTGCTGACCCCTGACCGGTGGCTGTCTCTCTGCAGAAGGACATCCTGATGCACAGATGGCGTTACCCATCCCTGTCTCTCCATGGCATCGAAGGTGCCTTCTCCGGGTCAGGGGCCAAGACCGTGATTCCACGCAAGGTGGTCGGCAAGTTCTCCATCCGACTCGTCCCGAATATGACTCCGGAAGTGGTCAGCGAGCAGGCACGTAGACACGGGGGTGCGAGGAGGGCTGCTGTGCCTGAGGAGATGGTCACTGAGGGCCCCGGGGGCCTCCCGACAGGGAAGGGTGCTCGCCTCCCCCACACAGCCCCACCCCTGGCGCTCCCCAGCTCAGCCATCTCTAGAATAAGCAGGTCAGATCCTAATCAGAGATAAACAAATAAATCAGAGATATGCCAAATAAAACAGCATCCCCCGTGCACGACCTTTGTCCCTGCTGAGGCGTGCTAAAATTTGATCTCTGACCTCATTCTAAGGCTTTGAAGCAAAGGCTGACTCTGGGCTGAATATGTTGTGGTGAGAGTCCAGGGTCTGGTCCATGGTGAGCAACAGAGAGGGCTGGGGTGGGGGGTGGGGGGGTGTCCAGAGGGGAGAGGATCGGGGAAGGAGATGAGACCCAGTGTTCACCCACAGACTCACTGTAGACCCCGTGTAGACCCTCATAGACCCAGTGTAGACCCTCGTAGACCCAGTGTAGAGCCTCGTAGACCTAGTGTAGACTCACATAGACCCCGTGTAGACCCCTCATAGACCCCGTGGAGCCCCCTCATAGACCCAGGATAGACCCTCATAGACCCCGTGGAGCCCCCTCATAGACCCAGGGTAGACCCTCATATACCCCATGTAGACCCCTCTTGACCCCATGTAGACCCCTCATAGACCCAGTGAAGACCTCTCATAGACCTCATGTAGACCCTCATAGACCCTGTGGAGCCCCCTCATAGACCCAGCGTAGACCCACCCCCCCGGAGACTTGTCTCAGAGTGGATCCCCACCCCTGGACCAGAGAGGCCAGGCTTGTGAGACGTCCTTCCTGTCTGTGGTTCAGGTTACGAGCTACTTGACCAAGAAGTTTGCTGAGCTTCACAGTCCCAACAAGTTCAAGGTGTACATGGGCCACGGCGGGAAGCCCTGGGTGTCCGACTTCAACCACCCTCACTACCTGGCTGGGAGGAAAGCCCTGAAGACAGGTGGGATGCATCCCTGGAGACGGGCTGGGCCATGCCGCCTCCCACCCTGGGAGTGGAGCCACTTGCAGAGGGCCTGGGCTCGGGGTTGCCGGGCAGTGAATGTGTGGAGGGCCCCTAAAGGTCCGTTTCTTTTGTTCCGTCCTCCTCAGTGTTTGGTGTCGAGCCGGACTTGACCAGGGAAGGCGGCAGCATCCCGGTGACACTGACGTTCCAGGAGGCCACGGGCAAGAACGTCATGCTGCTGCCCGTGGGCTCGGCAGACGACGGAGCGCACTCCCAGAACGAGAAGCTCAACCGGTGAGCACGGAAAAGAGGGGCTGCCTGCAGCTTGGGGGGCTGCTGAGAGCAAAGACAGACCCTGCCGGAGGGCTGGGGGGCAGCCAGATCCCTGGGTGTTAGGACGCAAGGTGGAGATCTCGGCCCAGACAAGGGGGTGGGGGGGCGGGGGGCCGTGGTCGCGGAGAGGCGCTGCTCTGAGTCCTGGGGGTAGCCCGTAGTCCAGGAGGCCAGGATCAGGGCTGGTCCCGATGGCGTGCTGGGCTGGGCTTGAGAACCAACTGGGGTGGAGCATTCGGGACCAGCAAGCCAGGGCGCCGGGCATCCACTCCCGAAAGGAACGCGCGCGTGGGCCCAGAGCTCGGGTGCCCGCCACTGACCCCCGTTCTCCCGGCCAGGCGCAACTACATCGAGGGGACCAAGATGCTGGCCGCGTACCTGTACGAAGTGTCCCAGCTGAAGGACTGAGCGCCGCCCCCACTGCCCCTGCGCGCTCCCCCGCCTCTCGGGGACCGCCCGCCGCTCCTCCCCTTTGTCAGGTTCTGCAGACTTCCAGCGCGGACGTGAGAGCGCCCCCGCCCCGTCTCAGGATGGATAAGCGGTCAGGCCCGGGGCCTGTCAGCGACCCTGGATCAGCTGACTGCCCCCTGGTGGTCAGCGTGAGTTGGTCTCCAGAAGATCGCATGCATTCCTCCATACAAAGTGCTGGATGGTGTCCACAAGGGCTGAAGCGGGGTTCGGGGTCTCCTGGCCCTGCCTCTGTCCCCAAGTCATGGTCGTGCCCGCTCGGAGCATCCCGTCCCAGGCCTGGGGCCTCGAGGGCAGCCTTCCCGATGGGTGCTGTCTCGGGCACATCCTGTCCTGTTTTCAAGACCTTTCCCTTACGATGTTCCATCTCTGTATTAAAATCCTTCAAAATCTAACCTGAGCCGGAGGGTTCTTTGGTCTCAGTCTGTGTTGCCAGAATTAACAGTAAAAGTGGAGCCTCCGGAGGAATGGGTGCCCGCGCATCTCACTCCATGCAGCCGCGTGTCCGTGTGAAACTGGCTGCAGGAGAGGAGACACGGGGTCCGGCGCGGGGGTCGGCCTCGTGAGCTCTGTCCCGAGCACATAGAGGAACCGAGTATGTAGCGTTACAGGAAGGCCTCAGGGAGCGGCATTCCCTTTTCAAAGAGGACTGTGCCATCAGCCTCCGAGGCTTTGGGGTGGGGCGGGGCGGGGGGGGGGGGGGTGTCAGGACGACCTCCCCACCCGCCCGCCTTTCCCCTCCCGCCATTCCACGTCAGAAGGTGACCAGGCGCTGTCTCCGGCTCAGGGCAGAGCCCGGAGCCATCTGTTGCTTTCGGGTTCATGCTCACCATCAGGCGCCAGCTCCATTTAGCAGAACCTGTTAGCCCACATCATAAGAGGAGGGCCCCAAAGTGGACACGTGTGTGCCAGGCTCCTCTGACCTGAGTTCCCTGAGCCTCCCAGAAGAGGCCGGTTCAGTGCGCAAGTCGAAAGGGACAGTCGTCGAGGAGGAGCTGGAGATCCTCGGGACCGCAGACGGCCCAGGCCAAACAGCCGGGAGGCGACAGTGTGGATGCGGAGTCAGATGGATGGACGTGGTCCTGCAGCTGCGATTGTTCCTGTGGGAGAAACCAGGGCTGACCCCCTCCCCCTGGGGGCGACCAACTCACAGCCTGTTGGGATTTAACCACGTCCCCTCAAAGTCCGTATGTTAGAGGGTGGCCCTTGCTCAGTGTGACTGGAGTCCTTATGCAGGGGGGCGTTTGGACAGCAGTGCACCCAGGGAGAGGGCAATGTGATGGTGAAGGCAGAGGCCGCCTGGTGTGTCTGCAAATCAAGGAACTCACTGGGCAGGTGTCTGCGGCTCGTGGAAGCCGAGGGAGGCCAGGCACAGATTCCCCACCCCCCAGTCCACCCTGGGGGGCAGAACCAGCCCCACCAAAGGTGACAGGGCATGATCTCGGTGCCTCCCTCCAGTCTGCCGACCTCGGGCGGGTGCCCCTGCTCTATCTCCAAGGTGACACCCTCTACATGCGCCCAGCAAAGGCCTGGGCTGTCACAGATGACCTGAACCAGCCGCGATGGCCTCAGTAACGTCAGATGACTTCCCGGCCACTACCTCATCCTCTGTCTGTGCACACGCCACGCATTGTTCCTTCCTCCGCAGCCAAACTGAATGAATCTCTCTCAAGCATCTTTGTTTTCCGTGTGTGAATAGGCCCACTATTTCAGCCTTGTGCTCCCTCTGGGGGCGAGGTGGGGGATGCCACCCAACACATTTTTAGGGGGTGGGGGGATATTTAATGTGATCAGCTGGGGGCCTTGGTGAGACCTCCTCTTGCACTTTCCTCTGAGGCCCGGGGGAATGGCTGAGGTCCCCTGAACTGCCACCCAGTGCACCCCCAACTAGGAAGAATGGTGAGTAGACCCTCCACCGCTTGGGGTCAGACGGAGTGTACACCCTACCGCTGAGCCAGGTGAAGCAGCTGATCCCCGCCTGCACTTAGATGTGTCCTCAGGCCCTCTGTCTCGGCCTGAGCAATGCGCCATCTGAAAGTACTTTATTGATATTTTTGGGGTGACTGTGCTAAATTGCTTCAACGCTTTGTGACCCTATGGACTGTAGCCCTCCAGGCTCCTCTGTCCATGGGATTCTCCAGGCAAAAATACTGGAGTGGGTTGCCATGCCCTCCTCCAGGGAATCTTCCCAACCCAGGGATTGAACCTGAGTCTGTTACATCTCCTGCATCGGTAGACAGGTTCTTTACCACCAGTGCCACCTGGGAAGCCCTTGGGCGGCTGTGCATTCCAATAGATGGTTAAACACTTTTTTCCATCATTATTTTCAAGCATTTCATTCAGTGCCTGGAATCAGCTCCCCTCGGAGAAGGCTGGGACTGAGGTGTGGACGCCAGGCCCAGGCAGGTGGAGAGAACTAGACTTTCAACAGTGCACTTCTCCATGCTCCTGTTTTCTTCCCACAAAAGAGCCAAGTTACTCAGGTTATGTCATCATGCAGCATTCTTGCCTGTAGCTGATTATAATAAATGTTTTCAGAGAAGAATCAGGATAAAACAGTAACTCACTGTGAATGACAAAAGACTTGCAATAGCCATGGTCACAAATATGGTAAGAGCTCATTTTTAAAAATTACTCAGTGGACAAGGAAATTTGGTTATTTCTAAGGCATACGACTTTCAAAGATAAAAATTGGTATTATGGTGGATTCTATGGACAGTAAGGATATTGAGAAACTCCTTGAAATTTGTATGCAGTTTTTGGAACACATATACTAGTTACATATACCAATAGAGATATAAACTAAAGAAGGTTAAAATCACCTTTATTTCACAATGCTTCTCATGTAATTTAACATATCAAATAAGCCTAATTAGTTTTATCTCACTATTTTTATATGGAGAGAGCACAAATCTTTGATATTTTCTGGGGGTGCTCTGGGAAAAAATTCCCAAAGTTGGTTCTAAGTCAAAAAGACTTCTTTTAAAACCTGACTTTGGGGACTTCTTTGGTGGTGAAGTGGTTAAGACTTCGCCTTCCAGTGCAGGGGGTAAAGGTTCAATTCCTGGTTGGGGATCCCACAGCCCCAACCCAGTGGCCAGAAAACCAGAACATAGAGCAGCAGTAATATGTAACAAATTCAACCCAGTGGTCCACATTAAAAAAAGAAAAAGAAAAAAAACCCTGACTTGGGGAAGTTCTCAAATATGTCAACAGGTTTAAGATACTTGATTCAATGTGATCACATGTAATGTGAAATGATACTTAGTTATCTCTTTAACCAAAGTAACAATTAAAAGATTTCAAAGACAGAAAGTTATAAAAAAGACTTAAGTTCTTTCAATATTGAGAAGACTCAGTTTTCTGAAGTAATCAAAGACCTGATTAAGACAGCATGAAGTATAGGAAATTATTTTGGGAAGTACAGAATCTTTGTTTTCTCGGCATATTATTCAACAGGTAAAGTAAAAAAAATCTTTTGTGATAATACAAGAAAACCTTGTTCTCTTAACACAGAATATTGAATTCTAGTTTTGCATAGCACACTGTTGATATTAAAGATTTTTTTAAAAAAATCTTTTAATAAATTTAATTTTAACCAGCTTGACCACACAATGTATTAATAAGATTTTCTCTCTCACTTTCTGTTCTGTAAAATTTTAATACCTATTTTTTTCTCTATTCTCCTTAAAAAATAACTGAAGCAACAATTAAATAATCTCTAAACAAGAACAAAATTATTCTCCTTTTCCCTTTACAAAAATGCATACTTATACCTTAAACCTTTTTTTTTAACCAAAAATCACATCTTGCGTTCCTTGCATACTTTGTATCGAGTTTTTTTCTTTATTGTTTTTATTTCCAGTAGTTTCATTTACATATAAGACTAGAATTCTTAACTCTTAGTAATTAATATCTTGTGAAAGTTGGGAGGTAAGCAATTGTGAACTGTCTGTCACATACAGCTTTCTGTAGTAGATGAGCAAATTTACATATCAAGTCATCATTTCTAGGGGCATACGCTCCCTCCTGGTGGTCTATGGTAAGTGGCTTCAGTTGTTTCTGACTCTTTGCGACCTCACGGATTGTAGCCCACCAGGCTCCTCTGTCCATGGGATTCTCCAGGCAAGAGTACTGGGGTGGACTGCCATACCCTCCTCCAGAGGGATCTTCCTGATCCAGGGGTTGAACCCACATCTCTTGCATCTCCTGCATTGGCAGGTGGGTTCTTTGCCACTAATGCCATCTGGGGCGAAAAAGAAGGATGGATGACCATCTTGGACAGGTGACATCACCCAGCAACCTTTTCAACTTTTGTTGTCTCAAAGTAGCTTACTCTAGAATGCTACAGATTATTAACCCTCTCCTCCCTACAGCTCCCTTCTAGTGCAACTTATTTTCACTGTGACAAAAGAACATATTTACTAACAGACTCAAACATTTTTAGTCTCTCTTTAATAAGCCCAAAGTAGATAATTTAAACTTAGGTTTAGAAATCTCAGTGTTTTATCTTATTGAGAAATGATCTCAATATTTACTGATTAACCATCATTTACCTGAATGTAAGTTAAAGGTTTGCTTTACCCAAAAGATTTTGGAAGCGATGTTTGAGCAGAAATATTTCATAAAACCTAATTCTTTCTTGAGTTGCTGTGGAGGAGGTTGTTGAGTGGTGCTGGGAGCCGGGCTCCGAGGGATGTAATTGGAGAGAGAGGAGGCAGTGTGAGTCCAGCCTCGGTCTTCTCAGACACGGCCTCTGACCAGTCGGCCCGCAGCACAGGGCTCCTGCCTGAAGGGCCAAATATCACCATCCACGTGACGGAGCCCAGACGCACTGTTTAACGTCTACTGCGTTTCTCGGGGCAGATGGAGAAACACTGGAGGCGGGGAATTGGAGCCTGAAGACACCCCTGCCCGAGCTCCACTCTGGGGACCGTAGGTAACTCTACACACCAGGACTCGAGGAGTTTCTGTCCCTAGAGACCGCCCTGCTGGCCCCATAACCCCTCAAGTGTCTGCCTCTCAACGACTCTTTCAAGCACCTGCGACCCTCCCCATTCAGAAGCACTCTGATTGGACAGCACAGCCTCTCTGCACACTCACAGCGCTAAGACCGCACTCAGCTTGCGGGCACGTAAAGACGGGGCGCTGTCCCCCACTGACCCCCAGAGACTGGGCTTCAGAGCACGCGGAGGGAATGGGGGCCTCGGGAAAGGAGAGGACAGTGGTGGGGGAGGCACAGATGGGCTCCCCACGGGCTGCGGGACGGGGAGGGGGAGAGACCCGGAGCTGCTCCGGTGAGGGCGCCCCTGAATCCCGGTGTTAACAGATTTCAGCTCTGCAGTTTCCCGGGTACCTAACGACACACCTGTACCGAGGGCCAAGGACCTCCGTGGCAGTGCTGTGCGGGGGCGGTCACACAGAGCCTAGCGCCCCTGATCACCTTGACCCTGCCGTTATCAGTCCTGTCCTAATAATGATGAAAAAGGGTTAGTCGCTCAGTCATGCCCACTCTTTGCGACCCCATGGACTGGGACTGTAGCGCACCAAGCTCCTCTGTCCATCAGGTTGCCAGGCAAGGGTGGGTTCCCGTGCCCTCCTCCAGGGAATCTTCCCAACCCAGAGACTGAACCTGGATCTCCTGCATTGCAGGTGGATTTTTCTTTCTTTCTTTCTTTCTTTTTTTACTATCTGAGCCACCAGGGAAGCCCATATAAAACAAAACCAGTTAGCAACCCTGAAAATGGAACCAGTCACTGCAGTAACTCAGCAGAGGATGTCAGTGCTGACCAGCCGCCTGCAAGGAGAATGAATGAGCTGGACAGTGCGACTGAGGCATTCATCCGGCAAGGGGGGAAAGGGATGACAGGATAGAAAACAGAAGATCGAAGACAGCTGGAGGGCAGATGAGATATGAGAGACTCCAGCTGTAGTAGGAGTCCCAGAAAAAGAGTCAAGAAAACTGCCGGGAAGTAATGTGGGCCTATAGGGTAGGGATCCCGAAGGAAAAGAATCCAGTGAGGCTTTTTGACAGAAGAGAAGCCATTTTTGCCCGAGTCATTTTGGGATCTAAGCTTGGCCACCATGCTCTCAGTAATACATGATCTTGTGGGAACAAATGATCATCATCAGGCGAGAGACAGAACAACAGCAAAGACAAGGAGTCAGCTGTAAAGACCCCCAGGTCTGCTTCAGTGGTACAGATTAGCCCAAAGTGCTCCACCTCCAGACCAACTGGAATCTGAGGGATGACAATATCGACCTTTTCCAACCCTCATGACTTCAATCATCTATCAACTATCTTTGCCCCAGTTCTCTGCTGAATTCTGCTCTGTTTCAGCCCCTTCATTAAGATGCATGTACCCTTAGCTTAAAACTCCCCAAGTATCTCTGTTCTGGGCGACACTACTTTGAGAAAGATCCCTTAAGTGTTCTCCTTATTTGTTGCAAGTGATAAACCTTCCTCCTCCTGTCCTTTGACTGGTGTGTTATTTTTGGCTTGATACCCACCAAGAGGTGGCCCCAGTGCTGGTATCCCAACTGCCTGCGTGCAGTGTGAGGCATCACCTCTGGGTCTGGGAATGAGGTTCAGCTGAGCTCTCCTGAACATTCACTGGAAGGACTGATGCTAAAGCTGAAACTCCAATACTTTGGCCACCTGATGCGAAGAACTGACTCCTTGGAAAAGACCCTGATGCTGGGAAAGATTGAAGACAGGAGGAGAAGGAGACGATAGAGGATGAGATGGTTGGATGGCATCACCGACTTGATGGACATGGATTTGAGCAAACTGCAGGATACAGTGAAGGACAGGGAAGCCTGGACTGCTACAATCCATGGGGTCTCAAAGAATCAGACACGACTGAGCGACTGAACACCAACAACAAGCTCTCCTCTGGGGTGGAACTCAACCATGAGAAGGAGGAGAAACTGGCGGTTCCTAGGACTTCCTGGGGAGGCCTGATCCTTGAAACTGCTCCTTGGCCCGGGAGTCTTGTCCAGGCTGCCCCCTTGAAAGCCCCGCCCTCACGGGCTTGCTGAACTGGTTCATCTCTGCAGGAGTCCTTGGCTCAGTTCAGAGCCTGCAAGGGGAATGAACAGAATCCAGCAAAGCTGGCTTGTTTGGTTTGGAATTTTTATTTTTTAATCCTCTCATGATGAGATTAAACTAGGCTAATAAAGCATTTTTTCTGTATCATAAAATTCACCAAAGCAGACACAGGTAGAGCGATAGCTGTAGAACATCACGTGGGACTCTGAAAGCCTTGGTAAGTAGCATTCTGGGCATCCAGGTGAACCCTGGCACTAAAGTTGCTTATGGGCAGAAAAGGGTTTGTCTAATGGGCTATCATGTGTACACAGGGGAGTCACCCTTGGTTCCTGGCTGTGTCGGGGGGGAGTGGGAGGCGAGAATGCTTTCATTTTCTATTCTTTACGCTGCTCAACACGAGAAGCTAACGACAACCCAGCCTCCTCCTGAAATGCCTCCTGTTTTCCTGGCAGGAGATAGAGAAGCGACATTGGTTGAGGCAGCCCAGGAGCATTCCAAAGCCGCTGTCTGCGAAGCACATGTTTCATCTTTCTCCCCAGTTGTTGACTGGAGCCAGGAGAGAGCAGAGAGACCCCCGAGGCCTGTGTCCCTGGTGGGGAGAGGCTTTGAGGAAGTGAAGCTCGGTTGATGGGTGGAGAATGGTCACCACAGAGGTGTGGCCGGGACTTCAAGAAGTCGGAAGTCCTTAGGTTTAAATGGACGCAGCCCAGGGGTGCCCGGAACTCTGGTCCCGCCTCAGAACACCAAGCTGGAGTCTCCAGGAGCCTGCAGAGCAGCGCAGGGCCGGCCCCACCGGGAGGACACCAGGGCCTGTGCATCGGCTCCGCTCCCAGACCCCCGCCCGCACCTTCTCCTCTCCAGGGACTCCTTTCTGCCAAGGCCAGGCCAGGGCTGCCCTCTCTCAGGCCCAGGGTTTTGTGGGTGACTCGTTCAGGTCAAGCATGACTATGACACGAGGCTCAGGAGGAGAGATCCACCCGGGGTCCTAAAGGCGAGATGAGCGCCCAGGGCCGGCCTCCGCGGGCCTGATGGCAAGTGGAAAGGGGAGGCAAAGGGAAACGGAAAGGGCAGACGACAGGAAAACGCGCCCGGGTGAGGGCTGAGGGTGCAGGCCCTGCGCAGGACCCGGTCTCGGAACAAGCCAGTCCTCCGCGCCCCTCCCTCTGCAAGTGCTCTGGGCGTCACCATCGAGGTTTTTCCCTTCCTCTCCCGTGGCTTCCTTTTCCTTTTCAGATTTTCCTTTCACATTTCACTGGAGAGGAGCAGCAAATAATTTTTTTGTAATGGAAACTGGATGAAAAATAAAAATAACAGTTCAGCCCTTCATTTAGATGGCTCAGCTGTAGAAGCTGGCCTCCTGGGCGTCCTCCCCGTCCCGCCGCGGCGGGTCCCCGCAGCCCCGGCTCCAGGCTCTGCCTGCCCCCGACGCGGGACCCCGAGCCGCCCGGAGACTCGCTCCTGTCGGGTGAGCTGGGAGCAGAGGCGAGGCCGCGGCTCCGCGGCACCGTCTGCCCGGCCAAATGCGCCGTGCGCCCGCGGAGAAGCGCAGCTCACCGCGACACACACTGGACCCTCTCCGCGGCTTCCTCTGTACACACTTCTCATACTCAGTAACACATTTCTATTGAGGAATGGGTGCTTACATTCCTGATTGTTATCTTGATGACAACTGTATCGCAATAAGACTCATTTGCAATATGACTCATGAACTCACAGTGTGCAGTTCAGTGGTCTTTCGTGAATTCAGGATTGATCAGTCACTGTCACAGTCAACTTTAGAGCATTCTCATCGCTGGAGAAGATCCCCCAGCTCATGAGCAGTCTTAGCCCCTTCCCCCACCATACACACCCCCCACCCCCAGTCCTCCCAGCCCTAGGCTACCACCAACCTGCTCTTGTCTCCATTTTTACATATTCTGGACATTTCATGTAACTGGACAAATGCAAAGTGTAGCCTTTCGTTTCTTTCAGCTCACGCACATTGTAGCACATGTCAAAACCTCATCTGTCTTCACCGCTGAGTAATATTCTGTTGTGTGTCTCCACCACATTTTGTCTGTACAGTCATTCATTGCAGGTCGTTTGGGTTTTTGTCTCCACTTTTGACTGATACAAACAATGCTGCAGTGAACATGTACACATTTTCCGGTGGACGTGTGTTTTCATGCTTCTTGGGCGTGCAGCTAGGAGTGGAACTGCTGAGTCGTACGGTGGCTCTGTTGACCCGCTGAAGGATACTGCCAGACTGTTTCCCAATGCACTTGTGCCACCTTACATCCCCACCAACCATGCACGAGGCGTCCGGTTTTCCCACACCCTCGCCAGCCCTTGTGGTCATCTGACTTGTTGGTTTTAACCATCCTGAGTGGTGTGAATTGTTGCCTCATTGTGGTTAGATCTGAGTTTCCTGGTGGCATTGATGTCGAGCACCTTTTCACGAGCTGGTGGGCCATTTGTGCATTCTCTTTGAAGTATCTATTCAAATCTTTTGCCCATTTAAAAAATTAGGTTAATTTGTCTTTTATTGTTGAGTTGTAGTAGTTCTCTATCTTCGAGACTCAAGTCCTCACCTTCACTCTCTGGGTGCCTGGAATTGGAGGCCAAGGGAAGAAGCAGCCTGAACCTAAGATGTTTCTGAAAAATAAAATCTATTTCAAAACTGTACAGAACCAATCCGGAAGGAAGAGGAGAAAGATAATTAGCTTCATTCTCAACCTGGGAGCTCTACTCAGTTCTGGACCTGTTTTTTTTCCTGCTCTGCCCCTAGCCTGGAATCTTCTGTGGGGTAGAAGGAAGACCAAGGGCTCATGGGTTGGGATGGGGTAGGTAATGGGGTCTCAGACGAAGGAAGACCGTGGGTCGGGGGCTCCCAGGCAGAGACCGTGGCCAGCAGTGTCTACATGCTTGCCAGTCCTTGCCAGTCCTGCCATGTTATTTATCAGATCAAATCTGGTAAAGCTTCTTAGAGTATTCTGACCTCAGGAGTGGATGGCACGAAGCCCTACAACACTGCACAGGATTTTAGTCCGTCCTTACAGAATATTCCCTCTAGTAAAGTAAATAATCACCCAAAGAAATTTTGTTGCTGTTTTATTTTTAAATTAATATTATTAACTCACACCTTTCTCTCTTATAAACACTGTCCTTGACACCTGGGATGTAGGAAGCTGATTTAACTTTTCAGGAAGTGACCCCATGTGTGTGCTGCCACTTCAGACAACTGTCCGACTCTTTTGTGACCCCACGGACTGCAGCCTGCCAGGCTCCTCTGTCCATGGGATTCTCCAGGCAAGAATACTGGATTGGGTTGTTGTGCCCTCATCCAGGGGATCTTCCTGACCCAGGGATCAAATCCCCTGGGTATCTCTAACATCTTCTGCATTGGCAGGCAGGTTCTTTACCACTAGCACCACCAGCAGGAAGCCCTGAACCCATAGGAAAGATTGTATTAGGAAAAGAACAGAAGAACCTTGCTTAAAGACAAGTTTGTTAACTTGGTTTCTGTCTTACTAAAATTCTCTAGCATTGTAAAGGAAGTGTTTGGGAAAAGATGTAGCAAAAAATACATCTCCTGTTCTATTCCCTTGTGTTATTTCAGTTCAAAAGACGGAGAGCAGCTGTGTCGGATAACATTAACTTTATTGAAGTACTTTAGAGATGGAAAGTCCTAAACCTTATCCTTATTTTAAATGGTCCCCCTGCTGTTGCCCACTTGCAGGTGGCGTCTCTCCTTGCTTCCCTGCTGCTGTTGGTCGGAGGCATGTTCTCCGCGTCCACCCCACCCCCTGGGCCACTGGAGAAAGTCTTCCAGTACATTGACCTCCATCAAGATGAATTTGTGCAGGTAAGAGACCCGACAGGCGCCAAACACTTGGACAGTGCACTTTGGGAAGCTGGGAGAATTTGCTGGGAGATGTGGGTTTTTTTTTTTTTTTTCTTTTTTGCCTGACAACTTGCTGTTCAGTCACTAGGTCGTGTCCAATTCTTTGTGACCCCATGAACTGTAGCCTGCCAGGCTTCCCTGTTCTCCACTGTCTCCGGGAGTTTGCTCAAGTTCATGTCCATTGAGTCAGTGATGCTATCTAACCATCTCATCCTTTTCCTGACAACTTAATTCCATTTAAAATGCATGTGGCTCCTCATTGAATTAAAATAGTCAATGTTGGTTAGATTTAGGTAAGAGATCCCTCCTGGCCATTCCTCCTCAAAGGGGATATTCCCAGCACATTTGCTCTGGGTCTGTCCGTTCAGGGGTGCCCAGCAATCTCTGGTGAGTCCATGTTTACCCTGGACCATCGTCAGATGGCCTATCCTCCCCTCTTCTTCAGAGGGTCCCTCACCGAGGTCCTCTCCACCCACAAACCTGCCTGAAATGTCCCCGTTACACCACCAGCTGCCACAGCAGCTGTAAATCCAGACAGAGTCCTGTCAAGCTCTTGGCAAAGCTGTCAGTTTTGTAGCCCACATGCACTATGTACTTTACTCCCTCCTTTACGATTCTCTGCTTCATCCTGACACGTGGCCATCTGCACGTGGTGTGGGCACGTGTGTGTGGGGAGAGACATGGCAAGTGGGGGCCAAGGGGGAGAGGGAGGCCTGGGGAGCAGAAAGTCATGGGGGTTGGGGGGTGCTGGACCCACCGTCCCACCTGGCACACCCCTCTCCTTCTGCTGGCTCTCCTACCTGCCCACCCCAGCACGCCCCGCCCGCCTCCACCACCAGGAACACCCTGAGTTCCCAACACTGTGTCTGGCACGGGATGCATGGTCAGTGTCTGCTCATTGGACAAACCAGCCCACGTCAGAAATATTATTGTGCAAACAGACTGAACCCCCCGTGTTCATACTGAAGTACTAAGCTGAATCTCCAGGCTGCTGGCCCTGAGCTGGGCCTTCATGGACTCCTTCCTTGTGGGGGCGTGTTCACTTGATGGAAATGCCTGTTGGGCTTTCACAACTTTCCTGGGGTGTTGTCCAGTGTAGTGGGGAGAGAAGAGAGAGGTGAATCAGGGACCCACAAGGGGTGTTCATGGGAAGCCAAGTCCTCAAGCAGGTGGCCAGAGGCTCTCAGTTCAGAAGCCAGCAGGGTGACGGGGACGGCCCTTCCGTGGGGGCCGAGGCCTGGGGGGCTCAGATTCAGGCTTTAGAGGCAGGCTCCTCCATCTGTCCTTCCCCTGGGCTCTTGTTCTCACCTCCAGCTGGGTCTCCAGGTCAGAAGAGGGGACCCGGGGGTCCTGCAAGGCACGCCCAGGGGATCAGACATAATGACCCCCTATGCTAACCACCTGTCGCTTTGCCCCCAGACGCTGAAGGAGTGGGTGGCCGTCGAGAGCGACTCGGTGCAGCCGGTGCCCCGCCTGCGACGAGAGCTGCACCAGATGGTGGGCCTGGCTGCGGACCGGCTCCGGGGCCTGGGAGCCCGCGTGACCTCGGTGGACGCGGGCTTTCAGCAGGTGCTGTGCCCCCGTCTCCCGCCTCGGCCAGGCTCCCCTTCCTGGGGCCAGGACGGGGCTTCCCTGGGCTCCCCAGGGCTTCCCAGTGTCCCCGCCCGCCCCATCGTCTCCAATCCCAGTGAGGCTGTGGCACTGACTTCCTGTCCTGCCGGACCGAGGCGCAGATGGGGCAGGTGAAGGGGGCGCGTGAAAGCCCCTCACCCGTGCTGTTCACGTCCTTCAGGTGCCTTGCGTTTCTCCCAAGGACCCTCTCCCTTAAGCGCAAATGCCTCCTTAAAGGAACCGACCTCTCAGAATCAAGGTTCCCTGCTGCCTCTCGGGGGAAGGTCCCTGGAGGAGAGCGTGGCGACCGGCTCCTGTGTCCTTGTCTGGAGAATCCCATGGACAGAGGAGCCTGGCGGGCTACAGTCCATGGAGTCACAAAGAGTCAGACACGACCAACACAGGGACACACACACTCACACACACACACACACTGTCTCATACACACACTCACACACACACACAGTCATGCGCACACACACACACACACAGCCATGCACACACACACTCACACACACAGTCACACACACTCACACATACACACATTCATGCTCACACACACACACAGTCACACACACATACACAGTTACGCACACACACTCACACACACACTCTCACACACACACATAGTCACACACACTCACACATACACACAGTCATGCTCACACACACACACAGTCACGCACACATACACAGTCATGCACACACACACTCACACACACACTCTCACACACACATAGTCACGCACACACACACTCACACACACACACAGTCACACACACAGTCATGTACACACTCACACATACACACAGTCACGCTCACACACACACAGTCACGCACACATACACAGTCATGCACACACATACTCACACACAGTCATGCACACACACTCACACATAGTCGCGCACACACACACATACACACTCTCATACACACACTCACACACACAGTCATGCACACACATAGTCACGCACACACACACACTCACACATACACACTCACACACAGTCATGCACACACACACATACTCACACACACTAACACACACTATCTCATACACACACTCACACACACAGTCATGCACACACACACATACACACAGTCACACACACACACTCACACACACACATACACACACATACAGTCACGCACACACACACACATACACACAGTCACACACACACACTCACACACACACAGTCACGCACACACATACACACACATACAGTCACACGCACACACACACATACACACAGTCACACGCACACACACTCTTACACACTCACACACTCACACACACACTCACACATACACACACTCACACTCTCACAAATACGTACTCACAGTCACATGCACACATACAGTCACACACATACACACAGTCATGCACACACTCACACACACACACTGTCTCACACACTCTCACACACACATTCACACACACACACACTATCACACATACACACACTCACACTCTCACACACACACATACTCACAGTCACATGCACACATACACACAGTCACACACACTCACACACAGTCATGCACACACACACTGTCTCACACACAGTCTCACACACTCACACACACACATATACACAGTCACGCACACACATACACACAGTCTCACACACACTTTCACACACTCACATACACACATACTCACACAGTCATGCACACACATACACACAGTCACACACACACACTGACACACACATACTCACACACTGTCTCACACACACTCACACACACATACAGTCACGTGCACACATACTCACAGTCACACACACACACTCACACAGTCATGCACACACACTCGCACACACACAGTCATGCACACACATACAGTCATGCACACACACTCACACACACACATACACTATCTCACACACACACTCTCTCTCTCACACACACACACGGGGGCACATGAACCTTTACTCGAACCTCCCAGTGTCCCCTGCTTCAGCGCTGATGTGTGTGCAAAGACTAGTCTCCAGGACTGCGTCCGCCTGCTTGGAGCTGGTGGAGTCTGAGTTTAGACTGAGGAGTGTGCTCAGTCACTCAGTCGTGTCCGACTCTGTGACCCCATGGACTGTAGCCCGCCAGGCTCCTCTGTCCATGGGATTCTCCAGGCATGAATACTGAAGTGGATTGGCATTTCCTCCTCTGGAGGATCTTCCCAACCCAGGGATCACACCTGTATCTCCTGCATCTGCAAATTGTAGGCTGATTCTTTTACAGCCAAACCACTGGGAAAACTCTCATATGGAAGAGCATGTTCAATTAAGTTTACTCTTGGTCAGTGTGTATCTGAGGAAGGACTTCTCATGATGTTTACATTAGAAGTGTCTTGTGGTACCCCCTTAAGAGTCAGACAAAAATAATGTGGCTCTCCAAGGACCAGGGGTAGAAACAGACTCCTAGTGCCATGTCTTTGAATTTTCTGGAAGAACTAAATAGCTTTGTTTTGTTTTGTTTTATAAACATTACCCCTTTTGCTTCTGCAGCTGCCTGATGGTCAGACCCTCCCAATACCCCCCATCCTCCTGGCTGAGCTGGGCAGTGACCCCAAGAAGCCCACGGTGTGCTTCTATGGCCACGTGGATGTGCAGCCTGCCAGACAGGCGGACGGGTGGCTCACGGACCCGTACACGCTGACGGAGGTGGACGGTCAGTGGCGAAGGATCGCTCACAGAGCTTAACAGTTTGAGATGCAGCTCTGCCTCAGGTACCAGGTTTTACCTGTGGCTGTGAGGATTGGACAGAATGCAGCACTCTTGGTTCACCAGTTGGTTCGATGAAGCTGATTTTCTTTCTTTTGTGAAAGAAACTATGAGCTTTTGTGCCCCTGGGTGAATTAAGTCCCCAGGATGGGAGTTCTTGGGTTTTACATATTTTCTTTTCAAAAAACATCAAATGTAATTATACTTTATAAAGACAAGAAGAAGAAAGATTAATGGAGACACCTGTGCACCCTTTTTCTTTCCCCTGATAATTGTAAAATCTCAGAGTGAGACGTTGTGTTACCTGATATTTTGCAACAAATCCTCAGGTCTTTCTCAATGAATTTGGATAAAAATAGCTAACTACTATTAAGGCCAAAGGGCTCTGTATATTTTCAATTAGCTTACATTTGTTGACTAGCATACTATTTGTATATAAGAAATAAAACTTTGTGAGTTCAAAGCAAGACTGCTGCCTAGAAAAAGAGAGAACCTGATTCAAGCAATTATCTGCAAAACTAGTTTTGTTTTTGATTCCCTCACTCAACCTGGCAGAGGCATCCATGCTTTTCTGAAAATTCTTCCCCTGTTTTTAAAGGAAAACTTTATGGCCGAGGAACAACAGACAACAAAGGACCTGTTTTAGCATGGATCAATGCGGTGAGCGCGTTCAAGGCCCTGGACGAGGTAGGTGCTGGCTGCACTTGGGAGTGAGGATGGTGATGGTGATGATGACAGTGATGGTGATAGTGGTGATAGTGATGATGATGACAGTGATGGTAATAGTGGTGATGACAGGACAGTAAGGATGATGGTGATGGAGATGATGGTGATGGTGATGGTGGCGATGGTAGTGATGGTGATGGTGCTGATGAGGATGGAGATGATGGTGATGTTGATGGTGACAGTAATGATGATGGTGATGGTGATGGTGATAGAGATGATGGTGATGGTGGTGATGGTGATGTGATGGAGATGATAGTGATGGAGAGGATGGTGATGGTGGTGATGACAGTAATGATGATGGTGATGGTGATAGTGATGGAAAGGATGATGATGGTGGTGATGACAGTAATGATGATGGTGATGATGGTGATAGTGATGGAGATGATGGTGATGGTGGTGATGAGGATGGAGATGATGGTGATGGTGATGATGATGGTGATGGTGATGATGACAGTAATGATGATGGTGATGATAATAGTGATAATGACAGTAAGGATGATGGTGATGGAGATGATGGTGATGGTGTTGGTGATGGTGGTGATGGTAGTGAATGGTGATGGTGCTGATGAGGATGGAGATGATGGTGATGTTGATGACAATAGTAATGGTGATGGTGATGGTGATAGTGATGGAGAGGATGGTGATGGTGGTAATGACAGTAATGATGATGGTGATGATGGTGATAGTGATGGAGATGATGGTGATGGTGGTGATGAGGATGGAGATGATGGTGATGGTGATGATGATGGTGATGGCGGTGATGACAGTAATGATGATGGTGATGGTGATGGAGATGATGGTGGTGGTGATAGTGATAGTGGTGATGGTGGTGATGGTGACAGTAAGGATGATAAGATGGTGGTGATAATGATGGAGATGATGGTGATGTTGATGACAGTAATGATGATGGTGATGGTAATAGTGATGATGACAGTAAGGATGATGGTGATGGTATTGGTGATGGTGGTGGTGATGGTAGTGATGGTGATGGTGCTGATGAGGATGGAGATGATGGTGATGTTGATGGTGACAGTAATGATGATGGTGATGGAGATGATGGTGGTGGTGGTGATGGTAGTGATGGTGATGGAAATGATGGTGATGGTGATAGTGATAGTGGTGATAGTGGTGATGGTGACAGTAAGGATGATGCAATAGTGGTGATAATGATGGAGATGATGGTGAAGTTGATGACGACAGTAATGATGATGGTGATGGTGACGGTGATGGTGGTGATGGTAGTGATGGTGATGGTGCTGATGAGGATGGAGATGATGGTGATGGTGATGACAGTGGCTATGGTGATGGTGGGCTGTCCTATCTGGGGAGGACTGGGATGGGGGGGTCCATCTCTGGGCACTGTGTCTACAGGAGAAACACAAGGCAAGTGGAGCAGTTCAGCCGTGCCCAAGGCTGAGATCCTTGATGCTGCTTCTCCCAAATCCTGTTCATTGAGCAGGCCCTGGCTTTGCTTCTGTTTTTTGCTGGAAGTGATTTCATCAGGTGCCAGAGACTCTCTCTCCTGAGAAGAAGCAGAAGAGAGGGTTTAAGTGCTCTCCACTTGACTGCTTTATCTCACTGAGGAAGACAAGCTTAATGAATTGGGACATCTTTTTGGCCGGGCCCTGTTGACCTGTTGTTCATGCGCTCCTCTAAATAAGCCCTTGGTTTCTTTCTCTCTCTTCAATTCTCTCTCTACTTTCTTGGTCTCTTTATCTTTCCTTCCTTCCTCACCAGTTTCCTCCTCTCTTTTTCTGTTCTTCTTCCTTAAGAAGAGGAAAACAATATTTATAAGTTTCTATGCATGCGTGCTAAGCTACTTCAGTCATGTCTGACTCTTGGGACTGTAGCCCTTCAGGCTCCTCTGTCCATGGGATTCTCAGGCAAGAATACTGGAGTGGGTTGCCGTGCCCTCCTCCAGGGGATCTTCCCCACCCAGGGATTGAACCTGAGTCTTTTACGTCTCCTGCATTGGCGGGCGTGTTTTTTGCCACTAGCGCCACCTGGGAAGTGCTGCATACCTAATATATAATCCTCCATTCAGCCAGTCTGTATGAAGGTAAAAAGCTAGTTTGGTTTTTAAATTTCAGTTCTGAAACTTACATAATCACAAACAAAACGTATGAAGTCCTCATGGCCCTAAACAAATCAGTTCATCTCTCCAAGCTTCACTTTCCTCATCTGTGATCTATGATTGATCGTTTCTATCACCAGGCTTATTGAGTGTATTAAGTGAAGTTACACGTATAAAGTTTCTCTGGTACCTGCAAGTACCAGGCCCTTTATGAGCACTGGCTTCTTGCTTCCTGGTTCCCTCGCATCCCCGTCCTGTCTTGTTCAGCGCACTTACATGTACAACACTTCTCTGGCTCATCTTACCAAGAGGCAGGACGAGTATTAATACCCGCCTCACATAAAGAAGTGGCTGTCACTCCAGAGGTGACATGGCTAGTCCCCGGTCCCTTGGGTGTTTAGGGACAGAGCAGAGAGCCCTGGCTGCTGGTCTCACATACTTCTCTGACACTTAATAGCTACTGACTTGTATTTTATTAATCACATTTTGCCAGAAAATTCCAAGGCATTTAAACTGCTCCTTAGCAATTGTTTTCTAGTTAAATGTTAATAAAGAGCTTTCAAATATTAAAATTTCAGAACTTTAGCTTGACTTCCTAAGACACCTAGAAATATAATCAGGGAATGCACTGAGCAAATCTTTATCCCCAAATCCCCTTAACCAGCTAAGTGACCCAAGGTCACTTACTTTCTCAAACGTAATCCCCCACTCGGCCTGCCTTTGTTCACGGGGGTGAGTCAGCCTCACTCATTAGAACTAATTAGCATGTGTGTGCTGCCTCATCTGCACTGGATCACTTTTCAACCCCTACCGCTCCCATTTCGCCTCGTGTTCCAGGAAAAGCCATTGACCTCTCCTCTCCACGTGCCTCTCAAAGATATGAAGTTATACATTATAAAGATACAAAAAGATCAAAACCAAATGGGGGAAAGGCACATTGTAAAAATTTTAAAGGCGCCCTAATATTAACTAGAGAAAACCTCAAGTTCCATTTTGCTGCAAGATCAAAGCCTTTGAATAAGTTAAAAGGCAGATTGAGCTCATAGCTGAAAAATAACAGATACTTGAAATAAAAATTATCCCGAGGCTTAAACATTAGACAGCCTTTCAAAGGAAAGAACTCTCATTTATCATGCTCACAATTATGAGGACAGAAAAGAGACTTGGAATGGAGTAACCCTTCTGGAAAAAGTCCTCTTGGGGAGAGGAAGGATAGGGCCTCTCTGCAGGGCCGAACGGAACCCTGTATTGTGGACACAGCCTTTTCTTTAGGAACGCCCTTCCCAGATCCTTGGTCACCAACATGAGTTTCCTGCCTCACTGGCCATTACCTTGGTTCCCTCACAACCTGAGTTAAAACTGCTTCATTGTAAACAGAGCTTGTGGGAATGTGTATAACAGTGCAGTGTATTTATGTTACACACAAACACATCCTGGGTTTTCAAAACATGAAGGGCAAGAGGTCCACTCTTTCCTGCAGCATGATTTGCCCCATCGTTAATGCAGGATCTCCCGGTTAACGTCAAATTCCTCATCGAAGGGATGGAGGAGGCCGGGTCTCTGGCCCTGGAGGAACTTGTCCGGAAAGAAAAGTCTGGGTTCTTCTCGAGTGTGGACTGCATTGTGATTTCGGACAACCTGTGGATTAGCCGGAGGAAGCCGGCGCTCATCTATGGGACGCGGGGGAACAGCTACTTCACTGTGGAGGTACCTGCCAACCGTGGCCGTCAGGGAGGTGGGGGTATCCACGCTGGGATCCTGGTGGGAGGATGGAGCAGACACTGACCTGGGTGTTTGACCTGGTGTGGGGGAATCACGGGGTCTCGGGACTGGGGGGCATCCATGAAGCCCTCCAACAGAGAATGCATGTGCTTTCTCCATGTTTCTGGAGTGAAGAGGCAGAGGGGCTTGTGGCCAGGGGGATGGAGGAGAGATGCCGGGGCCAGAAGGAGGGATAAGAGCATGGGATCCCAGAGGAGCACTACCAACCCAAGGGCTGTGTTCACATTGCTGCCTGAGGAGGTAGAGGGCTTAAGAGAGTAAGTGAAGGATTCATCTGGCAGCGCTGTGAGATGGCGGGGCAGGGAAGGGCCAGCCAGGCAGAAAGGCTGAGAGAGAAGGAGCTGAAAATGATTTAAACACACACACACACACCCAAACTCATTAGAAATTGGGAGCTGGTTAGACACGGTGTGCACAGGAGGAGGCCAAGGTCATGAAGGGGATGAAATCACAGGTCCGCAGCCCTCCTGGAAACGACCGCTGTGGGAGGCATCTGTAGAAGACATTCCCTTCCAGACCTCCTCCAATTCAGCAGCTGGGAGCATGCCAAAGTATTAAGTACCAAAGAAACAGAAGCCTTAGGTCTTGTGGGTGGGTCCAAGGTTAGACATCGAGGGATGAGCGCTGAGACCGTGGAGCCCATGAAGGAGCCATGTGGGTCTCACTCCACGTGCAGAGGAAGGAGGCTCCAGGCTCACATCGGGGTGAGCAGACAGAAAAGCAATTATTAGAAGAGACAAGGAGACCTGTCCTGCAGGCAAGAGAGAACAAGCAGAAGGAAGTTTCTTGGAGAATTTCTTTGTAAGGAGGGCTGAGTAAGAGCTGGGGTGAAACCAAGAGGGAGACAGCTCCGTGAACATCGCCATGGCCCAGGGTAGGAGGGTGGCTGGTGGTCTGGAGGCAGCACTGCTGGAGGCGAGGCTGGGGGCGAAGCCAGTTTCAGAGGAGCCAGTGGGACATGAAGCCCCACGTCAGGCGAGAGAAACATGGCGGGGGTGTCAGCTGACCCACCCGAGTCCTGAGGGCGGTCTGGGCGGGTCTGGTGCCAGGTGAGGGCTGTTGTCGAGTGGCCATGACGGGAGCAGCTGCCTTCCCTTTGCCTGTCTTGCAGGTGAAGTGCCGGGATCAAGATTTCCACTCGGGGACCTTTGGTGGGATCCTCAATGAACCCATGGCGGATCTGGTTGCTCTTCTCGGTAATGGCTTCTTTCACTTTTGAAGCCTCAAGGAATCTGCTAACGTGGTTCTGCTGGACCCGGCCCTTTCCTGCTCGGTTTCAGGCCAGCCCTGAATAAGGGCGGAACAGAGGAAATCCTAGGGCTTCCCTGATAGTTCAGTTGGTAAAGAGTCCACCTGCAACGCAGGAGACCCCGGTTTGATTCCTGGGTTGGGAAGGTCTGCTGGAGAAGGGATAGGCTACCCACTCCAGTATTCTCGGGCTTCCGTTGTGTCTCAGCTGGTAAAGAATCTGCCTGCAATGTGGGAGACCTAGGTTCAATCCCTGGGTTGGGAAGATCCTCTGGAGAACGGAAAGGCTACACACTCCAGTATTCTGGCCTGGAGAATTCCGTGGACTGTGTAGTACATGGTGTTGCAAAGAGTCGGACACGACTGAGTGACTTT
The DNA here is from genome assembly GCF_963930625.1 of Muntiacus reevesi. Lineage (NCBI taxonomy): Eukaryota > Metazoa > Chordata > Mammalia > Artiodactyla > Cervidae > Muntiacus > Muntiacus reevesi. The sequence continues at coordinate 4,328,999 of NC_089252.1, read as the reverse complement.
CAGAGGATAACCTAAAGCTCCTGAGGCTTATTACATCCATGTTATTTATTTCCAAGGATTGAAACCCTCTCTCAACCCACCCCCTTTTCATTTACTGGGTGTCACAACACATCTGGCTGTCCTCGGGGACGGTGGTGGACCGACCCTTCCGGAAAAGCATCCAGAGCCATTGCCCAGTCTGCCTGCGCCTCTTGGCTTCTGTCCGCGGGCCCCCAGGACCCCACGTGGCTCAGGGACACCAGTGAGTCTGTTGCAGCATCGGGGAGCCCTTCCGGGGCCCGAGAGTGGCTCTTGTCTGACACTTGGAAATGAACTGTCCGAGGAGACACACATGGGGACCGAGCAAGAGACTTCAGTGGGAAGGTGCCCCTGGGGGGACCGCGGCAGGGTAAGGGACCCAGGAGGACTCTCCGCCATGTGGCTCACGGTTCTGGGTTTTATGCTGATGGGATTCATTTCCGGGTGGTCTCTGGCCAATCACTCTGACTCAGGGTCCTTCCCAGTGGCACAGGCATCACTCAGCCAAGGTGGATGCCCATGAGGAGGATCCTGGGGGGTTGATAGGATGAGTGGCATCTCCATTGGACCTTTCCTGTAATTCTTCTGGTTGGTGGTGGCTTGCTGATTCCGCGTTCCTTACCAGCATGCTGTCATAAAACAACTCATGCAGATGGTGACTATGGTGGCTGGCCTGGGTGGGCGGTTTCAGTCAGTGTTTCCCCTGACAAGTTTGCTCGCTGCCCCCCACCCCTCATCCCTGACTTCTCAGGTGGTGGGCCTGGTGGATGCAGGTGAATGTGAGTGTGTGTGTGTTTGTGTGTGTGTGTGTCTGTGTCAGCCTGCTCACCCGCCTGACTCACCTGCAGCTCTCACCTACACCTGGACAGCCCAGCAGTCAGGTGGATTGTGGAGCTGAGGTAAGCTACATCTGCCGGGTGGCTTGCACAGTCCTGGTAGGGGCTCTGCACGTGCTGTAATAACTTGTTGCTGTTGTTCACTCAGTGATGTCCAACTCTTTGTGACCCCATGGGCTGCAGCACTCCAGTCTTCCCAGTCCTTCACTATCTCCCAGAGTTTGCTCAAACTCATGTCCCTTGAGTCAGTAATGCCATCCAACCATCTCATCCTCTGTCGTCCCCTTCTACCTTGACCTTCAATCTTTCCCAGCATCAGGTCTTTTCAAATGAGTCAGTTCTTCACGTAAGGTAGAGAAAGTATTGAAGTTTCAACTTCAGCATCAGTCCTTCCAGCAAATATTCAGGGTTTATTTCCTTTAGGATTGACTGGTTTGATCTCCTTTCAGTCCAAGGGACTCTCAAGGGTCTTCTCCAACATCACAGTTCAAAAGCATCAATTCAAGTCATAATTTGATTCTTTTTTTAAAGAGAGGTTTTCAGGTTAGACAAGCTTCAGACCCCACAACATCTGGATCTTTCTCACCTAGATAAAGGTTGACTTTGTGCAAATTTCACAACAAGCTCCTTTGGGCAAATGGCCAGAAAGCATTCCAGTATTCTTGCCTGGAGAGTCGTATGGACAGTGGAGCCTGGAGGGCAAGATCAATGGGGTCACAAAGAGTTGGACAGTACTGAAGCCACCTAGCACGCATGCACCCTTTCTGGGGATCAATTAGCAAAGACCCCTGCTTTTCACGCCTTGACACAGCGCTACCTCAGCCCTACACACTCACACCCCAGTGGCCTGGGGCCTCCCCCAGGAAACCACCAGCCCTCCGGCAGACGTGCTGAGCGGTCGCCCCCCTGTCTTCAGCGTCACTTTATTCTAGTGCATCCTGCTCCTTCATTATCCAATGAAATAGCGAAATCCATCTACTGTCTGTGCTCTATCTTCTGTCTGCCTATTCATCTATCACCTATTTTTTAAGGCCTTCTAGTTTTCCTACAATATAACTCTTGAACAGTATTTTCCATGCTTGATGGTTTCAGACAGAAAATAGCGAGCCGTTTTTCTTTAAAGGGTTTAAATTGTTTCCAGAAGAATTCAGATAGCATACAACTTAATATTTTTGTTTTGCAGGGTAGGGGGAGATAAAATAATCTGTTTTACCAGACTCATCCTCCGCTGCCTCCCTGCATGGAATGCGTGGCATCCCTGCGTCTTTGGGACTGCATTTAGAGGTCTCCCCACCCACCCCAGGCACTACTGCCTCACTGTATCCTGGTAGACTGTGGTTTCACCCAGACCTGGAATTCCATTCAGCCCTGCCAGGGCACACTCTCTGCTAGAAAAAGTCCCACTAGGGTCCTGAACAGGATGAAAAGCACATGTTTTCACTTTGCTTTTGAAACAAATCAGATACTTACTCCCCCCAGCTGGCATGGGGAAGTCCGCTTCCATCCCAAGAAAACAGAGATTTACAGGACTGGGCCCCCGGGCCATTTCTGCTGGAGGAAGTGGTGAGCTGCTTGGATCGCAGCCTCAGGTCTCAGATGTCTGTTTGAATCACCCCTGCCCCACTCAGGGGTAAGGTCTGACCGCACCAGCTAAATGGGCACCATGACCCGGACCCTGGGCATCCTGGCCTCTGCTGCCCTTGGCATTTCAGATACACGTGTCCGTTCTCACCACTGATTGCGCCCCCTCCTCGGCTGGCCCCACAGGCTGGCCCAGGTGGTCCCACCGCTGGTTCCCTACCTGTGTTTTTCCGGCTGCGTTACCAGCAGATCTGTCTGCCATTCACCTCTGTCCTCGAAGATGAGCCTGGCAGCAGAAGTTTAGGTTCAGGGACACTAAAGACTCAATGACTGTGTCACTGGTGGGACTTTTAAGTTTGGTGCTGTTTTCATCAGGGTGACAGAAGTTCAGTTCAGTTGTTGCTCAGTCACGTCTGACTCTTTGCGACCCCATGGACTGCAGCAGGCCAGGCCTCCCTGTCCCTCACCAACTCCTGGAGCTTACTCAAACTCATGTCCATTGAGTTGGTGATACCATCCAGCCATCTAATCCTCTGTCATCCCCTTCTCCTCCCACCTTCAATCCCTCCCAGCATCAGGGTCTTTTCCAATGAGTCAACTCTTCCCATCAGGTGACCAGAGTATTGGAGTTTCAGCTTCAACATCAGTCCTTCCAATGAACGCCCAGGACTGATCTCCTTTAGGACGGACAGGTTGGATCTCCTTGCAGTCCAAGGGGCTCTCAAGAGTCTTCTCCAATACCACAGTTCAAAAGCATCAATTATTCAGTTCTCGGGCTTCTTTATTGTCCAACTCTCACATCCATACATGACCACTGGAAAAACTATAGCTTTTGACCAGACGGACCTTTGTGGGCAAAGTAATGTTTCTGCTTTTTAATATGCTACCTAGGTTGGTCATAGCTTTTCTTCCAAGGAGCAAGGGGAGACAGAGGCAGATTGTAAATCAGTTACAGCCAGTCCAAGTCTGTCGGTGCCCAGTTTATTTCTGACTTCAATTTTACTAGTGAGTTTGCATCATTTATTTGATATATGATACTCCTTATTGGGCTAAATGAGGGGAATTCATAACTCAGGACCCTCGGGGGCCAATAAGCACACAGCATCTACAAGCACATCCCTGAAGAGCAGTTATGGTTGTATTTGTTTATAATGAATGTATATTATATAATAGGGTCTTTAATTTCTTCTTTATAATGGACATTTGTTCTTTAATGGTACCTGCGTTACAGTTTTTGCCTTATGAGCTATGGGGCTTTGGTGAAGCAGATTAACAGGCCAGAAACAGTCATGTCCCTCCTAAGGCTCCTCTCCAGGGCTAGGACCCCGCACACCTGTAACGGCCCCCGCATGTCTCGTAGGCAGCCTGGTGGACGAGTCTGGCCGCATCCTGGTCCCTGGGATCTATGAGCGCGTGGCCCCTGTTACAGAAGAGGAGAAGAGGATGTACGAGGCCATTGACCTGGACGTGGGCGAGTTCCGGAGCAGCAGCCAGGTTAAGAGGCTCCTGTTTGACACCAAGGTAGGTCACGCCTCCGCGGGAAATCCGAAAGAGGAGTGCTGAGAACCCGTGCTTCCCCAGTGCCTGGTTTGCCATGTGCGGCCATTCTGCACATCTCAGAGCTGGGAGCACACGCTCATTAGGGCAGCTTTCCCTTTCAGGGTCCCGTCCCAGGGGCAAGATCAGCCGGCCCTTTTCCTGGGGTCTGTCCGGCATGGGCCTTGGGCGGCCAGACTCACGGCCGCGTGTTTCTAGTCGGTTTATGAGACTCAACCCCATGCCAGCCCTCAGCCAGTGAGTTGAGCTTCCTGTCTGTTTAGTGGTTGAGATCGGCTGAGATTATTTCAGTTCCAAGATCCCGAATTTTTTTTTTAATTAAAAAAAAGACAAAACTAGAGCTTTAGGGTTTAATCTGTAAATTCTCCATCACTGCCTCAGTATAGTAAATAAGCCCACAGCCAAAAGCATTGGCTACTGGCAAATCTGGGCTTCCCAGGTGGTGCTAGTGGTAAAGAACCTGCCTGCCAGTGTAGGAGAGATAAGAGACATAGGTTTGATCCCTGGATTGGGATGATGCCCTGGAGGAGGACATGGCAACCCACTCCAGTATTCTTGCCTGGAGAGTCCCACAGACAGAGTAGCCATAGGGTCGCAAAGAGTCGGACACGACTGAAGTGCCTGAGCACACACTGGCCAGTTTAGATTTCTTTGTTTTCCCTTCTACTTCTCCTCCTTTTAAGAAACAAAAGCCCGCTTGCCCCTCCAGTTGATGGGTCACTCTGGCTGGTTGCTGGGGGTGAACCTCCAGGGGAGGGAGGGACCCTGAAACAGAAGCGGGGAGTTTATTATCACGAAGTATATCTGTTTGCTCAGACTGGCTTTCTGGGGGCTACCGGCTCAAAGGTCAGCAGATTTCTTTGAAGGCTTCTGGAAAACAAAATGCATTTAGCACGCAACTTATCACTGGAATGACTGGGGACAGAAATTTATAATCGAACCCCAGTTCTAACTGCAGACTTCAGAGCTGGCGTGATGAGGGGCTGTGGTCGGCGGAAGCAGCTCGGGCAGGTCTCGGGTCCTTGGGGAAGTCCACCCATACTGTCATCCAGGCCCGTCTCAGTAAGGTGATAATTAGCCTGTCGTGAGCAGTGTTGCAGGCGTACAGACACTGGTGAACATGCGATACCACTCGGCCGGGTTTTAAGGAAACGCTCTTCTCTGTAATAAATGATTTTATCTCGTAGGAGGAACTCCTAATGCACTTGTGGAGGTACCCATCTCTCTCTATCCATGGGATTGAGGGTGCGTTTCATGAGCCTGGAGCCAAAACAGTCATTCCTGGCCGAGTCACAGGAAAATTCTCCATCCGGCTAGTGCCGCACATGGACATGTCTGTGGTGGAGACCCAGGTAACCGCGTGCCGACTTCTCTGCCCGCGCCCGAGTGCCGCACACCACAGTGTAGGGGCAGTTCAGTTGTTAGCACTGATGTATCATTCTTTTTTCCAATGGAAAAGGGACTGGAGCAAACGTCAAGAAACTGATAGAAATTTTTGTTTGGTGAAAATCTCTCTACTCAATTATATGCAATTACAGTAGTCAGATAAGTGACCATTTGGAGTTGGAGTGATGGGAAATTTTTTAAGAGCAAATGGTAGACATGAAGGCAAGATTGGTTTTCCATCCAGATGGAGCAGCTAACTGCCCGCGGCTGTATTGAGCCGCAAAAATCTGCAGCCGCAGTCATCAGTTTGTCTGAAATCCACTCTCTGAACACAGCCATTTTAATGACAACGCTATCTGGCGGGAGTTCAGTGTCTAAATTATCCACCAAGTGTCAGTTCACTCAAGTTTAATGGAAAGTAGACTCTGAGTAAATGCGCTCAGGAAACACCTCATCCCATCCCTTTCTGTCCCTGTCTCCTGTCCCTTTTATTGTTGATCGCATCCACGCACTCCCTCCCCCTCCTCCCTCCTCCCCTTTTCGGACTTACTGTCCCTCTTTCTGTAACTTACAGATTCCAGGAGGGCAGGGCCAACCTGCTTTTGCTCACAGCTGTAACCAGCTGGGTGCTGACCCAGCACACGTGACAGATGTCCACTGACATCTGCTGAAGCCAAAAGTGGAAGGATTTTTTGTTCTGTTTTTGCCACGTCACACGGCCTGTGGGATCACAGTTCCCTGACCAGAGATTGAACCCGGGCGCTCGGCAGTGATAGTGTGGAGTCCCAACCCCTGGACCCCAAGGAGTTCCCTGGAAGGACTGTTTCAGAGTCTGAAGTTACTCTCGGAGGAGTTCCCTAGTAGCAGCTAACAGAACTGAGGGGAGAGAAGGACACTGATGGCCAGGCTCCTTCACAGCTTAGCTCAGAACTGCTCCCACTTCTGGGAAATTTCCAAATGTATGATGTTCCCCAAATAGTCATGAAGGTACTGATAAGTCCAAAGAGGGCAATCAGTCGTCAGATGAAGTTATACTTGCATTATGTTTCATAACTAGCAAAATTCCAAATAACCGGATGCTAACAGACATGGTGCTGAGGAGGTGTTGGGGCGGGGCTGGCCTTGGAGAGTCTAGGGGAGGAAGGGGAGTGAGACCCAGTGTTGCTCCCATCGGATGAAGCCCGCCGCTCACCCCCGAATCCTGGAGGGCCTGCTCACTCCAGGCCGGCCCTCTGGAAGAACAAAGCCCAAAACACTCAAAATTTGTCGGGTTGAGGTTTAATCAGTTTCCAGATGAAAGACGACTGTGCATTCATGGTATGAGAGAATTACTTGAAGGTTTCTCTTACACCTGAAAATGTTACCTTTCAGGTGAAGCAGCATCTTGAATATATATTCTCCAAAAGAAACAGCTCCAACCAGATGACTGTTTCCATGGCACTAGGACTGCACCCGTGGATCGCAAATATTAGCGACCATCAGTATCTTGCAGCAAAAAGAGCCATCAAAACAGGTTGGACTTAAGATATTTTGAGTTGCCAGTTTACCGTGGGGGGTGGTGCCTGGTGGAGCAGTGGATAAGGCAGGTAACGTTAAAACCTCGGCGTCATTGTCCTTTTCCTATGGGCTGTATTACCATGCACAATGCTCTGTCTCATGAGTCTTCTCTATTACCTTCCTCGTTTTATAAATAAGGCCTGAAGAGACAAAGTAATTTGCTGAAGGGCACCCAGCTATTAGTGGAAAAGCCAGCATTTAAGCTCACACCAGGAGACTTGAATTTTGGGGAAAATGATGGACTTGAAAACCTCCATTTCTCATGGAAATGATGGGAGTGTGGAAAGAGTTAGCCGCTCAGTCATGTCTGACTCTTTGCGACCCCATGGACTACATACAGCCCACCAGGCTCTTCTGTCCATGGGATTTTCCAGGGAAGAATATTGGAGTGGGTTGCCATTTCCTTCTCCAAGAGGTCTTCCTGACCCAGGAAATGATGACTAATATTTTAAAACATCCTTTTAAAGGCACAGCTGAAGCTGCATGAAAGTAAAGGAAATCTTCTGGGATTAAACATGAAGCAGCTAAGATTTAGTGGAATGAGCAAGCTGACACCAGACTGCCTGGCGGGAATTTGCTCTTCCTAGTCACAAGGCGCTGTGGGTATTAATGGTCTCAGGGCATCAGGAAGCAGAAAACGAGACCCTTTATATAAGGGAGGGCATTCTCCAGGAGCCAGGCTCACCCTGGAGGGGTGTGTGTATGTGTCAGCTTGACCCTCCTTGCTTGGGTTTTGGGTGAACACAGGGTCCCCCCCATGAGGATGTTTAACCATGGACCCATCTTGGCATGGGTTTGGGTCTCTATTCCCACCATGTATGGTCTTGTTCTTCTGAAGCCCTTGCTGGACTGCCTGGCTGGTGCAAACAGTCCCAAGGCAGGAACGAGCTTCCACTGAAGCAGCTTCCTGGATATGAGCTCCTTGTACAAAATCACAAAACACACGAGAAACTCAATTCCAGCCCATCTGAATCTAAACCCAGTGGTCCTTCTCCAGAGATGGGGAGTAGCTTTATTTGTAATTTCCTCCACGCTGCCTCTTTCAACTTTCGTATTGACAGGATCCTGTGAGTGGTGAGCAGGGGACATGTGTCTGGGCCCTGGCTGCTGGGGGAGAAGGAATAGCCAGCCTTTTTTCAGTAGGAATGGGAAACTGCCAATAATTACAAAATGAGGGGGTGGGGGCCCTTGGGGGTCTGTCCAAATGTGAGACGGGAAGACACTGATACTTGTTTATATAGATCCATGTGCTGCATTACAGAGGGGCCTTGGGGCACTCCCCTAAAGATGGCGAGCTGGAACTTGGAGTCCAGACCTCCTTGGAGCCCTCACTCTCTATCAGGATGGTCAGTCCAGGGGCACAGACATTAACCATCAGAGGACAAGTCCAAGACTTAGCGCTACCTAATCATCCCCACTGCCAAGTGAAGAAAAGAGGAGGAAGGGTTAGGATGATAAAGGAACTGCCGCTGAAGAGAGGCATGTGATTGAAATGTCGAGACCTGACCTACTGTTGCAGGGAAGTTTAGGGCCTATCTGTGTGCTGGACCATTCTGCTAACAACGTCCACTGTCTTTATTCACTTTCACACCTTGCTCTGTGGATGAGAAAGTCTTGGGGCAGATTCTCTTTTGTGACCTTGCTTCGTTGTTCATTCCTGCTCTGTCACCAGCAACTTGTCCTCTAGCCTGGAAGGTCTGAACTCATCTTTCTAGACCTTAGGATACCCATTAATACTATTTCCTGAAGTACCTTGAAAGTTGAGTACACAAACACCTAGACATTCAGGTGACAGTTGAGTACAGCTATTTACTTATATGTTGATTACAAATAAAAATAAAAACAAAATAAGTCCCACTTTCCCAATAGTTAATTCACGTAGCAACCATAAAAGTGGGTACACTGTCTCGTGGTGTTTAGCTCGTTTAGCTCCTGCTAAAAATGCAGGACTTCTTCCAACCGTGAGAAAGCATCAGACAGAGTTAATCAGGGGGACATTTTACACAACAGCCAATCAGCACTCTACAAGAGGGTCCAGTTCATGAAAGTCAAAGAGAGGCATGAATCTGTCACAAGCCTGAGGAGACTCAGAAGTGATGACAAAATGCACTGTGGGAGTCTGGGCTCAATCCTGGAACAAAAAAAGGGGAAACGTGGTAAAATTCCATTCAGGCCTGAGTCTAGCTATTAATAACAATGTTACTCAATGTTAATTTCCTATTGTTGATAACTGTACAGTGGTTCTATGATAATGTTAGGGAAAGTAAAGGATATATGGGAACTCTACTAAGTTTTGCAACTTCTCTGTAGGTATAAAATTAGTTCAAATTTAAAAACATTTAAAACTATATTTAAAATTTTTTTAACATTAATTTATTTTGGGCTGTGCTGGGTCTTTGTTGCTGCTAGGATTACTCTTTAGCTGTGGTGGGAGTACTTTGCACAGTGGTAGCTTCTGCCGTGGTGGGGAATGAGCTCCAGGAGAGCGGGCTCTAAAGCAGAGGCTCGGTAGTTGTGGCCTCTGGGCTTAGTTGCTCTGTGACGTGTGGGATCATCCTGCACCAGGGACTGAACCCGTGTCTCCTGCATCAGCAGGCAGATTCTTTACCACTGAGCTACCAGAGAAGCCCCTAAAAATAATTTTTTAAAAGTACATAACTGTAAAGAAGACAACTGTGGTTTTCTTCTTGACTCTTTTGATGATTTTAGAATATATATTACGTGGAATCAAGAAGCTTTTTATCCTAAGTATCAAATTTTTAATGATTTTTTTAAAAAGAAAAGACGAAGTAAGCAGTATATTTGAGGAGATTGCTTGTGGGTGGTCTTGCCATTGTTTTATTCACATGCCTGCCTTTCCTGCATTTCAGTGTTTGGGACAGAGCCAGATATGATCCGGGATGGGTCAACCATACCCATCGCCAAGACCCTCCAGGACACCACCCAGAAGAGTGTGATAATGCTGCCGCTGGGTGCTGTGGATGATGGAGAGCACTCTCAGAACGAGAAGATCAACAGGTGAATGGACCCCGTGGGCACTGATGCCTCCCTGCACAAGCCCGGGGTCTCCACGCTGGTGACCCCAGACAGGCTGCATCCTCTAGTTGGAATGTGCATCATCAAGGCTTCCTGTTTAAATTATAGACCCGTTTTCCTCTGTCATTTGAGCAGGAGTAACAGTGTCTCTTATTTCTTTTGTTAGGTGGAACTACATACAGGGATCCAAATTATTTGCTGCCTTTTTCCTAGAGATGGCAAAGCTGCGTTCATCATGGTAGAAACCTTCTAGTCTTGGTCTGAACTGCTAACAGATTCCCCTTTCACATGACCCTGGGCAAGAACAGAATCTAAATATCCAGATAATTTTGCTCTCAAAAATAATGTTTCCCCTCCCATTTGAGAGTGTCCCTGGACTTTTGGACCTGTAATAAAATATTTCCGAGGCACAGACATTGGATATGGTTTAATGTCGCTGCTGCACGCCTTTCTGAAGTCACAGCCACCTTGGACACGTTGCTTTCCCATGTCCTGCTGCAGTCCTCTCCGGCTTGGGCTTGCAGTGTCCTTTAGGGTGAGAACAAGCCTCTGACTATGTTCTCTGCTTGTAGTTTCATTGGTGTGATCCCGGTTTGTGCTCCAGGCCTCTAAGTGCTCAAGAGACACAATCATTCCGCCCACTGACTGTCCATCCCATGTCACCCTTGCTCTTACCATCCGTCCCCTTTCTCTTGTTGATAAATGTGTTGGTCTCCTGCACTGACTACTATGATTCCCCTGTGGGTTCCCTGCTAGAGGAGTTACTAAAACGTGTTCATGTGCTAAGCTGCTTCAGTTGTGTCCAACTCCTTGTGACCACATGAGCTGTAGCCCACCAGGCTCCTCGTCCATGTGACTTCCCCAGGCAAGAATACTGGTGAAAGTGAGTTACTCAGTTGTGTCTGACTCTTTGTGACCCCATGGAAGGTATAGTCCATGGAATTCTCCAGGCCAGGATACTGGAGTGGGTAGCCATTCCCTCTCCAGGGGATCTTCCCATCCCAGGGATAGAATCCAGGTCTCCTGAATTGCAGGTGGATTCTTTACCAGCTGAGCCACCAGGGAAGCCCAAAAATAAGAGTCTCAGGTGGATTGTAAATAACACACCACCCTACCTCCCCCTAAAGCGGGGAGAGGTGACCTAAGAATACTGGAGTGATTGCCATTTCCTCCTCCAGGGTATCTTCCAGACCCAGGAATCAAACCTCCTTACGCCTCCTACACCGGCAGGCAAGTTCTTTACCCCTAGTGCCATCTGGAAGCTCAGTTACAGCATGGGACCACCTTAACCTCTTGCTCCCCTTCTCCTTCTTCAAAGCTGCTGAGATGGAAGTGATCAGTGCTCATGTCCACATGCCCCCTAGGATTCCTTGGGTGCAGACGAGTGTGTTTGACATTCTGAGCCTCTTACCTGATGCCTGCTGACTGCCCCTCTTGCATCCCGGTCTTCCTTCCTGCCCCTCCAGTAACGGCCTGCCTTTTCTTCAGCGTCTGTGCACATGTGAATGCAGAATTCATCCTGATAGGATCTCTCTCACCCGCTGGATCTTTAGTCAATGACTACATCTAAATTGCTCAAAGCTTTTAATAGCATCAGTTTTAGATAGAGAACTAATCAACCCTGACATCAGTAACACAGTCTAAATTTAAAGCTATCAGCCAATGCAGTTGATCATTAATCACTTCAGTTAACCATCTTGTTTGGCTTGATTGGATTTGATGGTGTAAACAAACAAAAAAATTGCATGTTTTCTACAGTTGAGGATATGTAAACAAGCCGATTTAATCTTTATAAGTTCATTATTTAAATCACATTAATGGAGAAGGATTTAAGGGTTTATTTAAAAAATGTTTCTAATTCTAAATAAGAAACAAGCATAACACATCCCACTGCTTCATGGGTTCTTGAAATGTCAGCTGTATGACTTGCTGCCCCCATCTAACATGGTTGGGCCCAAAGGCCAGGAATTCAGACTGTCTTGACCCGCATCACAGATGTGGGACCCAGCTGAGGCCTCAGCCTCACGAGGGCACTCAGGTGGGGGCATTTTTCCTCTGATGCTACAGGACATTTAAAGGCTAGCTGTTGGGACTTCCCTGGGGGTCCAGTGAATAGGATGCCTACTCCCAATGCAGGGGACCTGGGTTTGACCCCTGGTCAGGGAACTAGATCCCACATGCCATGATGAAGGCCCAGCACAGCCAAATAAACACAAATAAAGTTAAAAAATTAATGCTGTTAAGTACTGGCAGGTGTTTGATATTCTTTCCTGTTAAGCTTGGTTTATGCTCGCCAGTTTACACTGAATCTTCTAACATCTTGGATTTTGTGGGACCTACCTGGTGTATTTCACAGAGTTCCCCACAACAAAATATACAAGAAGTTTATGATGCCAATCTGTGTTTTGTAAAAATATAAAAATTTAAAAATGTATCATGGCTACACTGGGTCTCCGCTGGTGCACACGGCCTGCTGCCTCTGAGGCGGCGGGGGCCGCTCTCCGCTGTGGTATGTGGGCTGCTCATGGCTGTGGCGTCTCCCGCTGTGGAGCCTGGGCCCCAGGCACGTGGGCTTCAGTAACTGTGGCTCTCTGGTTTAGCTTCCTCGTGGCATGTGGAATCTCCCTGACCAGGGATCAAGCTTGTGCTCCCTGTGTTGGCTGCCAGATTCTTGGATCACCAGAGAAGTCCACCAGTTTGTGTTTTTAAAGGGGTGTTCTTGTTAGACAAGGGACAAGGGTGGTTAAGATACATTGTAGCCACTTCTGAGCAAAGTAACATCAGTTTTACCAAGGCACTAAATTATAAGATTATTCATTCACTGGTCTACCTACCTGCCGTACTGCTGAGCCCTGCAACCTCTGGTTAATTATTCAGCCCTCGGGGTGATGAGGGGTCTCTGCAACTCTCTTAGCTCCAACTGGGTTTCCACCTGGCCCTGAGCCATGTGACAACCTGGGTTCTGCTGTGATTTGGGAGCCAGAAAGAAGTATTTTTCAGGTTGGTTCCACTGAGAGTGCAGAGAGAAATCGACTGTTATTGGGCAGGAGACCAATGAAAGGAAACTTTTAAAAGCAAACATTTACATTTCTCTCCCATCTCTGTTTTCCATTTCCAACTCATCTCTGTACTTCACGGGTCCAGTGCAGTGCACTGCACACAGTAGGTGCTCAGTACTGCTCGCTGACATCGTCCTCTGGTTCTGAAGATGCATTTTTGCAGCCTGGACTTCTATCTTTATGCTCTCTGCCTCACGTTGTTCCTAGATGAAACTGATTTGGGGGCAGCTAGTACTGGGGAAAGCACACGAAACAAGTCACGCTGGGGTGTTCCTGCTGTCAGCTCCTGTGTCTCCCCGGCTGCACTGGAGTCTTTGCCGGGGCCACAAACCAGCTGCCCATGAGCCCCTCATGGCTCCCGTCACCATGTTCCACATGGCCTCTTTCTGAATACTTCTGAAGCGGATGCCAGTGTCTCAGAGTCGGCAGACCTCACTAGAATGATGTCTCTTGAGCAACCAGGAGGTTGGGTAACACTGCCCTGCGTTTCCTGCACGGTGACGGCCCGCTGAGCTGAGAGGTTGTGCTAAGCACAGAGTGCTCCACAGAATGTGCGCTCCGTGATTCCCAGAAGTGGAGCAAGAAGGTAGCTCCGATAACACAACTGTGCTTGGCTTCTCTCTTCTACTGACGGCTACGCTCACTTAAAAAACAAGCCCCCAAGCAAATTCCATTTTATGACAGCCCCAACTGATTTTTAAATACTGTATTATTTTAAATATTTAGTGTTATATCTAGGCAATGACATCTGGCCATTACTTTTTAAATTTTGTTTCAAGTTGGATATTAACTGAAAATGTAATAGCTAAAGAGTTAAATAATGATTTGAGGTCTTGACTCTGTTAAGATGAAATATTTATTTCTGCGATAATGTACTCTATGGTTAAATCTAGCATAATCATTTACCTGTTCATAATACCACTGCCATTCACAACAAGCAGTGAAACCTAAGTCCTAATACCTGTGCATATATTCCTGTTCTTCCACTGACCAACCCTGTAATATCTGCATCTTAGACGTAGGCCACTTAAGAAAGATAACCTCCCTCTCAATGGATTGAATCAGTTTTCCTCTTTAGGAAGCAAGCCTGGGGAGGCAGAGGGCTGCATTGGGTATATTCTCTCCTTTGAGGGACTGTCCAAGGGCTCAATCAATCAGTGAAGTATAGACAGAAATACAGACTTTCTGAAGCAAAGTAATGTAGTTTCGTTCTTTCTAGCGTCATGTGGAGGAGAACGGACGGTTGGTGTAATGACTATAATTTCTTAACAGTTATGATAAGTAAATAAATGCTTCTTAGCTTTTTTCGACTAGGTACATTGAACAAGGAAAAAAATGATCATTATGTGGAAAAGTTTTACTTAAAAACATTATTCTAGTGTAATTTCTTGAGAAGGAAGATGTCAGAGAAATTATGCCTTTGACTGTAACAGAAAATATGAAGTTTTACATCATCTCACCACCTACTCTGAACTTCACCAAAATGCATCAAGAACTTACATTTACAATTCAAGTGTGGTTAGATGTTTACAGCACACTTGCACTGTTATTGTATGGCATGTGAACGTAATGGCAGAAGGTGTTAATTTAAAGGAAATTAGAACTTTAAACAACACCATTAAATTAGTCACCAAGAATGGTTAATCACCAAAAATGACCAATGCTTCCTTTTTTGGGTTGCATTTGCTTATTTCTCTGGCTGTATCAGGTCCTAGAGGCCACACGGGATCTCTCGCTGCAGTGTCTGGCTTCTCTAGTTGTGGCCTGCGGGACTAGAAGTCCTGGGTGCAGCATGTCAGCTTAGTTGCTCTGCAGCATGCGGGATCTTAGTTCACAGACCCGGGATGAAGCCCACATCCCCTTCTTAACCACTGAACCATCAGGGAAGTCACCAATGCTTCCTTTCAAATTTACATAAATAATTATAACTAGATAAAGGCAGTTATCTAAATTTTATTTAAAGTCCCACCTGAGGAGCCAGAAGGCCAGCCACAGGGTTATGACATCAGTGCAGGGTGAGGGGAGGAGTTTCAGCCCAAGTTCCACACAGTCTGCCTGAGGCTCTGGGTGACCTTGGGACTGTGCATGTGTGAGGCAGGTTAAATCCTGCCGGCTAAGGTCGAGGGAAGTGAATGTGATTTCACCGCTATCGTGAGAGACGAGAGTGTGAGTACAGCCGAAACAACTGCCTGTTAAAACAGTAACAACAGTGTCTCTGCACAAGAACATGTGAATTCAGAGTCTCTATGTTACTCAAATATCTAGGATACAATCAAAATTACTGGACACAGGAAAACATGACTCATAATCAAGAGAAAAGAGCAAATTAATGAAGGTTAACCTGAAGATGATTCTAATGTTGGAATAAGATGAAATGTCAAAGCAGCTAGTGGAAAATATGCCTTTAATAAGTCAACAAATAAGAAATCTCAGTAGAGAAATAGAAATTTTTATTTTTAGAAGTAGAATAGAGAGAACCAACTAGAAATTTCAGAACTAGGAGATACAATATGTGAATTAAGGAAACAAAATCACTAGCTGCTTCTACCAGATGAAAGAAGATGACAGAAGAATCAGGGAATAGAGGACAGAGTGATGAAAATGATCCAAGCTCAAGTTCTCAGTGGGGAAAAAAAGGCTGAAAAGAAGAGGACTGAGTCTCCGTGAGTCATGCATACTATCAACAGGTGTCATGTGTGTCTGGGGCTTCCCTGGTGGCTCAGATGGAATCTGAGCCTGAATCTGCCTGCAATGCAGGAGACCCCAGTTCAATCCTGGGAAGGATTGATCCTTTAATTGGAATTCAAGAGAAAAAGAGAGAATGGGAAAAAGTACTTCAAGAAACAATTGTTTCATATTTTCCAAACTTGCTGAAATATAAAAATTTACAGGTATTAAAAGCTCAGAAAACTGCAAACAGGATAACTATGAAGAAAACCATGTCGAGGCACAGCATAATCAAGACTGCTGAAAGTCAAAAACACAGAGAAAAATTTGAAAGTAGCCTGAGAAAAACAACAAATTACATACAGGGAAATATAATAGGGAAAAAAGATCTGAATGAGCTCTGCCTACCAGGAGAAGATGGAGGTCAGGAGCCACGGAAGGACATCGCCTTAACAAACGTCTCTGAAAGAAGCTCCGAGGGGCTTTATTACACACGCACTGCTGTTTGGGTGCTACGTGATGTCTGACGCCTTTGTGACCCCATGACCTGCAGCCAGTGAGGTTCCTCTCTTTTTGGAATTTCCCAGGCAAGCGTTATGGAGTGGGTTGCCATTTCCTTCTCCAGGGTATCTTCCTGACCCCTTGGCCGGCAGATTCTTTACCACTGAGCCAAGGAAGCCCTTACTCTATATATATACACACACACATACAAGGACATACATATATATTATACATAAAATTCCTTAACAAGACAGAAAAACAATCAAATTTTCCCTACATTCTTGGATTCTCTAGCACACTGCATGACACACAGTAGGTGCTTTATAAACTATGGCTATCACTGTTATTCTGGAGGAGGGCATGGCAATCCACTCCAGTATTCTTGCCTGGAGAATCCCATGGACAGAGGAGTCTGGAGGGCTACAGTCCATGGGGTCGCAAGAGTCGGATGCGAGTGAAGTGTCTTAGCATGCATAGCATCACTGTTATTAGTATCATCTAATGGAACAAAATCTGTTTTACTGATAGTAACAGTATTACTGTGGCTTAGAAATTTGAGAACATCTCCATTTACATTTAACAGAATTTCAAAGGAAGGGAACTTTACCCTAAATGACTCATTTTATACATGAGGAAAATGAAGTCGACTTGACTTCTTGAAGGTCACTATATAATGTAAAGGTCCTGCCTGTCTCAGTAAAATAATGGATGATGGGGAACTGAAAAATAAACTCAGGTTTGATTACACTGCTTCAAGAAGGAAGAGGAATGTCAAATTCCCAAGGTAAGAAAAGAAAGGTGGCAAGATCAATCAGAACTCAAAATCAACAGAATGTCTATTCCACATGGAAAAATGCTAGCTACTGTAACTGTTGAGAAATTCATCGCCTTGTCATCCAAAAGATGCATGGTGGACTGGAAAAGGCTGGCTGTAGAGTTTACAGACGAGTTCCACCTTTACTAGCTGTGTGATCTTGGGAAAAGTTGACTCTTCTAAACTGCAATTACCTGTTGTGGGTGACAGACATGAGGCTTCATATAGATTACAAAAAGAATTTGACCAGATGATGTTTGTGAAAGATACTCTATAAGACAGTGTTTAAAAACGATTATCACCTGAATGTTCTGATTCAGAATCACTGATCTGGAACTGGCTTTGACAGTTGCTTTGGTTGACAAGTTAAAATGTTAGTCCCTCAGTTGTGTCTCCCTCTTTGGGGCTGTAGCCCGCCAAGGCTTCTCTGTCCATGGGCTTCTCCAGGCAAGAATACTGGAGTGGGCTGCCATTCCCTTCTCCAGGGATCGACCACAGGTCTCCTACATTGTAGGCAGAGTCTTTATCATCTGATCCGCCAGGCTAAGAAAGCCTATCATTGTAATACTATCCTGAAAAAATTCCACTTACTTAAAAATTATACAAAGCTGATTATTTAGGAAATTCCCCTCCCTATATCTTCGAGATAAAGTCAAAACTCCTTTGCCAGCTCTGTCTTTACACTGACCCCAAGTGGGGCAGCACAGCTGCCCGCTCCTCTCTGAGCATCTTTGCCCGCGCACTTTTCAAGCTGCAGTCCTCCATCCGGACTTTGAGTCTCCTGAGAAAAGGCTGTAAGCTTCAGGTTGCCCAGAGTTCCCCGAAAAGGGGCAGGAGGGGTGGTGTCTACTAGGCTCCGTCGTGCTGTGCTTCTTGCGATGTGCTCTTCACGTTTATAAAAACGATTCGGCGGGGACGTCTTCAACGCCCTAAGTGTCTTCGGTTTCTCTTGCCAAAGCGTCCAACAACCACCTTTGGCAACTCTGCCTCCCCGTTAGTACCGGAATTCGGCCCGTGGCTCCGAGGATCCCTTTGTTTGAGGCGCTCTTCAGGTCTTCCTGAGTCCCTGGAGCCGCGCAAGCGCCCGGCGCGCCAGAGAGACCCTGTCCCCACAAGACGAGCGCCGGGCAGCGCTCAGCCAGCTCGGGCCCAGGGCAGCGGCCTCCCCCGGGATCCGCGAAGGCGGGCGAGTGGGGGTGGATTGGTGGGCACGGGGTCGGAAGGGCGGCGGACCGTCCGGCAGGAATCCGCTCGGGGAGCCCCGCAAACCCCGCCTGGTCCTCCGGGTCGGACGCCGCCAGTCGTCCACAATGATTGACCCGCGTCTCCCTTGGTTTTGCAGCCGACCTCTAGGATTTTTCCGTTTTCCTCACTGGGGGAGGGGGCGGGACATCCTGTTCCAGAGCCCAGTGACTTCCGGCAGGAGGCAACATACGGAACGCGGGAGGCATACAGGCCCGCCGGCCCGTCGGGACAGGTAGGGAGCACTCGATTTGACCTTCACTAACCCCGGTTCCAAGATCTGGGGCTCTGTCCAAGATGCCCGGCGCCCCGTCCCCGAAACAGTAGTCCTGGTGGCCGCCGGAAGTGGGGAAGCGCCGAAGCCGGAAGTCCCGCCCCTTCCTCCCAGAGGGAAGACGGTGAGCCGGAGGAGTCAGTCAGAGGGGCGAGCGGGAGCGGCCCCGCCGGCAAACAGGTGAGATACCCCCCGGCCTGGGCGGGGGGCGTGGGGGCGGGGACCGTCCGGCGTCAGCGCGGGGCCCAGAGGCGGGGGCCTGCGGGCCGGGGCGCGGACCGATGGGCGCCGGGCGCCCCGCCGCGGCCCTTCGCTCTGCCTCCGCCCCCCTCCCCCCGCCTCCGCCCCTCCCGGCTCGCCGGTCCCTCCCGGCGCCGCCCCGACGCCCCCGACACACGCCCGCAGCCCGCGCCGGGCTCTCCCCGCCGGGCCGGCTGTCAGCGCCGAGGCCGCGATCGCGCGCCCCCCGCCCGCGATCGGCGCTTCTCCTCGCCGGGCTGCTCCGCGGGGAAGCGCAGCACGCGCCGCGTGCCGGCCGCGCGCTCCCGGCCTCCCCGAGCCGCGCTGCCGCCGTTACGGACGCCGGGCGGGCGGAGCGCCGGAGGCCGCGGGACCCGGCCGCTCGGGTTCAAGCCGCCCGGCCCGGGACGTAGACCGCCCGGGCTGCCGGCCGCCACGGGTCCCGCCCGGTGCAGCCGGCGGGCGCGTCCTCCGTGCTCTCGGGTCGCTCGCCCGGGACCCAGCCGGGCGCCGCGGGCCGCAGCAGCGGCTGACCCCTGTCGGCTGCGCCGCGGTGTGAACGGCTGGAGTTGTTTTCCAGGGGAACTCTGCAACAGGACGCCTGGGCGGGGTGGGCACCCACGCGCACATGTGCGGGACTCCTTTATAGATGATCGTAGCCCTGGCGCCGATCGAGGGAGAACTTTACAGTTTGAGCCCTTGGAACTGGTCACCGCCTGCACCTGCCCTGCGTTGAAGTGTTAGTCCAGTGGGAAGACCGGACGTATATGATCAGAGCATCCTTAGGAGCTCGTTTGACAGATACTCTGCTTTATTTAGCACAGCAGTCTTGTAGAGTAGGAATTATATTCTCTTCACCAACGGAGACCAAGATTAAATCTTGACCAAAGTTAACATCGGGGATTCCAATCTCAAATGTTTGTTACTCATTCTTTTTCAAGTTTGTGTTCAAGTCCTGAGTCACTAACTAGTGCCCGAGTCTGTGCGACTCCATGGACTGTAGCCCGCTAGGCTCCTCTCTGTCCATGGGATTCTCCAGGCAAGAATACTTCCCTCCTCCAGGGGATCTTCCCTACCCAGGGTTGGAACCCCGGTCCACTGCCTGCACTGGCGGGCGGATTCACCCGGAGCCACCAGGGAAGCCTCCTTTTCAAGTTTGCTCCATGTGAAGTGACCCCCTCCTAGTGTCGCAGCTGGTGAACACTAGGGCAGGACTCTCCAGTAGCTTGTGTCTTCTGATGTGACATGTGAGACAGTTGTGATGATTGCGGACAGCGCAGTGCTACTGGTACCCCCCGCCCGTCTTTTTAAAAAAATTTTTATTTTCGAATAATTTCAAATTTGCACAAAAACTGCAAGATTGGACAGAGTTCAATTGTTGTTCAGCAAAGCACAGCTGACTTGACTTAAACACTTCCTGCTTCCTGTCAGACACCCTTCTAGGTGAAGGAGAGATGAACGTGTTGCCCGAGATGATTTCAGGGCCGGTTGTGGAGACAGATACACAGATACAGTGCCTGCTGCTCCGTGCTGAAATGGAGCACGGGCCCACAGTGGGAGTGGTGACTGCGGGGGAGCAGCGCTGACAGCCTGCAGGGTGCAGCCTTGAGTGCGATCTCCAGGGTTAATGGGGGTTCCCTTGATTGATGGGACGTTTCCCCCAGCATTCATTCTAATGTGGTTTTATTAGAGGAGAGCTCTCCAGCCCTTATAAAACAGACTCTTCTAATCTGATTCTCCTCCCTCCCTCTCTCACAGCCCCTCAAAGAAGAGATCTGTTTCTCAGGTATCACAGGTTGTGAGAAGAATCCTGGTTTATAAATCCACGAGTAGGAGGATAAATTAAAGCCGTGTCATAATGGAAATACCTAAGACTGATACATTTTTAAAATTTTGTGTTTCTCAAGAATGTTTATTACACGAATATTTTCTCATAAGAAATGAGAGTGGCACTTGGCTTGAAATGAAGGAGTATGTTTTACATATAAATCTTAAAAGGTATCGTAATTTACTGTGTGTGTTAGTCACAGTCGTGTCCAACTCTTGTGACCCCATGGACTGTAGTCTGTCAGGCCCCTCTATCCATGGGATTCTCTAGGCAAGAATTCTGGAGTGAGTTGCCATTGCCTTCTCCAGGGGATCTTCCTGACCCAGGGATTGAACCCAGGTCTATTCTTTACCATCTGAGCTACCTGGGAAGCCCAATGTAATTTATCAGTATATCAATTTTTGGTGGTAATATGATATATACATAATATATTATTTATCATTTTAACCATTTTAAGAGTACAGTTCAGTGACATTAAGTACGTTTACATTGTGTAGACATCATCACCATTTGCCTCCAGAACATTATCTTCCCAAACTGAAACTTAAAGTGTACTTTTTAAAAATGAAATACAGCACAAAAGAGTCTTCCAATCAACAATTTTTCATTTTCCTAATTAATTTCCTTCTTCCAGGAAAGAATTATTGCATAATGTCCCACTTGTACAACATTTGCTTAGACCTTTGGTAATTACAACCCTCCTTGAATCCTTATACTGTTTAGTGGAATAGCAAGAGATAATAATAGGCATTATGATTTTGGTTTTGAGTTTCACAGAGCTTATTGAAATAGAAGACATACATATTGCTGACATAAGGTCACAATAATTTTAAATGCACAAAAGGAGGAATAATATTCTTGGTCTCTGAAGGAATAGTGGGGTTATCATACCAAGGTCCGGGGTCACTTGGGATCAGGCTGATAGAAGCTTGGATCAGGACAGAGCCAAGCATGTGTCAGTGTCTGATATAAACGGCAGATGTAGGAAAAATAAAGACAGAGTTTATATTTACCTTGGTATAGCTTAGGCCAGAGGTCTAGGAAACAAAACTTACTGTTATTCACGCTTGCTAAATGCTTCCTCCGATCTGTTCACACTCATTCTGAGAGGTCGCGGAGCACCCTTCTGAACTGTAAGGTGGTGTGTGAGTTCCACGCTGGAGACTTTGAGTGCCTTGTCGGCTTATGCTGCTGTAAGAGACACCGTGGCCTGGTAGCCGAGCCAGCGGACGTTTGTCTGTCACGCTTCTGGGGCTGAGAAGTCCGAGATCCAGGTGCCGATTCCTGCTGAGGGCGCTCCCTGGCTTGCACGTGGCCACCTTTCTGCTCCGTTCTCATGTGGCAGAGCGAAAGCATGCTGGCCTTTCTTCCTCTTAGGAGGACACCAGTCCCGTCTTGGGAGCCTCGCCTTCATGACCTTACTAAGCCTACCTCCCAAAGGCCCCATCTCTAAATACTGTCACATGGGGCATTAGGGCTTCAAACTCTGAATTTGGGGTAGGGGTTGGGGGACGGAAGTTACAACTCAGTCTGTAGTGAAGGTTTCTTGGAACTGTTGTTATTATATGGAACTCCTCCAAAACAGACTTGATATAGAACAAATAGAAAATTGTAAAATCAGAGTTTATATGACTTTCATTTAAGCAAAGTTTATGCAGCTTTATTTAAAATAATGAAAAATATGACTCAGAGACCAGTTGATGAAAGGAAGAACTTTTATTTCTTTTTGATGAAAAAGAAATATTGAGATGCTGTGGATCTTGTTTTCACTTTTGGGCCTCATAGAGTTGTCACATTTTAGAGGGCATAAAGACTGTGGAAACGATCTATTTCATTCCCTCATTGTCTGATGAGGAGGCTGAACCCCACAGAAGCTAAGTGACAAATCTGTCTCAGAAATTAGTGGCAGAAGAAGGATTAGAATGAGCCCTCCTGGTTTACAGGCCAATCTTTCTGCTCTTTGAAGCATCAGTATTTCTCAAATTTAAGGTGCATCGGAGTCACCTGGGTGGCTTATAAAAACATGGATGCTGGGCATCACCCAGGGGCTCTGATTCAGCAGGTGTGCACAGAGGCTGGGAATTCTTAACTTCCGACAGGTCCTGGCTGATGTTGAAGTTCCTGACTTCGAGACCACGCTTTGGGAACCTGGTCTCACGTGATGTTGCCTTTGATCTCTTGTAAGGGGAGAGCAAGTAAACCTGTGCAGGTTTCATCAGCCTCACCCTTCCCCTTGTACTCATTACAAACAGTAATGCACAACATCATCTGATTAGGTGAAAATAAAAAGGACTAGACATGGAGTATTTCTAGAGTCATTTTGGCATTTTCAGGGGGTAATTGTTGAAGATGATTCTAGTGGTCAGAGACACTTACTATTGAAAGGGATACACTTCAGCTGTGAGAGCCCCCAGTCTTACCAACATTCACACCGAAAAGGGTGTCCAGACTGACTGCTGAATTGTCTGGGAGTAGAAAGTTATGTCCGGAAAAAAAAAAAAGTTACGTCCAGTGTCGTTTTTCTATGCTTTTTTGTTTGTGTACTAAAATGTTCTTTTCTTATATATCAAATAGTGATATTTGTGCTTATAATAGATGTTAAAAAAAATCTAAATTGAATTAAAAAAGTAAAGGGGAAAATAAGGTATGTCATTTATCTGGAAAGTTACTCTGCTCTCTAGATTATCCCATTCATGGATTTTTATTGGATAATTGCCATTTATTTTGGTTGAAGTCTTATTTGTAATAACTGTTTGGTTTTTTTTTTAGCACAGTTATTGGAAGAGATAGTATATTTTTATATTAGAGTTAATGAGTGATTCCTGTACATTTTTATGTCTCATCTTAAATAATTTTTAAACCCTTTTTACTTTGAAATAATTTTGGAATTATAGAACCATTTCAAAAATAGTTCAGAGAGTTCTATAACCTTCTAGCCAAGTCCCTGATGTTAACATCTTATGTAACCAGAGCGTCGCGTAGTTATTGAAACCAAGCTGTTGAGACAGAATTTGAGTTTTAGCTCTGATGTCCTTTTCCTGATCCAGGATCCAGTCCAGGACCTCCTTTGCACATAGTTACCCTGTCTCCTGTAAGGAGATCCAACCAGTCCATCCTAAAGGAAATCAGTCCTGAATATTCCTTGAAAGGACTGATGCTGAAGCTGAAACTCCAATACTTTGGCCACCTGATGTGAAGAGCTGACTCATTTTAAAAGACCCTAATGCTGGGAAAGATTGAAGGTGGGAGGAGGAGGGGACAACAGAGGTTGGATGGCATCACCGACTCAATGGACATGAGTTTGAATAAACTCCTGGAGTTGGTGATGGACAGGGAGGCCTAATGTGCTGCAGTCCATGGGGTCAAAGAGTCGGACATGACTGAGCGACGAAACTGAACTGAACTGATCATGTCTCCACAGTCTCTTCCAATCTGTGACAGTTCCTTTTAGGTTTATATTCTTTGGCTTTGATACTTCTGAAGAGTGGTGGTGGTGGTGGTGTTCAGTCAGTAAGTTGTGTCTGACTCTTTGTGACCTCATGGACTGCAGCAGGCCAGGCTTCTTTGTCCTTCATTATCTTCCGGAGTTTGCTCAAACTCATGTCCCTTGAGTAAGTGCTGCCATCCAACCATCTCATCCTCTATTGTCCCCTTCTCCTACCCTCAATCTTTCCCAGCATCAGGGCCTTTTCCAATGGGTTGACTCCTTGCATCAGGCAGTCAAAGTGTTGGAGTTTCAGCTTCAGCATCAGTCCGTCCAATGACTATTCAGGACTGATTTCCTTTAGGATGGACTGGTTTGATCTCCTTACTCTCCAAGGGACCCTCAAGAGTCTTCTCCAACACCACAGTTTGGAAGCATCAATTCTCTGGCGCTTCTGAAGAGTACTGGTCAGTTCTGTTGTAGACTGTTAGTGAGTTTGAATTTGTGTCCTCTTCTTTCAGGATTAAGTCGAGGGTTAGGTGTTTTGGGCAAGAATACCCCAGTGGTGACGTTTGCCATCAGAGCCTCACACTGGAGTGCACGTGATGTCGGGGTGTCTTATCAGTGGTGAACGTTACCTTTGACCTCTTGGTTGAGGTGATGTCTGACATTTTTCTGCTCTCAGGTTAAACATTTTCTCTTCATAATTATTGACCCTGCTAATGACTGATTTTGGTGCATAAGTTTGAAATAAATGAACATCCCTTGTCAGAATCCTTTGAGGTTGACATGAACCATGGGAGATTTCTTGGGAGGCTTCGCTGCTGTTTGTTAGACTCAGACAGCAGGAGGTCACCAGTTATTGGCTCAGCGACTTGTCTGTGATCTCAGTCAGTGTTGTCTTGAACTGGCAATGGGGGAGGCTGTTTATCGGAATTGTGTTGCTATGGTTCTGCGATCTGTCTCAGGTGTGTTTTCTAGCGCACAGCCTTCCAGGATCTGCTGCGTTTCCTGGACTCCTCCTGGAGCACTGTCGTGGGAGCTGGATGGTCAGCACGGCCTCACCGCTCCCTGTCTCCCGCTGCTCACCCCTGGCCAGCCCGGGGCACTGGGGCGTGTGTACTCCTGGCTCATGAGACTGCTGGCTGTATTACACATCTCCACCTGTAACTTGGCTTTGCTTTCGAAATGTGTGTGCCTTTAGTGTCCCAGCCCGAGTCAGCTGGAAGATACATACCTGGTTTGTCTCCTCCCTGGGCCTGAACACTGCAAGGAGGCAGGGACAGACCTCTTTCTCTTTAACCAGAAACTCGCTTGGTACCTGGCGTAAAGAGGCACTCAATAAATATGTATGAGTAAAGGAATGTTATGTGTGCATTTTGTTAACTGTTTTTGTAAGTTCCCAGAATACTGTGAGCCTTTCCCCACGTCAGTGCAGCTCTGTAGTCTGCACAGAATTGCAGGGTGGGCGTGCCGCAACAGCTTCATCTTTAACCAGTGCCTGTCACTGGGTATTGGGTTGCTCCCGGTTCTTTCCGTTGCAAAGATGTCCATGGTACATATCCTTAACATATCCTTAGCCACGTATTTTGTCCAGTTATTTCTTTAAGGTGAATTCTGTAGTCATTGGTAGCTCAGAGAAGATACACATTTGAAGGTTTCGGATCAAATCAATTGTAAAATGACCCTCTAGAAAGGTTGTAAAGGTTTATATGCCAGCCAGTACTATTGAGAATTCGTATTTTCCCACATTTTCCCCAATGCTTAACTCTCTCTTGGTCTTTCTTTCTTTCTTTCTTTTTTTTTTTTAAGAATAAGATGACGTTGAATTTTTTGGGGTATTTTTTAAAACATTTCATTTTTAATTGACCGATAATTGCTTTACAGAATTGTGTTGGTTTCTGTCAAACATCAACATGAATCAGCCATAGGTATGCCTATGTCCCCTCCCTCCCATCTCCCTTTTGGGGTTTCTAAGGATTCTGTCTGAAATATGGTAGCTGGGGATCATATTCTGACTAATTTGCTAAAACCTTCCAAGTTTTCCTGTTGACAATGTCCATTTTTTGGTTTGCCTCAATGAGAGATCAGTATAAACCTCAATAAAGTAATGATTAACACCTACCACTAGTTCACTTGGGGCACATTTGGTGTCTAGTAATTGTTGGCTGTGACTGTGGCCCTTGTCTAATTCATATCATTCACCAAAATCAGAGGGTTACAAATAGAGGGCAGAACTGTGAAACTTTCAGAAGACAGTGTAGGGCACTAGTTCTGTTACTCTGTTAGAGGGAAGAGATTAAAAAAATCGTAGTAGGTCAGACCATAGAGGAAAAGATTGATGTTTGGCAACATTCATATCAACAACTTTTGTTTATTGAAAGAAACCATCAATAAAGTAAACAGGAAAGTCACAAGTGAGAACAGCTCTTTTCAGTACATGACTGTGTGTGGTGCCCGGTTGTGTGACCCCACGGGCTGTAGCCTGCCAGGCTCCTCTGTCCATGGAATTTTCCAGGCAAGAATACTGAAGTGGTTGCCACTTTCTTCTCTAGGGGATCTTCCTGACCCAGAGATCGAACTTGAGTCTCCCGTGCCTCCTGCATTGCAGGCATATTCTTACCACTGAGCCACCAGGGAAGCCCAGTATCAACAGTTAGAGAAATGCAAATTAGGGCCATGGGGTTGCAAAAAATCGGACACGACTGAGCCACTAACACACACCTGCCTTTATTATTCTAGCATATGATGATCTTGAAAGCAGGAAAAGTAATTGCATTTTGTTTTTAATTCTAAGGATTGTATCTTCCATTACATTAGGAAGTGGTCATATCATGCTGTAGGATTTTAGGAAACCATTACTTCTTTGCTTAGGTTGCTAAGAAGGGCACTTTTGAGAAATCTGCCTTCCCCTATTTTTTTTTTTCTTACCTTTGATAACTTTTTTTGCAGTGTCATATGTATCCCATATTATGAGGACTGTTTTTTAAATAAACATTACTTATGCTGTAAACCTTAATTTAAGCCATCATGGTATGACAGTTGCTCCTTGAAATGAGCAAGTATAGGAACAATAAAAAGATGGTTTTAGAAGCCCGAAGTCAAATTACATGTCCTATGGAACCAAATAGCTCTACTATTTTTGTTTGATATTCAGAGTGCTGAAATTGTCTAAAACATGGGAACTGTCAAGCGTTTGTAATTATGTAATGTCATCCTTTCTAGCAGAGCCAGCCCCTCACTAAGGAGCTGACAGCCCGCGAGAGTCCTTCCATAGCGGGATGTCTGCACTTCAGACTCACGTAGCGCTTGTCACAGGTCCCTGATGGGCATGTGGCGTGCAGGCCTCTTCAGATGGAGTTTAGGTGCTTCAGCTCTTCTCATTCCAGCTGTACTTTGCTAAAGCGAGACAATCTCAGTCCTGATTCTCAGTGCTTTTCAGTGTATTTAATGTTCACACTTCTCTTTTGTTTTCCCTTATATGCTGTACATTCCTCCTTTTGTTAAAAAGCAAAGTAGTTTTAGATAAAAACAAGCAAGGTAATAAGAAACCTCCTTGGGAAAAGACATTGCTTAACACAGTTGGAGTAACACCAGTATGATCTTCCAGTGTAACCAAAGCCTAGCCTGCTTGTCAGTTACTAAATATAATGGAAACCATGAGTTTTAGACCTGCAACAAGCAACAAACCACTCCTTCCCAAGTGTACAGTTCCGTTGTGAATTATTGTGAATTAGGGATCAGAATTTGATATATCGTTATTGGATCAGTTCTTACAGAATGAGGAATCACAGCTTTATAGGACTGTATAAAATTATAAAACTGTTAGAATTTAAACTAAGGTGTAATGTATGTCTTAAAAATAGTCTAGAAAATTCAGATCATTCAAGCAGAGGTGGTAGAAATTATAGTCTTTCAGAAAATGAGATTGAGTGGCTTTCATTGAGAATCTTCAGGGTCCATAATCTGGCTTCACATGGGGTGGTGTTTAAAACCCTAGGACTTCAGGGTGGCAGATTGAGGCAGTGTTTGCTGAAAGCCACTTTCGGAATAATGTGTGGCCAGTTGTTAGGTAGGCAAACGAGACTGGAATCTGGTGTGGGGGCCCTGTTGAGGGCAGTACATTTTTCTACCTCTTGACTCGCCTTTTTTCTCTCCTCGCCACCTCAGCTCTGTCTGGTGAGTGTGTGTTAAGTATACAGGTTTTCTTGAGGTTAGGAGGACTTTTAGCCAGTGGGCCCAAACCTGCCTCATCAGAGTCAACCAGGGAGCTGTTTAAAACCACAAGTTTGGTCACCACCCCAGACATTAAAATCTCTCACGTGTAGGCCCAAAGGACTCATGTTTTGATGATTAGCTAAATTTGCCAATGATTGATATTGTCTGTATGTCTCTATTTTACAAATGTGGAACTAATGGCTCTAAGTATGCTCTTAAAGGGACAGCTGCATTTATCAAGCCAGGTTTTGGAAAGTCTTACAAAGACCAAGCAACTAAACAACAGCAACATATAAAGACCAAAAACCTTCATTAATGATAGAATGACAAGTCGTGCAATAATTTTTGGATTGGTGGCAGAGATGGCTAGCTGTCCATGTAACTCAGGCCTTCCCTTCCACACGGGCCAGGTGCATGGCTCCAGGGGACATTGTTCAGATTTTCTTTCAGCGAAGCAGGAATGAGTGGAAGTGGCAGATGCCACTTGGGGGCCAAGGCTTTTAAAGAGACAACGCCCTGCCTCTCTGCTGCTTCTGTCAGTGGGATGCAGAGAATGGGCGAACTCTGAGGCAGAGCATCGGGATGGAAAGTGCCAGGATCTCGGAGTCAGCCGGGAGCGGCCTGCCTGCCGACCTGCTTACCTGGAGCACCGGCCTGGGGAGTTACAGGAGCGAGATGTGAGCTTGTGTGTGAGCCTGTTCAAGTCCACTTCTTATAGCGGTTATGGTATTGAGCCATGTCCATGTCTTACAGCGGTTATGGTAGTAGGGCGCTAGCTTCTCATTAGGGTGATTCTAGCTGCTGTGGGTGTGCTGTGCTTCGTCACTCAGTCCTGTCCAACTCTGCAACCACGTGAATTGTAGCCCGCCAGGCTCCTCTGTCCATGGGATTCTCCAGACTGGAGTGGGTTGCCCTGCCCTCCTCCAAGGGAACCTTCCCAACCCAGGGATCAAATCCAGGTCTCCTGCATTGCAGGCAGATTCTTTACCATCCAAACCACCAGGGAAGCCGTGGTACTCAAATCTAAAGGAAAGCTTTGAATGTGTAGAAAATTAATATTTTGTAGTTTTCCTTCTCCACATATTGAGTTGGCCAGAAGGTTCATTTGGGGTTTTCCACAAGGTCTTACAGAAAATTTAAATGAACTCTTTGGCCAACCCAATATATAATTCTCTTATTTAATTCTCAGAATGTTTAATTCTCAGTATACAGAGTTAGGACATTTCGTTGGCCACAGTGTTTTCTGAGAGTTGTCATTGAGGTGCCAGTACTCATGTGTGAAAACTAGTGAGTGAGGCCGCCTCTCGAGGCTTGCCAGTGGTGGGGCAGGGACTGACTTCCCTTATTTACCCTGATTTACTGACAAACTTGTAGCAGAGAACTCTTAACTATTTTAATTGATTTCTTAGGATATAATTTAAAAAATAGTAAATGAGTAAGATATATGTAAGCAGAGTTTTCCATACTTTAGTTGTTTTTCATTGTTTCTGCTATATTTAATGCCATAGTATTTTACCTAATTTTTTAAAAAATTTTTTCAAACTTAGCCTTGCCATAAGAAGTAACACAGGTGGAGTCACAGGCTAGTATCTCATTTTTTTCCTAAAACACTTGCTAAAAACACATACTTATTTAAAAATCCTTCTTGTGCTATGTAACTTTATTGAAGGCCACTACTGTATTTCTCTCATACTTGGGAAATACTGTCCACGTGACGAGTGTGCTTAATCCACAAGGTTCTGATGGAAGTGAAGGCACTCAGCTGGGAATCTGCAGGCCTGTGTGTCTGGTGGGGCTTTGGGACAGCGTTTTCCTGTTCACACCATAGACTGCTATCAGTACCCTCTTTGCTACTGGAAGTAGTCATTAGTGTCTTTAAATCTAACCCTGTTAGAAAGTCAGTTCCACAAAATAGAAAGCCCAGAGATAAATCCACGTACCTATGGACACCTTATCTTTGACAAAGGAGGGAAGAATATACAATGGAGAAAAGACAACCTTTTTAACAAGTGGTGCTGGGAAAACTGGTCAACCACTTGTAAAAGAATGAAACTAGAACACTTTCTAACACCATACACAAAAATAAACTCAAAAAGGATTAAAGATCTAAATGTAAGACCAGAAACTATAAAACTTCTAGAGGAGAACATAGGCAAAACACTCTCCGACATAAATCACAGCAAGATCCTCTATGACCCACCTCCCAGAATATTGGAAATAAAAGCAAAACTAAACAAATGGGACCTAATTAAACTTAAAAGCTTTTGCACAACAAAGGAAACTATAAGCAAGGTGAAAAGACAGCCCTCAGATTGGGAGAAAATAATAGCAAACGAAGCAACAGACAAAGGATTAATCCCAAAAATATACAAGCAACTCCTGCAGCTCAATGCCAGAAAAATAAATGACCCAATCAAAAAATGGGCCAAAGATCTAAACAGACATTTCTCCAAAGAAGACATACAGATGGCTAACAAACACATGAAAAGATGCTCCACATCACTCATTATCAGAGAAATGCAAATCAAAACCTCAATGAGGTACCATTACCTCAGAATGGCAGTCAGATACCTCAGATAGCAGTCAGAATGGCTGCTATCCAAAAGTCTACAAGCAATAAATGCTGGAGAGGGTGTGGAGAAAAGGGAACCCTCTTACACTGTTGGAGGGAATGCAAACTAGTACAGCCGCTATGGAGAACAGTGTGGAGATTTCTTAAAAAACTGGAAATAGAACTGCCATATGACCCAGCAGTCCCACTCCTGGGCATACACACCGAGGAAACCAGATCTGAAAGAGACACGTGCACCCCAATGTTCATCACAGCACTGTTTATAATAGCCGGGACATGGAAGCAGCCTAGATGCCCATCAGCAGGCGAATGGATAAGAAAGCTGTGGTACATATACACAATGGAATATTACTCAGCCATTAAAAACCATACATTTGAATCAGTTCTAATGAGATGGATGAAACTGGAGCCCATTATACAGAGTGAAGTAAGCCAGAAAGGTAAACACCAATACAGTATACTAACGCATATATATGGAATTTAGAAAGATGGTAACAATAACCCTATATGCAAGACAGAAAAAGACACACAGATGTATAGAACAGACTTTTGGACTCTATGGGAGAAGGCGAGGGTGGGATGATCTGAGAGAGCAGCATCGAAACATGTATATTATCAAGTGTGAAACAGATCGCCAGTCCAGGCTAGATGCATCAGACAAGTGCCCGGGGCTGGTGCACTGGGATAACCCAGAGGGATGGGATGGGGAGGGAGGTAGGAGGGGTTCAGGATGGGGAACACATGTAAATCCATGGCTGATTCATGTCAGTTTATGGCAAAAACCACTACAATATTGTAAAGTAATTAGCCTCTAACTAATAAAAATAAATGAAAAAAAAAAAAAGTCAGTTCCAGAAACCTCGGTTCCAATTTAAGGGAAAATCCTATTCGTCTAGAACCATTCTCTGTACCAAAACCTGTATCAGTCAGGCTTTTCTAGAGAAAGAGAACCAATAGGATGTATGCATGTTGTGTGCTAAGTCACTTTCAGTCGTGTCCGACCCTTTGTGACCCCATGGACTGTAGCCCATCAGGGTCCTCTGACCATAGAATTTCCCAGGCAGAAATACTGGGAGTGGGTTGCCTTGCCCTTCTCCAGGGGATCTTCCTGACCCAGGGATCGAACCCACGTCTCTTACATCTCCTGCACTGGCAGGTGGGTTCTTTACCACTAGCGCCACCTCAGAAGCCTGATAGGATGTATACAGATACATATCAGAGGGTATTTTTTTTTTTTTGTAGGCATTGGTCAGTGTGGATATGGAGGCTTGGAAGTGCCATGATCTCTCTGTAGCATGGAGAAACAGGAAAACTGGTGACAATTCAGTCTGAGTTTGATGGCTCAAAAACCATGAGCGCTGATGTCAGAGGAGAAGGTGGATGTCCTGACTCAGGGAGAAAAAGCAGATTTGCCCTCTGTTCACTTCTCCATCATTCTGTTCTATCCCAGCCCTCAGCGGGTTGGGCACTGCCAACCCACACTGGTGAGGAAAGATCTTCTTTATTCAGTCTACTATTCAAATGCTTGTCTCTTCCAGAAACATCCTCCCAGATGTACCTGGAAGGAATATCTTACCAGCTCTCTGTGCAGCCCGTACTTTTGGTCAGCTGACCTAGGATGCCCTTAATGGCATGTTTTCCTGCCACTGGAGGATCCAGTCTGAGAACACATATCACATTTCGTTGTCATGTCTGTGTGTGTGTGTGTGCTCAGTCGTGTCTGAGCCCATGGACTGTAGCCTGCCAGGCTTTTCTGTCCATGGAATTTTCCAGGCAAGAATACTGGAGTGGGTTGCCACATGTCTCCGCAGCCTCCTGTAATCTGGAACGTTTCCACAGTCTGTCTTTGTCTGTGATGACACTGACATTTGTGAAGAATGCAGTCCTCCCCACTTGTTTTTTTCATCTTCGACTAAAGCGTTCCTCGCTCTGTGTTGTCCGCTGTCTCCCCTCGGTTAGCTGCAGGTTTGCCGTTTTCCACTGCAGTGAGCACAGGCGTCCTGCCCTCCTCAGGGTGCTTGTCTGCAGGCAGCCCATGTCCACCTTCACCGCGGAGGTTACTTTTGATCTCCCCTGCAAGATGTAGCTGGTACTCAATTTTTCATCTTCCCTTGTAGCAAATAAGCAGTGTAGGGAGATGGTTTAACGCCACTCAGATACTCTGCATATCAAAATTACCCCCCTGGACTTGGCATCCATCTTGCCTGATACAGTTTTTGTCAAATGATTTTCTGTCCCCTGCACTCCATCCACATTTACCACCTGGTTCTCAGCATTGCTCTAAACAGAGCCGTGCCTTTGCCCTGTCGGTCCATCTGTTTGTCTGTCTGCTTGCCTCGGTCTCCAGTCAGCAACATGGACTTCTTCATTCCTACATTTAACGGTACTTAATTATCGTGTACCTACAGTACCTCAGGCCTGGATCCCACTGATCCTCAGGAGCCCAGGGTCTATTCAGTGGGGATGGAATGGGAGCCAAGACGTGGGTGCCGGCTGTGCTGGTTGTTACTGGGCCGCTGCCTCCTCTCTGAGTTCAGTGGGCAGTCCACTGGCCACAGGGAGATTTCTTGGTATTCCTGGGTGTTTGACTAAGACTAGACCCCAAACATCTCTGGTTTTTGCAAGTCACCTGACCTTCCTTTTATTTGTGGTATTTTGATTCTCAGTTTAGTCCAAGAACCACAATCATAAATGTATTTCTACCTGAGGGCTTGCTCTTCCTTTCTTGAGAGGAATCATCATTTTCCATTATTTAACCATGTGTAGGGACTTTTTTAAAGCTTCCCCCTTCTGTGTCTCCCAAAGTAATATATGTAGGAAAGCGTATAGAAAAAAGCCAGGAAGAAGAAGGAAAAATTACCTGTAATTTCCCTATCCAGTGTGAGTGTGTGGGAAACTATTAACCTTATTAGATAAATAGCCTTGATTAGAATTATATCCATTTTAAAAATTTAATACTGACATTTTCTCTTTTCTTTTTTTAAATTTAATTAATTAATTAATTTTATTAGTTGGAAGCTAATTACGTCACAACATGGCAGTGGGTTTTTTCATACATTGACATGAGTCAGCCATAGAGTTACACGTATTCCCCATCCCGATCCCCCCTCCCACCTCCCTCTCCACCCGATCCCTCTGGGTCTTCCCAGTGCACCAGGCCCGAGCACTTGTCTCATGCATCCCACCTGGGCTGGTGATCTGTTTCACCATAGATAATATACATGCTGTTCTTTCGAAACATCCCACCCTCACCTTCTCTCACAGAGTTCAAAAGTCTGTTCTGTACTTCTGTGTCTCTTTTTCTGTTTTGCATATAGGGTTATCGTTACCATCTTTCTAAATTCCACATATATGTGTTAGTATGTTGTAATGTTCTTTATCTTTCTGGCTTACTTCTAAATATACTTTCTTAACACTCAGGTCTTTGGTACCTAATAATTTATATTCCAGCTATCGGGAGGCATGATAATTTTATATCATGTGTTAGCTTATTGACAGTTGGAATTAATGTTTTCCAGATTTCTTCCAAAATTAGTAGTTTTTGTCTTTTTTTCCCTGGCAGTTCTTTGATTAGTCACTGTATTAATTCATCTCTTCTCAGTGGACCTTGATGAATCTAAGCAAGATCAGTGTAGAATGTGTTTTAGCTGTTTTTAAAGTTAGTTTTCTTCCATATTTGTATTTTGGAAGTAGCCTTTCTCTTCATATTTTCCTGCTGGAATGAAAAACAGTTTCATTCTTTTTCTTCTTGTTGAGTGGTCACCAGTTTTTTACTATCAGTGAGAGATTTTCTCATGGAATGTAGAAATCTTACATGGAATGAGGAAACTAGGGCTCAGAAAAGTTAAATATTTGCCATGTGTCCTGCAGTGTGTTGTTGGAATACTTGGGCCACCTCACTTGTTTTTTCTTTCTTTCTTTTTTTTTTTTTTTTTTTACTGGAATTTTACACTTTCATTGTCAGTCTATTGTGTTTCTTTAATTTTTTCCTCCTACTTGTCTTCCCTTCCTCAGCATTCGTATGCTATGTGCTTTATTCTTTTGCCTTTGAATAAGATGAAAGGAAAATTTAGTAAAGTGTATAACTTTTATTATAGAATGCTTTTCTTTATGGCTGCATTATAAATTCTTGAAAATAAAGGGTCTAATGGAAACACTTAATGAGGAAGTAGGGGTTCTGTCACATGTACCCACTCCCCCCTTTTTAGTGAATAGACCGTTTAAACTAAATTAAGTAAAGGATATAAATTCTGTTGTTTCAGTTTTAATATTTCATGACTGATTTTATAGATGAAATTATATTTTACAATAAATAGGAAGAAGAATTTATACAGCCTGTTCTATTTGATGTGAAACAGCAAATCCCATTTCTCTGTAGCTGTAAAGAAAATTCATTATAATGTCTTTAGTTGTAAGAGATGGTTTCATTGTGATTAGTTACATTGATAATAAAACAACCCCTTTTCAAATGGCATGGGATACAAATGATTCTATGTGTCTGCTTTTAATGGCATTGAATTGTTTCATTTTCTACTTTACTCATAGAAGCTTCATTCTCTTTACTGTTTTTCTATTCCAATAAGAATTTCCTTTCTTAAAAAATCAAAACAATTAGAAATACTAGTGAAAGATTTATAAGAGATATATTAAATTTTAACTTTCCAGATAAAATCTTTCATACAACAAAAGGTACATTGGTTAGAGATGGTTGATGTAAGATAGTCATAAAATTAACTTTATTACTAGATCAATTAACGTATTTGGAAAATAGTACTTGAAGTGTAGGAAGATTAAAAAAAAAAATAGCCAGGTAGGAAGGCTGAGCTAATTTTATAGTTTATTTTTGTCCTGTGATTTGTTTTTTGTTGGTATTAACACATCTTCATGAGCAGTGTTGGAAAGGTGCCTATCTTTGCTAATGAAAGGGATGATGATCTACTTATTCTCCCTCTTGGTATGACTTTTTAGTGATTGTTTTATGCAATCAAAACTTAAGAAATATTCTGTTTTTTAATTTGCACACAGAATCAGATGTTTGAAACAGACCATGCTTCCCTGGTGGCTCAGATGGTAAAGAATCTACCTGCAGTGCAGGAGACCCAGGTTCAATCCCTGGGTCGGGAAGATCCCATGGAGAAGGGAATGGCCACCCATTCCAGTATTCATGCCTGGAGAATCCCTGGGACAGAGGGGCTGCAGGGCTACAATCCGTGGGGTCACGAAGAGTCAGACACAATTGAGGACTAACACTTTCACTTTCACCCCGGAATAGAAACAGTATTCTTTTTTGACTCGAGTGAGAACTTTTTTCTCCATCTGATATTTTACCCTGCACTGACCTTTGGGCTCAGGAGCACATAGTTCGGGCCTGTCTGTCTTCAGTGTGTCTTTGGACCTCCTGGGAAGGTCCTCTTTAGGATTAAGCTCGACATGCGTGTGAGATGCTTTGGAGGCGAAGCTTAATCAGGCACAGGTCTTGTGATCAGAGACTCCGGCAACTCCTGAGCTCGGATGCGTCCTGCTAGTGGGAGGCGAGGGAGTTACCTGTCTCCGGGCCCAGAAGGATTGTGACGTGCCTAGCCTCGATGACCTGTGGCTCTCCGTGTGTTTACTACATGGGCCACCTCAGCAGGTTGGGGGAATGTTAGATTGTGGGCTGCTGTCATCCCGAGCCCAGCTGGCAAGGAGCTCCTGGTTACCGTTAGCTCTGAGGCAGGTCTGTGGTACAAATAGTTCTAGGGGCCTCTGAGAATGAAAACCATCATCTAACACGAGCAGGTCTTTCGGGAACTTTAACTTTTCTTTTATTCTATACAAATTAA
This sequence comes from Muntiacus reevesi, assembly GCF_963930625.1. Lineage (NCBI taxonomy): Eukaryota > Metazoa > Chordata > Mammalia > Artiodactyla > Cervidae > Muntiacus > Muntiacus reevesi. Next base: position 4,292,367 of record NC_089252.1, on the reverse strand, counting down.
ATGTAAAACTCTCTCTACCTCATCTCTTTAGTAACTCTTGATTTTATTACACTGCTTTTTTATTGTAATGATCAATGATCTGATTTTGGTAGTGGGAGAGGCATGAATGTAAATGTCACTGTCTTAAGTTCTAAAATCTTCTTACACATGTTTGACAGGAATTCTGGTCTTGATGTGCATTTCAGAGCGTAATTCTCTTAACATTTGTTGACCTCCTCCTGTGTAGTAGCTTAATACTCTCATGTTAATACAGAAGATTCCTGTTAAAGGTTGGAGCATAGAGAAAAGGAAATTATGTATAAAATATATATACAGGAGGTGGTGCACTTGAGCTGTGTCTATTCCTGACAAGGTGGGAGAGAGAGAACAGGCATTATACTAGTTGTTTAGTTGCTAAGTCGTGTCTTACTTTTTTGCGATGCTGTGGCGACTGTAGCCTGCCAGGTTCCTCTGTCCATGGGATTTCCCAGTAGTCTAGTGCCCTGAAGCAAATTACGTCAAAATCTTGGGGCTTAAAGTGAGTGTCTGTCCGTCAGGGGTTTCAGAGTGGGCTCACCTGGGGGCTTCTGCTTCTGCAGTCAGTCATCTGAAGGCTCACCTGGGGCTGGAGGAGCCTCTTCCGGATGGACAGCTCACTTGCTTGCTGTCGGCAGTTGCTCCTTCTGGCTCTGGGTAGGAGGCTTCAGTTCCTCTCCACCTGCCACCCCCAAGCATCCCCAGCTTCGGCTGCAGGGTGTACGCTCAGCAGGGCTCCCGCTCCCTCAGACGGAGGGCAAGGAGGGAGCAAGCCGCAGGCATGGGGTCTCCTAGGAGGTGAACACCCTCACTTCCACTCTGCTCTGTCCCTTCCCAGCAGGTCAGCAAGGCCAGGCCACACCAACGGGAGGGGATTAGCTCCATCCTTTAAGGAGTGTCAGAGGATTTTGTGCACTCGTTTTAATACACCATGTGAATTTATCCGATTGGGGACAGGTACAAATGTATGAACATAACTGAGGAAATCCTTGCAGCCAGTTGTCGGACAGTGAGGAGGTGGGTGTTATCATCGGACCCAGGCGTTCATGTTCTGGTCCAATTGTGAATAAACCACAGCTATATTACACACCCATTTGTGGTAAATTGCCTCCAGTGTTATGTAGTAAATGGTTTTTAGGGTGTAAGTTATACTCTTTTCTCATGGAAGATGTTATTCAACTTGTAAGCATTTTCATAGAAAGTGATATTTTTGTCAGCATCAGTTTATTTTGTGGTCTCAGAAATTGATGAATGGCGACTAATGCATCTGAGTTTCTCGTTAACAGACAACACCTGGACGTGGTGGTACTGTATTAAGTTAGTGATAGTCTAGTGGTAAGAGACGTGTTTTCAGTAAAAAGTGCAGTAGACAATGGTAGGTTCAGGAAGAGATCTGAGTAGCCCATTGATTTCCCTTTGTTCTCGCTCAGCCGTCACCGTCGCACGTGGAGCAGGCTTGCGGGCTGCTTTACGTGCCCTGCCTTGTCCTTCCAGGCCTGAAGACAAAGGGGGAATTTCTGTGAGTGCCTGCCTGCCACACGCGCATCCCCACTGTGCCTGTGCCTCTGGCCTGCTGCCGGTGCGTGGCAACCTCACGGCGGCCCTTGGGTCGGTCCAGGAAGGATGGGGGGGGACGGCCCGGGTGGGCACAGAGCGCGGCCTTCTCTTGGGGGCGGCCTCACCCTGCTAGTGGGGAGCTTGCGCGAGTGTGGGCCAGACCGCCCTGGGAGAGGGGCGGATGGCGAGAACCAGTCAGGGTGCGGCCGGTGAAAGTGGACCCGAAGGGGAAAACTACATGCATGCTGCCCACAGTAAAGCGAGCTTATGAAGTGGTCCAATAACCGGTCATGTTTCTCTACTAGTTTCTGAGACACTTTTTGAAAAATGCTGAAAATAGTTCCTCTGAGAAATGGCCACCAGGTGTCATCAGAAGGCTGCTATTGATTTGTTTTATTGTTATTAAAAAGTGTATTAATGTTTTGATTTTTTTTGCTGCATCTTTTCTTTTCAAACCTCAGCAGAGAGTATTTCAGTTAATAGTAGGGATTTTCTTTTGGGATAGTTTCCATGTGAGTTAATAATTTTTTATAGGTAAAATTGAAGATCATGACATTCAGTTCAACTCAGTCGCTCAATCGTGTCTGACTCTTTGCGACCCCATGGACTGCAGCACGCCAGGCCTCCCTGTCCATCACCAACTCCCGGAGTTTGCTCGAACTCATGTCCATTGAGTCGGTGATGCCATCTAACCATCTCATCCTCTGTGGTCCCCTTCTCCCCCCGCCTTCAATCTTTCCCAGCATCAGGATCTTTTCCAGTGAGTTAGTTCTTCACATCAGGTGGGTTAAGTATTGGAGTTTCAGCTTCAGCATGAGTCCTTCCAATAAATATTCAGGACTGATTTCCTTTAGGATGGACTGGTTGAATCTCTTTGCTGTCCAAGGGACTCTGAAGAGTCTTCTCTAACACCACAGTTCAAAAGCATCAATTCTTTGGTGCTCAGTTTCCTTTGTAACTAACTCTCACATCCATACATGACCACTGGAAAAACCATAGCTTTGACTAGATGGACCTTTGTTGGCAAAGCAATGTCTCTGCTTTTTAATATGCTGTCTAGGTTGGTCATAACTTTTCTTCCAAGGATCATTCTATTGAAGATCACTTTATACATATGTATATATGTATGTATGTATATAGGTAAAATTGAAGACAACTTTATTTGTTTTTAGTTAAGGAACAACCACTATCTGAGAATTTGAGTGAGAGTAGAAACTATAAATGGAATTGCATATTTGCAGAGTGAGGATGTGTGGTGTGTTGAATAGTAATTGATCAATTTGTGTAGGAACCATCTGCTTTGAGAAGATTTGGCTTAATAATACATCTCATTAGTTTAGTCTAAATTCCCACTAAGTCTGCTGAATTTTGGAATCTTACTGTGGGAGGAAACGGGAGGCTCACGGTCTTCTCCAGTGAGCACAGGGACTAGGACTTCGAGAGAAAACAGGGATCCTGCCTTGAGTGATGACCTGCCTGGTCTGTTGTTTTGCTTTGTTCACAGAGGGTTGAAGTACTTTCTGACACATGGTCGACTTCAGTAAATGTTGAGCAAATGAATTCAGCCTATCTCCAGAAACGAGTCCTTGAACTTTCCCAAGGGTGGGTCGTGAGTTCTGCTATAATAAACTAATAATCTTTCTGATGAAAGCTTTTCTTTTTAAATTTATATGTGTGTAAGCTTCCTCATTTCCATTGAGTCCTCTGTCGATAACTCTAAGATACTTACTTTGGACTCATGAGTACCGATAGCATTCCAGTTCAGGCCCTATAACTCAAAACAATCAGAATGCTCTTGCTCTGCCTCTAGACTTTCTCTCCCTATGATATGTCCTGTATACTGAAAACCAAATCTTCCTGAAGCATTTTGGTGACTCCCTGCTGACACTGCTGAATGAATTCCAGCTGCTAATTCAGATTCTCCTGTGATGTGGTGGATGGTTCTCTGCCTGGGTTTTCAGTTGCCCCGCAGTGGAAAGCCAGAGTGGCAGCTCTCTGCACTGCTGCCTGTCTTGCATGCTCATCTGGTGTGTTCTGTGGCTTTGCTAATTCCTTTTTTCTCCTTACAGTGTTTTAACTGCTCCTACCTGCCCCCTCCAGAAAAAAAAAACAAAAAAGTTTTGTTTCTTTGGGGTTTAGCTCTAATGATGTTTCTGGTCTTTATCCAAATAGTCTACTTGGCAGTAGGACTGCTTGCCTCTTTGTCCTGCTGTAGTTCTTAGTTTATATCACACACGTGATCCCATGTGGCCTTGTATCAGAGTTCTTTTCCACATGTGTCACATGGCTCCTAGTAGAATATGAGCCTGCTGAGGGGTAAGGATGTGTTTTGTATCATTAGAGTTCCTTTCACAGTCTAGGCAACTCAGTGTCTATTTGTTGAATGTTTGTTATTGTTTCTTGTATAATGAGATGCTGAATTCTTTCATTCATTTTCAAAGCCATTTGGGAAATAGCAAAACATTTTCTCTTTTTGTTCTAGAATTTTTGGAGCCATTATATAGAAGATAACAGAGCCTCATTATTTTGCTTCTGCATATTAATATTCTTTCATCTCCAAAAACGAATGAGTCAGGTGCCCTCTATGGAACGTTGACTCTGAATAGACGTACGTGTGTTTGGTGTGTGTGTGTTCTGTGCACATATGCCTGTGAGTGTCTGTCGTGAAGGTGGTGTAGCTGTGGGCCACAGCGGTCTTGGAAGAGGAGGAAAGGAAAGACTCACTGAAAGGAATTCATGTCATTTTAGGCTACGTGTTAAAAAGGTTTTTAAAAATACTCTTGTTGTGGACACTTCCAAGCATATACATGTGCAAACACATAGAAAATGGATAGGGTATCAGTGTCACTCAGCTTTTAGCATGTCGGTACATAGCCTTCGCTAGGCCCCTTTCCCAGACTATTGTGAAAGACATCTCAGACAATTTTCATTTCATCAATAAACACTTAGGAGACACTTCTTATTTCATAATGAGCTATTTGTTCATTCTAAAACCTTCTGTGTACTTGGCATTGTTCTTGACTCTTGGGACATGTGAGCAGATAAAATAAAGCAGGCCTTTACCTTCTAGCTCAGGAGATAGAAAGAAAGCTAGACACATAAATAGCCGGAATGAGAAAAAAAATTATTTTATCAAAATTTAAAGCTTCTGCTTATCAAAAAATAACATTTATGAAATGGAAAGGGAGAAAATATTCATAAAATGTATCTGGCAGAGGATTTACATATTTATATTTATTGATTTGCAGAATGCTTTCCCTACTCTGTAGCTTCTCTTTTCATTTTCTTTTTGGTGGTTTTTGAAGATAATGTCATTTGAAATTGTTTAATTTTGATAAAGGCTAATTTATTAATTTTTTATATTGTTTCTCATGGTTTTGGTGTCATTATATATATTTTATGGTCCTTACTTTTAGCAGAGTCAGAGCAACAGCCTTCATTTGGTTTGTCATTGTTACAAAAAATAAATGGACAAATAGTTAAAAATAGTTATCCTTAGCTTCGAGGCCATAATACTTGATGGCATTTTATTAGCATCAAATCAAATGGCATTTGGCTGAGAATTCCAATCATGGTATAAAGTAAATGGAAAATGATATGTTTTTATAGAATTAAATAGTACAATGAAAAATGAAATCAATGTTACTGATTTTAAAGCATTTTATTCAATAAAAATTTTTTTTCTCCCCCTAAAATTTACTTCACTAATTCTACTCTATCACTGACATTTCCCTTTGCCATTAACGTTCAGACAACACAAAATGGCTGTTAGATGGAGAAATCGGTGATTGACAACTGGGATGGGAGTGGCGTTCACTGGTGGCAGAACTTGAGCGGTGAATATTCATTCACCGAGTGGTGAATATTCATTTTCATTTTTAGAAGGACCATCGGAGAAGGCAATGGCAACCCACTCTAGTACTCTTGCCTGGAAAATCCCATGGACAGAGGAGCCTGGTAGGCTGCAGTCCATAGGATCCTTAAGAGTCAGACACGACTGAGCGACTTCACTTTCACTTTTCACTTTCATGCACTGGAAAAGGAAATGGCAACCCACTCCAGTGTTCTTGCCTGGAGAATCCCAGGGACGGGGGAGCCTGGTGGGTTGCCGGCTATGGGGTCGCACAGAGTCCGACACGACTGAAGTGACAGTGGGACTCTGCTCTGGGGGACGGGGTGAAGCAGTTCTTACCTTTCTTTTTACACTGGGACTTGGGCTTCTGTTTAGAAGCCAAAGAGGGGAAGGCCGGCTTCCTGACTCATCTCATAGCAGATTTTGTTTAATCTATTTTATAGAATGGGAGTTCACTGAAATGTAATTTGAAAAGAGCTTCTCTGTTTCTTTTGTTTTTTGTTTTTTTTAAGTAGTAAATTGAAATGGACCAGTAAAGAGAACTAAAACATGGGAGTGTTTTTGTAAGCCGGTTGCTCTCCGAGTCGGCCGTGTGGTGACATGCTGTCGCCCAGTCTGATTTCATTCGTTTCACGAAGGACTTGGCACGTAATCAAGTCCATCTCAATGTAAAGGAGATGTCAAGGCTGATTTTGGGATGTTTTTCATCCGGTGTGTCACTTTATGTTGAATTTCGGGCTGACGTCTGTCTTTTCTGTATGTTCAAAGGTGTAACACTGCGTTTATGTTCTTCACAGGCTATGAGAGCCCAGTGACCGCCGCTGACACAGAAGCTCGCTGGCACTTTATTAATGATGGATCCCGGGAAGAAGCCGGGGAGCGATGAGGGTGACCGTGTAAACGAGGAGGCAGAGCACCCGAGTCACAGCGCATCCCACGGCGTGGACCGTGGGCCCATATCTGATGAGACAGCGGACTCCGCTGAGAATTCCACAAACAAAAGGGGTTTTGTAGAGTCCTCGGACTTGGACCACGTTGTTGAGGAGGACGGTGGAAATAAACGCGCTTCCAAGCGAATGAAACTAGCGGAGGCTGAGCCCCTGCGGCCCGGAGAGCCGGGCGCCCCTGGGTTAGGGAACCCGAGAGGCACGGGCCCAGGAGTGGGTGTCGCATTGCCGGGGACTGGGGCGGGGCCCCTCCTGAGTGGCCATGACGGCGGCCTGGGCCTTCCCGGCCACCCAAGCCCAGGGGAAACGGCTGCTGGGAAGGAGCGTGCTCAGGAGACGACAGTGTTCCTTGATCCGGGAGGGGAGCCTCCCTCGCCCTCCAAAGAGATGCATGGGAGCGGCCCCCTTGGGGCCCCGGGCGTGGCGCTGCAGGGCGGCACACGTGCCCCCTCGCCTGCCTCCTGCCCGCACGCGGAGAAGCACGCTGCGTGTCCCTCACTGCGGCTGGAGGACCAGGCCTGTGGCCCTGCGGCAGACGGCGGCCTGGCCTTCCCCGGGCACGCCGGGCAGGCGCGCGGCCCACCAAGGGCCTTCTCCTGCGAGCTCTGCGGCTTTCAGTGCGCCGAGGAGAACCTGCTGAATGCACACTGTCTTGGCAAAACGCATCTCCGGCGGCAGAACCTCGCTGCCCGCGGAGGGTTCGTACAAATCTTAACCAAACAGCCTTTGCCCAAGAAGCCGAGTCCCGTGGGAGTGAAGGCCGGCCGCACAAAGCCTAGAGCATCTAGGCCGGTAGCCAGGAACAGCGACTCAAAAGCGTTGCGGAGCATTGGAGCCGGCGCATTTAGAGATTTCAGAGGAAGCTTTTCTAAACGGAGCGGGCGCGGCAGTGAGCTGCTGGTTGAAATGAGGCCATCCAGGAACACCTCTCCAGAGAAAGTGGAGGTGGTTGAAGAAAACGTAACCTCCCATGATGCAGCTGGGAATCCCGAGAACCAGAGCAAAAAGCTGGGCGTGGTCGTCACCTCCGAGGGGCTCCTAGATAGGCTGGCGTCCAGCAGAAACACGGCCCAGGCAGCCACCGGCCTCAGCACAGCCTCAAGACCCAGGGCCGATCGCGGCTTCCTCGTGCTGGGCAGCGGCTTCCGACGGCGTGCTGGCGCCTTCTCCTTGAAGGGCCAGGCAAAGAAGAGGTGCGCGCTCTTAGGAGTTAGTAAAAGGGGCACTAATGAAGCGCAGAGGCTGTATTCGAAGCACTTGAGGGCACAGGTGAAAACGAAAGACGCGGAGTTGGCGCATCAGCACGGGGACCCGTGCGCTGGCGCCCAGGCCCCAAAGCAGGACAGGGCAAACGCGCATCTCCCTGGCTCCTCCAACTCTCCAGCAGGGAGGCCAGCTCCCGACCACCAGGTGGCGTGTGTTTGTTCGGCCTGTGGTCACACAGCCACAAGCAGGGCGGAACTGGAGATCCACGTGACAGGGTGCCACGTGGGCGAGTTGCGGTTTCACTGCCAGGCGTGTGGCTTCTCCAGTGCATCCAGGAGGGATGTGGAGGAGCACGCACACAGCCACCAGCATCAGCAGACCGCCTCTGGCCTGCGTTGCCAGTGTTGTGCATTTACTTCCCTGAACGAGATGGACCTGAGTGACCACATGAAGGAAAAGCACAGTATGGGTTTCCTCTGCCCGCCTTGTCATCTGTTTTTCTCCTCCGAGAAAGACGTGGAGGAACACAGAGCAACTGAGAAGCACATTAACTTGTTGGGTCAGCCAAAGACTTCTCAGTCATTTAATGGTGATTTGGCATTACAGACGTTCCCTTTAAGTACTTTAGAATCAGAAAATGCAAACGTTTCTGTGAGTGAGGCGGGAAAAGCAGCTCAGGAAGAGCCAGCTAAGTCCAGGGTAAGCCACGGAAATGAAGTGAGGCATTCGAGTAAGCCTCAGTTTCAGTGCAAGAAGTGTTTTTACAAAACAAGATCTTCCACTGTTCTCACGAGACACATAAAGCTCCGCCACGGTCAAGACTATCACTTTCTTTGTAAAGCGTGTAATCTTTATTCCCTGAGTAAAGAAGGAATGGAGAAACACATCAAGAGAAGCAAGCATCTTGAAAATGCTAAGAAAAATAACATTGGCCTAAGCTTTGAGGAGTGTATTGAAAGGGTCTGCATAGGTGCAAATGACAAGAAAGAAGAGCTTGGCGTCCCTGGGAATGGGCGGACAGAAGGCCATGGCGGAGATGTGCAGTTCCGGGAGCAGGCCTGTCTCGACCAGAGCATCCTGCCTCCCCAGGAACTGTCATTGTCCGGTGTCATTACCAAAGAGGGTGAACTAGCTCCACCCCCCACTCCAAAGAGGGGGCGACCTAAAGGCAACATCTCTCGGACCTGTTCACATTGTGGTCTCCTGGCCTCGAGTATCACAAACTTGACTGTGCACATTCGGCGAAAACACAGTCACCAGTACAGTTATTTATGCAAAGTCTGTAAGTATTATACCGTAACCAAGGGAGACATGGAACGGCATTGTGCCACCAAGAAGCATAAAGGACGTGTAGAAATTGAAGCAAGTGGAAAACAAAGTTCAGATATCATTGTTGGCCCTGAAGGCGGTAACCTTGATGCTGGTAGGAAGAACACCAGTGTGGCAGTTTCAGATGAACCTGCCAACCCTCCACTGGAAGCAGACACCTCCGTTTCAGAACAGCCATCACTCGAGCAAGGGAATCCAGTGGAAGTGGAAGTTGAGAACGTGTTTCACCCTGAAAACGGGGAGACTGGCAGTCACCTTATTGAGAAAAAGAAGCAAACCTCTGTAGATCCAGAGGACCTTCAGGGTGACACATGCCTTCAGAGAGATGATGTGAGTACAGGTGAAAACAGATGTACGCACTGTGAGTTTAAGGCGCACTCTTCCACCTCTCTGGAGCTGCACGTAAAACGGAAACATACAAGAGAGTTTGCCTTTTATTGCATGGCATGTGATTACTATGCTGTGACTCGACGGGAGATGACCAGGCATGCGGCAACAGAAAAACACAAGATGAAAAGGCAGTCTTACCTGAACTCTACTAACATTGACGCCAGTTCTTCAGAAATGTCCAAAACCATCATTATTCCCCAAGGGCAGCAGAAACAGAATTCTGAGGAATTTCAGATTATTTCAGACCAACCCTCTGAAACTCTCAAATCTAGAAATGCTGCCGATTGCTCTATTTTGGATGAGAATACCAGTTTAGATATGTCCAAGGTGTTCTGTGCTTCTGAGTCTGTAGAAGCTGAGACTGAGGAGGAGTCTAACCTCAGTGAAGGTCACCCCTTTTGTGAAACTTTCCAGCAACCCCTTGCCAAGGACAAAGTTATAAAACCAGAGGAGATGGTACCCCTCAGTATTTCTTCTAATTGTGGCTCCCCAAGCAAATTTCAGGACAAAAACTCAGAAAACTCAGCTTTGAATCATGAGACAGCAAAGAAAAAGCACAGTATGTTGAATGACATCAATAGTCCAAACACACACGGTGAGAGTGATGGAGGAAAGTCAGAAGACAAAGCTGATAAAGTCCTTGGCAAACATGGGTGTCCCAGAGCTGTAGATGGAGAGCATCCAGCCAAGAGTGCCATGCTGAGAGCTCCTGCAGAACCCCTCAACCTGGGGAGCAGTGATCAGGACAGAGCTGGAAGCGTGCAGAATTCAGGGGACTTGAAAGATGTTCCGGAAGATCCTGTTCTGGAGAGTAAGGAGATTTTCATGAATTCCCGACATGAAACCAAAATGATTTTGGAAGAGGATGGTCCAGCTTCTGACAGCACCATTGACAACAATGATGTTTATGAAACTATAATCAGTATTGATGATAAAGGGCAGGCTGTGTACAGTTTCAGCCGGTTTGATTCTTCCATAATAAGGATCAAGAACCCTGAAGATGGGGAACTCTTCGACCAGTCTCAAGAGGGGCTTGTGGCAGCAGGAGTGAGGATGAGTGAGCTGCCCTTGAAGGACTGTGCTCAAGGTGTGAAGAAAAAGAAAGCAGATGGTAGTTCCTTTGCGGAGTCCACCCGGATTCGCTGTGACGACTGTGGCTTCTTGGCGGACGGTCTGAGTGGCCTGAACGTGCACATAGCCATGAAGCACCCGACGAAGGAGAAACACTTCCACTGTCTGCTGTGCGGCAAGTCCTTCTACACGGAGAGCAACCTCCACCAGCACCTGGCCAGCGCCGGCCACATGCGGAACGAGCAGGCCAGCGTGGAGGAGCTGCCGGAGGGTGGCGCCACCTTCAAGTGCGTCAAGTGCACGGAGCCCTTTGACTCCGAGCAGAATTTGTTCCTGCACATCAAAGGGCAGCACGAGGAGCTACTCCGAGAGGTGAACAAGTACATCGTGGAGGACACCGAGCAGATCAACCGCGAGAGGGAGGAGAACCAGGGCAACGTGTGCAAGTACTGCGGGAAGATGTGTCGCAGTAGCAACTCGATGGCGTTCCTGGCGCACATTCGCACGCACACAGGTAGGTCCACGCGGCCTCTTTACTCGCCAGGGCCGGGGCGTGCTCAAGTGGGGACCTGGGTTCCCCCCGAATGTGGAGTCCTTACAGCCCCTGCCTGGCGGCCCCCACCCAGCTCAGCTCCTGCTGCCCCCAGCCCTTGCCGGACTTTTGGTTGGCACTCAGCATATCTCCAAGTTATTAACTGAGACTTAGTGATTCCGAAGACAGGCTGTTTGGCAGGTTTCTTTGACCAGAAAGCCTAGTCCTTCTGATGCCTGTGTTACCTTCCTGCTTCTCACAGCTTTTCAGCTGTCTCTAAGTCCTTTAAGTGCCTGGTTCTCCAGGGTGTCTGTTCAGTGGCACTTTGGGTTTCAGAGGACCTATTAAATGGCTTTTGAAAAATGAAGTATGAATATTTCCTTACAGTTTTAGGGATTTAGGTGTATCCATTGCCAGATAGTTTATATCCCAAAGTGTAACTCCCAGGCAACAGGATTCTGCTCTCAAAGATCAAAATTAGTCAACACTTTTCAAAGTTAATATGTCCTGGGGATTTGGTTTTCATGGAGGTAGCACTTGGTTTAGTTTCTGTGCTGTCTGGAGTGTTGCATTTTAATGTTCAATTTTTAGGTAGAAATTTTCTTTTTGAAACTTTTTTTGGTGGAAAATACATAAGCCACTATTCTAAATTTATGTAAAAATTCACTGCACTGTTTCTATAAACCTGCCATACATTCTTTATTTTAAATAGACAGCTTTTCTAAATCATTGTGCTTTGCTTAGACAAGTTCTGTCTCCATGGTTGAATTTATGAGTGGATTTGAATAATAAATTCACATTTCAATGAACATATTTTCATTAAAACTGTAAGGTTTATTTTACTGTACTTTTAAATAATGGCTTATTATTAAAGCTATACTTTAGATTCATGCAGTTTTTGAAACTTAGTGCATGGTTATAAGGAGGCAGACAAAAGAGTATGAAACATTGCTAATAGTTGAGGGTGATTAAAGATAGATAAAAGTTTTTCATTGACAAAAGTAACAGGGCCACCAGCAGAAGATTGATCTCAGTAAACAGACACTTTGTGCTCTCGATTTCAGCTCTTCTCAGGCAGTACAACCACTGCTGGGGGAGAATTTCAAATACAGTTGTTTGTTGGCATCATCATCATCTCTGTTGGCATTGTGTTATTGCTCGGTTCCTGAAATGATACGGTTTTTAGAAACTAGGCTCGTTCACATGTACAGAAAATAGGTACTTTCTTAGCATGCCCTCTTAAGGCAGATAAAACTGAATAAAAGTAAGAGGAAGATGCTAATGGAGCTCTTTTTAGAATTCTTTATGCAACTGTCTGGTCAAGACATGTTGCTCATAATTGATGTGTCCATTACTTGAATTCTCTTGTAATTATAGTCAATAAGTCTTGTAAATGTGTTAAAGCTCACTAAAAGCATACAAATTCAAGAACAGAGTAAGGCTAATAATTTAAAATAATCAATGTAGGCATTTCAGCACTTAATTTCCCTTGTGTGTTGATAGCTGATCATTCTTAATCCATTAAGATTTATTTAGTCGTTTACAATGCAAAATAGGTTTGCACTGGTCACTTGTGCCATTTGAAAATGTCCACCAGGTTAAGTGCAGAATGTAGTCCATTAGTCTTCCTTGACTATATGTATTAATTGCATTTAAAATCAAGTTAATGTGGATGTGAAAGTGAGGTAACTATCAATATGTGACAAAGTAACCCTACTTATATAAGTTACATCATTGATTGTAACATTTAGTAAAAGTTAGCATACTTTTAAACAACTGGTGTTGGGCTTATCAGCAGGAACATTTTTATTGTGTTCTGAGGCACCAAAATAAGTGTTTCTGAGTACCCAATGTCAGCCCGCATTTCAATTTTGCAAGTCATTTTTTGGGGGGAGGTTACTCTCCGAGTTTTAATCCAACTTCCCCACCCCCCCGGGGGGGGCATTTTAGAATGAATTGCCTGTCTGATTCTTTGCTTATGTCCATGAGATAGTCACTGAGGGATGGTTATTAATGACTGACTGGAAAAGGGCTTATTCTTCCAATCGCTGTTTTCATATTTTGTGATTTACTATATGTTTTATGTAACCTTTTCTTCCCATCCTTAGCACGATAAAAGCAGCACTAGAAGAAATAAATGAGTTTTGGTCATCAAGGACTGTGGGGAGAAGACTCCCCAGCGCTTGCTGGTGCAGCGGGAGCTTTAGTTCCGCGCACCGGAGCTCATCAGGCCGAAGGCTGTCTGAAGCCCTTGCTTTCTGTTCCAAGCCGCTCTCGGGTGCCATTGGCACAGTCTTCATGTAGGAAGACGGGGAGCGGGTGGCTTCGCTGGAAGGTTCTCATGTCAGGGCTGGTACGACGGTGTGGCAGCGGGGTCAGCGTGGGCAGAGGCGCTCAGGGGGACTCCGCGTGCCCACGTCCAGCGCAGGGCGGCCGGGCGCAGTTCTCGCGGCTTCACCTGCGAGCTCCGCGTGCGGCGCTCACTGCTGTTTGTTGAATGGAGGGATAAGCAGGAGGACGGGTGAAGTGTTCAGTGTCGGGAAGGTTGAGTGGAGAAGCTTTAGGTGGGGGGTTGAATCCGTCTTACTTGACTCTCTGAGACCTAGTCTTCCTGTGATTTTTCAAGTGTCACGTCCGCGTGTGCAGAGGGGTTGGCCGTGACTGACGTTGAGGAAGGCCAGTGCAGGCCTGAGGAGAGGCTTAGTTTTTAACGTCTTGGGAACTCTTCTGTTTTTTTTTTTTTTTTTTTTTTTGGGGGGGGGGGACTTCTTTAGGTAGAATTGTAAGAAGGTGCCAGAAGGCTAAAGAGCCTCTTCATTTATCCCTTTCAGAAAAACCTCACAGACCAAATTTTATTTATTATTTATTTATTTATTAATTTTTTTTCAAATTTTAAAAAATAAAGAAAAAAAAAAAACAAAAACAAAAATCAAGGAGTGGGACTGTTTAATAATAAATAATAATTTATTTATTTCTAATAAATACGTATCTAATAATGTCAGTATGCCTAAAGTGTGAAAGTGAAAGTGTTAGTCACTCAGTTGTGTCTGACTCTTTGGGACCCCATGGACTGCAGTCTACCAGGCTCCTCTGTTGGTGGGATTCTCCAGGCATGAATACTGGAGTGGGCTGCCATTTCCTCCTCCAGGGGATCTTCCTGACCCAGGGGTTGAACCTGGGTCTGTTGCATTGCAGGCAGGTTTTTTTAGTGTCTTCCCCAGGGAACCCCTAAGACAAATTTTAAAATATGAGGTTTTACAAATTTTTCTTGATAAATACTATGCCTGGATTCGTGTTGGGATAGGCCTGGCAAGTTTAAAAATGGAAACACCATCAGTTAGGAAAAAAGTGGGAATATTTCTTGTTTTCTTGTACAGGAAAATGTGACCTCTAGTCTCCAGTATTAGAATTTTCATGGCACAGAAAGGAGATGTTAATACATCTCCTTTGTGCGTTAGATACAAAAAGTAGTTAGGGCCTCCGTGATTTCTGCATGAAAACATTCAGCAAGGTTACTTATGTAGGTGTTGTCAGCGCACCAGCAGTGATGGCTGAAATCCGAAGGAAAGGCAGCCTCCACCAAGGAGCCACGTGCCTTATGTTGCAGACACAGGAGGTCTATGTCCGCACTCCTGGGGCAGAACTAGAGGGCCTGAATCACAAGATAACTTTGAATCCTTTCACCAAAATTGTAACACACGTGTTGAGAGAGCTTTATCTTATTGTTTAGAGCCCTGGTGTTCTTGTTGATGAATAATTTCCTAATTACCTTACCTTTAATGCAGTGTAATTTAAAGTGCAGGTAATTGATTCTTCTCACCTCTTTCTTTCACAAGCCCCTTTATAGAGTTCCCTGTCTAGAGGAAATGTTTCTGAGTAGTGATAGGCTTCGTTTCTTCAGAATCATTTAAATAAACTGTAGTTTCTAATGTGACTGATAGAATGGGATTGCTGTAAGCTGCAGTCTCAACCTGCTTTTGACATTTAAACATATAAAGCTGACTAGATATAACCATTCAGGTGCTAAATATATTTTACATCTACTTCTCAGAGTAGAAATGGAAGTATTAAGAGATCTGGCTTCATTGTCATTGAACTGTGAAATATTCAACCTTGTCTGCCTGTGCTTAGTACTGTTGACTTTTTTATTTCTGTTAGAAGATTAAAATTAAATGCTTCACTTTTTTTTGTCAGCTTTTGGGAATTAAATTGAAATTTAAGACTCTAAAATTTTTTACTGAGTGCTTCAGTTTCGACAAAGTATTCTGGGAGGATTTCTTTTCCCAAGGGCATTGCACCAAGTTCCATTGATCAAAAATGATTTATTGCATTTTTTTATTTGAGCTCTTTTTGTGTATTTATTAAAGTCCACATATTTCACATTCTGTCTGACTATATTATAAGAGGTACTTCACCAAGTAGGTACTATATACGCTATGAAAAATTTGGAAACATTTGTAACAGTTTTAAACTGATTTTTAAAAGATGATTTTGATTTATTTATTTGAGGATTTAAAGGTTAGAAATAGAAAATGATATATTCATGTTATACTTTGAGAGAGTTGCTTCTTGTTAATATGGGTACTGGTGATCTATTAGTACCTATTTGCCAGGTAGAATCTACCTACTACTGACAATAAGTTTGTGGACTCTGAAATAATTTTATCTCCTCATGTTTGAGTATGGGTTAATCTTATTTCTTAATGAAATAAAAAAAGAATGTTGTTACTGTGCCTTTTATGTTGAAATACTTATTCTTGAAGTCAATAATAGCTAAAATGTCAGTTCTTCTGATTTGTTGAATCATCACAAATTTTTGACTCTAAAATGATCATAAAGGCTAATAACTTATCCACTATGTATTCTTATACTGTGTGCTATTAAAAGTAATACAGGGAATAATTTGGGATAAATGTCAGGAAAAAAATCTGAAATACCATTATTAGTGTGAATAAATTCAAAGTCGCAGAAATATGAGGGAACCAGGATGTGGCCACTGAGAAATTTATTTGATAATAAATATATTTTAAAAAGTATCAGATACTCTACAAGCATTTATGTTTTAAAAATGTTCCATTTAAAATGTTGAGTGACTTTAAAAGCCATTTTTGTGAATTGTAAGAAAAATATTTGAAACTATTTAGCTCATCTTATCTGTTAGTACTGCTCAAGTGCATCACTTTTGACTTTAAATTTTAGAAATGTTGTTGAAAGTTAGAAATACTCATTGAAACATTTTAAAGTGTTATTGGTGGAATAATTATGAAATGCATGTCTATTCAAGTTAGAAAGGTATGCAAGTGTTCCATTTTGGGGACAGAAAATTGTAATTAGACTATAAGTAAGATTTAAGATCTAAGCCTGTTTTAAAACTATCAGTAATGTATTATTCAAATTCAAATCATATTTTATGTTAAATTTACTTAGGATCAAAACCATTCAAGTGCAAGATATGCCATTTTGCAACAGCTCAGCTTGGTGATGCCAGAAACCATGTCAAAAGGCACCTTGGGATGAGGGAATACAAGTGTCACGTCTGTGGGTGAGTAAATTGAAACCATCTCTACCGTGGTGAACCAGGAAGCACGTGCGGGATATCCATTGTTTCAGGATTCAAAACTGATATGAGTAAGAGTGGCTAGAATTATGCATGCGTATCCTCCTTTCCATTGTTATGGTAAATTCCTTAAACACAGTTATGACATTCTTCTCCCACTTCTAATCCTGTGCTGAAGATGAGCAATTTTATGGGCTACAAGGTCAATTTGAACCTGTAATCTGTAAATTGACTAAATTATAGGATGTTCATTCACATTGCCAGAGAGAACTGTAAATTCCATTTAAAGACATAAAAAAATACATAATATAGCTTTAGGAGTGTATATGTATGTTTTTTTTCCTTTTTTTCTTTTGCTATACTGCTCTAATTTTAATCGCATTAATGGTTCTTTGGATCCATTGGACATATTCTATAAGGAAAAAAGCAGAAAAAGATTTCATTTCAGAGAACTGATTTTTGAGGCTTAAAAAACCAGTGTATAAAGTATGTTTTTGTGTAACTTTACTTCAAAACTTGTTATCCTGTTTTAGTTAATGGCTCTTTCCTCTAAAGAATCATTCACAATGTTTAATTGTCACTCAAATGTCTTACATTTAATAGGAAGCATTGAGATGCCTTAATGTAAAACTAATTAATTTAGCAGAAATGTTTAAAAGGCTTTAAAATGCCATGACATCTATGGTATATCATAGGACATTCAGAGCTGGGTTTTTAATACCTTACTTCTGATTATAAGTATATTTTAATGTTATTATGCTAGAGAAATGAATTAATAAGTGCATCATATAAAAACACTTTATGTGAAACCTGAGAAACCTGCAGTTCTTACGGTTGGTTCACAAAACACTTCAGATTCAATTAAATTATGTGATGTGCACATGTTATATGAGGTTTCTTTTTTCAGTGGAAGATTCTTCTGGCTAGCACTACTGTATAAATACCTTTTAAGTCACAAACAGCTTCTGTTTTTTAATGGATGGTACATTTCATCCCAGGATGCAGTTGCATATTTTGACCCTTAAGATAGTTTTACAAATAACTTTGCAAGCAGTTTTATTAACCATGGTCTGTGATTTATTCATTGGCAGAATTGATGGTTCAGTGACTTGGAGCTAAAGTAAATGAAGATGAACCTTTGCCCTAAAGCCCCCTGAAGATCAGTGGGAGAATGAGTTTTGTTGCTACTGATTTTAGCTGCAAGGGTCGAGTGCCAAATGGTGGATTTTAATTGCTCCAGGTCTTAGAATTTTAAAAGATATCTCATTTCTGTTTTTACCATGTGAATTATAGCAAGGAGGAAGGCCCAGACTGTGGTGAAGATTTGCTATAAGTTGACAAAAAAAAAAAAAAGAAAAAAATCAGTTTCTTCCTCATTTTTGGGAAATAAGTAAACAGTTTTTGCATACTGTGTTATTAGAAACCTGATTCCATTCCTTTTTTATTAGTGTTAGCAAGACCCGGGAAGAGAAGGAGAGACTTTCAGAGAGCAGCTTCTGACACATGTAGTGTCAGAAACAAACCTGACTGATTGGCTCTGGGTGTGTGATTTGAGCACTGCACGCTTGCTTAGCTCACTGCTCACAATGCATGACTGACGTGTTGCACTGTGGTTTATACAGTGATTCCCAAGTAGACTCCCAAGTTGAGTTGTAAGTACATGTAGGTATGTTGAGTTTTAAGCTGCTGTCATAGAGGTCTACATGTGTGTGTTTGTGTGTGGAAAAAGCAATCTAGATTCCCAGACTGTATCTCTTAGAATTACAGTAGTTGTTGAATTTTATTTGACCAAGAAATAATATTTCTTAATTTTTTTACTTAAAATTTGACTTAAAAGTCACATAACAATAATTTGTATAGGCTAGATATTTTTACAGTGAAGCTAAAAGTTCTGAAGAATTTCGGTAAACCAAAGAATGCCTATTGAGTCTGTGTAGTTGACACAGAACAGTAGTGAGTGAAATACCCTTCAGTGCTAAAGAAAAAGTGCCATAGGTTGTTCTGTATTTCATGTATTTCAAAGGGATAGAGCAGTATGTAGGTTAAAAGTTAAAGTAAAAAGCATGAGTAAAATGAGAACTGGCTCTCAGGCTAGTGGCAGTAGGGAGCACTGGCACGTTCACATCTCTGACAATGTCGATTCATTACCATTGATGGCTGAACAATCTTAGAAATGCTCGGTGGACCCATTCGTTCCTGAACATAAGCAGCTCATGCTGCATTTCTTCATTAGCTTTAATTGCTATCAATTTTACCTTTTAAAAAATCATGCTTTCAAAGGTGAAGTGATCTTTCAGGAACATTAACTCTCTAATTTTGTCACAAACAGAAGGTCCTGCCCTATGTTTTCTTTTCTTCAGTAGTTAGCATCTTAGTGTCTGTCTGAAAATTTTATCCATAATCCTTTCACTGTTTGAATTGTAAGAAAGACGGTTTTTCAAACAGTTCTGATAGAGTTGTAATATATGAAAACAGTGGGGCAGGCACATTTTTACAGTGAAATTATTACTCACATTGTTGTACTATTTTTCCTTAGTAACCTCTTCAGAAAGACCTGATATTTAATGGTGAAATTGATGAAAACAACAAATGGTGTGTTTTGTTGAATTGAGCTGAGAATTAATATATCAGTTTATTTATGTGATTTTTTTTCATATCTTTAAGAAGCTTTTAGATGCTCATCAAATATGTATCATATATATATATATATTTTTTTTTTTTTTTTACTAAGACTTAATTTAAGGGTTGTGCATTAGCTACTCCCTTAATAAAGACTTCCTTTTAAACTTTTAATTTCCACTGTTTGAACCTACACTGATCTTTGAATTTTTAAGCTCAGTTTTAACATCTCTCTCCCCTTCATCGACAAATCTTAGCTACAGCTTATCATGGGTTTAAGTTTTTTGACAGAAGAAACTGAGTGTATGAGATGTCTAATTTCTAATGCTGGCTAGGATTCAGAGCTCAGGATTTAAGTTTTGTTGGCCCATGGTTTACATGCTTATGTCAGGGTATAGGTTTCAAGATGTATTACTCTGAACTTCCTGTTTTAAGAACATGTTATAGGTAACTCATTTAAAAACCTTTCACTCTACTTTCACTTTTAGGAGGAGCAGTTTTTGAATTACAGTTTCTTAATGTTTTTCTTACTTCTGAGCATGACCTCAAGAGGAATTTTATAGAATTTAGGTGAATTTTATAAATGATGGATAGTTAAAATTAAAGTGTGCCCCGGGTTGGACATAGGGCTTAGTGGGGGAGGAAATAAAAAAATAATAGAAAGTACCTTACATAGAAGTTAATAGTTTTGTTGGGAACATATGTTTAAAAATAGGTAGACACATTTTTACTAAGTCCATGATCTTTACCTTTGTTATTTTTCGGTAGTCAAGACCTTACAAATCTCAGTGGCTTAAGAACATCATTATGGAAACCATGTTTTGTTACATTCATTTAAATTTATTTTGATAATCTTTTTCTCCATGTTTGTACACACACATGTGTATATATCGTACTCTCAATTATAAATAGTATTTATGGAGTGCTGTGGTTTAGGGTATACTTAATTACCATCCATTTCATTTGTTGATTCCAGTTTCATGAGACTGTTCATCTCATGTTTATTACTCCCATTGTACAGATTGTAGAAGTATTGAGAGTAGAAGTATTTTTAGTGGTGGAGGTAATTTATGTGGTAGTAATGGTAGATCCCTGTTTCCTTCCTTTTAGCTGTACCTTTTCTTTATTTCTTTGCTTTTGTTATATCTGTTGTTTTATTAGTTACTAATTTTAATTTGTACTTACTTTTTTCTCCCTAGGTTGTTTTCTCTAGCGGGTGATAACTGTACTTGCTTCCTTCCCAGCCCCTAGTCACTTTTGTTTTTTGCTTTTCTCAGACTTACATTATTTTAAAAAATTGCTTGCACTGTGTTTTACTTTAACATTCTGGTATTCAGTCTCTTTCTCTTTCTTTTTTCTGGTCTCTCTCTGTTTCACTTTTCTCATATTAAAAAGTTGTTTTAAATAATTTTATTTTTCCTCATTCTTTATGTGTTGATTCATTGTGCTTGAGTGGTTACAAATTGAACATGTTAGTATGACAGAAATAATCCCTAAAAGAGTAAAGATTTTATTGTCTTTCCATTAGAATGAGAGGGGTAAAATTGATCATCTTGGGTTTTTGTTTTTCCTTACTAGTTACTACAAAAAAGAGTTATTAGAAAATTAGTAAGTGGCCTGTGATTTCAGGAAACCTGGGAGATGAAGCCTAACTTTTTATGCCATTATTCACAAAAAGCCAGTATCCATGATTTAGGGATTATGTAATTTTCTGACTGCGTTCCCTGTATCTAGTCTTGAATCTTGTATATGGAGTTAAACAGTTGAGTAGTACTTACCTAGTCAGGAGGGAATAAGAGCATTTACAGATTCTGTCATCTCTGGTTCATGGAAAGATTCTAGACATTTTCTATTGTATATTAATGTGCTTATGAACTGTTTATTCTCAGTTGGCTTAAGAAACCTTAAATAGAAAGTTACTAATGCAGTGAAACTCTTTTTTTTTTTTTTTTGTGCGTGTGGCATTACCTAGTTTTTGTGCATTAGAAGGGATCTCTATGTAGATGATTATAATGTCACTTTCTGACCTTTGCAGCTTGAATAATTGTAAATCATTGCTTCATAGCGTGTCAGAGAATGTCTGTACTAGGCAATTAAATGGCAGAATATAATAGACCAAATTATTGCCTGTCATGTTTTCAACAACACAGTTAGTATTTGAGTTACACTTAATCATTACGTGCATTAGCAACTTCATTGGAATCCAGCTTCAGGCTGAGCATGAAGTACATTACATTATTTAAACCTCTAATGGTACAAGTCATTTATTTGTGTTGAAGTGTACAACATGCAGAGTTTCATAAAGCAAGGAACACTTGAGAGCTTAATTTATCCAAATCAAAGTCTAAATGCAGATAAACACAAGTGGCAAAAATTAGTAATTTTTATAGGCTGGAAATATTTAAAAATACATGGTTGTGGGTAATTGTAGGCAGCAGGAATAAATTAAAATCACTATTTTTAGTCTGCTTTGAGAACTAAAGCTGTGTATACCTAAATCATTAAAAGCACCATGGAATTGCATTTTTAGCTGAACAATTAATTACAGCCATCATATCTACAGATGTATCCAAAGAAAATAAGCTTTTCGTTTGGCTGCTTGTTTTGGTTAAAGAGACAGAAAAAAGAGACAGAAAAGATTTGTTTTATATTGTGTCACACATTATACTTGTAACAATATGAAGGGTAGCATCTCTCAGTTTTTTAAAAATCAAAACGAACATTAAAGTACTTTTTTATACAGGACACATTGCATGTTTTATCTCTATAATACTTTAATGCTTTTTGTTTAATGATATACTTTTGCCTTTAGTTTGAAAAATCTAAAATCCTCATGTGATGCCTATTGTCTCTCCCTGTCAGTGAGGAATAACCACATTTACACTGTTAGGGTGTTTTTCTGATGCTGAAGTCCTTGAAATACCATTTAAATAGTGAATGGATGTCATTTTATATTTTTTTAAAACAAATCACCTTTATTTTGAAAATCTAAGGGATACCACAGTAATTATATTAAAATAAATCACACTCTTTCTCAGATATGATTATAGGAGATCTTCCAGTGAGCCGTTTTGTGAACCCGGGAGAGCGTTGAGGGCAAGGCTGGGATGATGGAGAAGAAGAGGAAGAAACCCTCTTCTGTGTCTCCTCACAGGGAGCGAGAGCTTCTGTGTCAGACTGTGTCCTGTGCTCCTCTTCTGTGCTGAGTGTTTTCTTGCACTTTTGCCTCAAGGAGTCGGGTCATAGATTTATTCCAAGGCAGTAAGTATAGATCAACTCGTAAGAAAATAGCAATAGAATACACATTGTCCTTTGTTGGTGTCATAGTTGAAAACATTGACCTCTGGCTCTAAGGTCTTTTCCAGTGAAAAAGTCTTATCTCAGTGACTAAGTAATTTTTGCTTTATTTTTATTTTAAAGCGTTCTGTGGTGACTTTAAAAACCTATTGTGGAATCAGGGGATTCTTTATTATTTCCCGGGAGTGAAATGCAGGAGGGCAGCTGCTCCCCTTGTTTTCTCACCTGCCCCGTGTTTTCTGTTATTATTACTGGCCTGTTTTCTCCCTCCCTCTTCCTGTTCATGTGTTTCCCAAAGTCCTTTACTTCCCACAGGACTTTGCTCTTTGATTTGTCCGAGACTGAGTGAGAGACATTGGAAATGTAGATAGGAGGGAAGTGTAATGACTGAAGCATTTGTTCATTTCCCATGGGGCACGTTCTTGAGCATGTCCTCTTCAGTGGGCTCAGGTGGTGCAAGGGCCCTGTGGTCATGTGCTCCTGGTAGGAGACAGACTCGGAGGCAGACGTGTGAGCAGGGCACAGTGGTCCACAGCGGAGGGGTGCCCGGCTCTGCTGGGGAGCACCGGGAAAGGCTTCATTCAGAACACAGGTCTGAGTTGGGTCTTGAAGGATGCAGGGGTATTTATATACAAGGCAAATCTGGACATTTTTTATTAGTGAGAACAAAAGAGCAAAAGTAGTGAAGTATGGAACAGCATGGGATATTAAGAACACTGCAAGAAATTCCTGGAGTTTAAGTGGCTAGATGGGGTGAAGCGGGGAATTTTTTTTTTTTTTTAAATATTAAATATTTATGGATCATCAGGATGTGCCAGTGCTGTAAGTTTTTAGGGTGAAAAGATCAAAACAATACCTGCTGCAAATGGATGGAGAAAGCTCAAGCAGAGAAATGGCCCAGTCTTTTCTGAATCTTGTTGTTGATTCAGAAGATGTTTCATCCAGTAGGTAGCACTGCTGTGAAGGTGAGTGGGGGCTAGTCAGGGAGCCAGGAGCAGGGCGTCCCAGGCAGGGCCTTGGGGATGCTCAGCCAGGGGCAAGGCAGGTTCAGAAGCTGCTGGGACCCCAGCTCTGCCCGAGGGGGCATCACAGAGGACAGGGGCCAGGTGGCCAGGACCCGGTTACAGACCTGCGCCCTGCGCCTGTGCTGAGTGCTGGCTTTTCCCTCTGCTTTCCATCACTTTTTTTTTCCCTTATCTGTCTGTCTTCCTGCTTTTCTGGACTATAAAATAAGCAGTGAAGGGAGGAGACAGAGAACCTAGTAGGCAGCGAATGACTACTTCAGAATCAAGGGGCATGGGTATTGGCTATGGGGAATTATTTTTAAGAGAATTTCATTGTTCATAATTTTAATTAGGAATGCTATTGATTGTGGATAATTGTAATGGAAACAGGTTAATACTGGTTCCGTATAACTTTATGCGGCATATTAGAAGGACACACAGTTACATGGTCATACTGCAGTTGTCCACATGCAACTGGTAACGTTGAAAATAGACGTTAGAATTGCGTATCCATACACAGTTCATCTGGCCGGGCAGTGTGCATTGGACAGGAAACCGTCAATTCAAAAAAAAGCGCACATGCGCACTGCTGACTAATGGACTTTATTCTCCTACTCCTTAGTCCTTGGGTGTGTGTGTGCTCAGTTGCTCCAGCCGTGTCCGACTCTGTGCGACCCCACAGACTATAGCCCTCTAGGCTCCTCTGTCCATGGGCTTCTCCAGGCAAGAATGCTGGAGTGGTTGCCATGCCTCCTCCAGGGGATCTTACCGACTCAGGGATTGAACCTGGGAAGATCTCTTCCGTCTCCTGCTTTGGAGGGGGTTCTTTGCCACTAGCGCCACCTGGGAAGCCCCTAGTTCTTAGGTACTTTCTTTATTTCCAAGCACATACATGGTTTCTGTTCCAGTGGGTTCCATCTCCACACCCACTGTTTGTTTTCACTCTTCCCTGGAGTTTCTTCCCCTTGCTGCCACTGGCTTTAGCATTTTACCAAGAGCAAATACAGCATCTTTTTTGTCTAGGTGTCAGCGTGCCAAGGAGCAGCAGTTCCAAGTGCTGGTCAATGCTACTCTCTTGGTATATGAATTTTTAGAAAATTGAATGTTCCCCTTCAATTTTAAAAAGTACTGTTTACCATTGAGGAACCATAGGAGTATGTTGAACTGGACCAAAGGATGGTTGTTTTGAAGGACCTATAGAAGGTTAGTTGGCATCATAAATACACTGTCAGCTTCCCATGTGGCTCTTTGGGGAGCTAGAATATTCTTCCAATAGAATGTGGCTATATGCAAGATCTTCCCTTCTAATCTGTTTCAAAAGTGCTGTTGTAAATGAAGTCCGTGAAAATAGTCTCACATAGTTAATACATCTGATAATTATCATGATCATATTAGTAAATAAGTATGATTTTTTTTAATTGTGGTCCGTCAGTGCTTCTAAACCCAAGTTTGCACTAGTCTGAGAAATTGCAATGTGTTTACATATTAAA